>NC_091125.1:22737186-23089061 GCF_040183065.1 Periplaneta americana
TGTCACCTTGCTCTCACCAATGCCATCGATGCTAAATAACCTAGTACTTGATACAGCTTCGCACAATAACCGACTAAAATGAAGTTTTGTCAAAGTTCCTGGAATTATTAGCGGAAAAACAACTAACAACAATTTAATCAAAATATTATGGAATACAAGATACCGATTACTTACCAGGAACAAATAAAACAAGAGAACTCAGGATACTGTACATCTGTTTTAAAATGGCAGCGCTGTGCTTATTCTAAATTAATGTAATGATATTAGAATAGGAATAAATCACGTTGGGAGCTTATTTTAACCCTGTTAGCTCAAGAAATGGAAATGTGTGAATTCTGACACATTCTCTGAAGCTTTGTTTACACTCCGGAAGTTGGTTCCGTATGAATGTGCGTGCTTTCGAAGATGCCTATCTTGAAGAGTTCGTTACAAGATAATTTCTCATGAAACATTTATCATAACTGACTATTTAGGACAAAACAACACTGACGGTAACATCAAAGCAGCTTTCTTCCCAATGAAAAGGCACACCTTTATTTAAACACTACATATACTGTACATGTATAGGCTACTGAATATTTATTTTAGTAATTGTATGCAGTTAGTAAAAAATAACGATAATACATTGGAAGTTAAAACGGAAGTAAATATATATTATGTAATACAGACTTTGTTGCCCTTTCTGCGACTTTTATTAAAACATAGCAAGACATTTTCCAACGTACTAAAGCATTCAAGTATTGGCAACAGTGCTGTAAATCAGCACTCCTAGCGGTGAGCATCGGACTCGTTTAGTACGTAGGTAATAGAGGAGCGATTATTTCATAAATGTAGAATATTAAAACTTTTTAAGTAACCATATTTTGTGAATACAGGAACTGTTTCTAATTTGTATTGAGTAATACCGTCCTAAAAATGTTCAATAGGTATGAACAAATAAGCTTCATTTTATTTTTATTGGGTTATTTTACGACGCTGTATTAACATCTAGGTTAGTTAGCGTCTGAATGAAATGGTGATAATGCCGGTGAAATGAGTCCGGGGTCCAGCACCGAAAGTTACCCAGCATTTGTTCGTATCGGGTTGAGGGAAAACCCCGGGAAAAACCTCAACCAGGTAACTTGCCCCGACCGGGATTCGAACCCGGGCCACCTGGTTTCGCGGCCAGACCCGCTGACCGTTACTCCACAGTTGTGAACAATAAGCTTCATAAAAATACAAGTTAGAAGAGGAAAAAATGCAACCCATTGCTTTACGCTTTACAGCATTACAAGAAGCTTGTAGGAGAGAAGACCTACCATAACGAAGTATTGCAAGACGAGTGGTAGAGAGGCATTTGCTTGCATTCAAGAGTTTACATTCAATGAACTTTAGATCAGTGATCATCAACTGATTTGCACTGTGCAACTCCCTAGCTCGCTCGCTTGCCCCGAACAACGAAGTTTGTGAGGTTCCTGCAGTGGCGGTGTCTCTGTTTTTTAACGATATTGGACATGATTTGAATGAAGGAACATTGACTTTTGTTATTTTATATATATATATATATATATATATATATATATATATATATATATATGAATCGGTTATTGTTGAAAGGAACTAAGTCTACTTTTTAAAGTTTTGAGATAATCGAAAAAAAAAAAAAACTGTTATGTGGATAATCTATCGAAGATTAAACCAACATATATTGTTCTCATATTTTTTATGTGTATATAGGGTAAATTAGGGTCTGTTGGACAGTCGGGCATGTTGGACACTCTGTACTTTAACGTGTTACCACGCCACTTGTGGGCAACACATTCTGTTAGAAGTCAATGACGGAAGTAGCCAGGAGTGGGGCTACTTCCGTCATTGACTTCTAGTAGAATGTGGTGCCCACAAGTGGCGAAGTAACACGTTAAAGTACGAAGTGTCCAACATGCCCGACTGTCCAACAGACCCTAATTTACCCTATATATATATATATATATTTAATATGCAAACAGAATAAGACATTAAAAGCGGCAGCACAATTATTACATATTACCGATACAATTGCAATTAAATGTTTAATATTAAAATTAGTATAAACCTTGTATATATTGATTGCCACTATATACATAAATATGCATTAACTAGCCATGAATATAACTAATGTTACTATTTTAGGTTTTAAAGGAGATAAATAATTGAAATGAGAAACTATAAATTGTTTATGAAAGAAATTGAGTAAAAATAAATTTTGCTGCTATTTGTGAAACACGAATATAAGTTTACTCAATAATGGGAGCGATTTTATGGGATTTTTGGGTCCTCTTTTCACCCACCAATTACAATAGTTCCAGCCAAAGTGTTGTCCTTAGACGTAAAGTAGTTCCTTCACAGTTAAGTATGATGGAGGAGCGGGATATATTTAACTCCAAAAATTAGCAGGGCGCGTTTCATTATTAAGCATTTAATCTGATGGGCTAATCAATTTCCTTTACATTGTTTATTAGGAAAGAATTACACAAATTTTATAATATATTTTATTGTGTTATACGATTTGTATACGGTGATATAACAGCGCAAATGTAGCCCAACTAACCTCAATGTTTATTACAAATAAAATAATGAATCTTTAATAGACATTAATATCATGTAGTACTATAGTAATTTACTTTATTCAACAGAAAGGATGATCTGACCAATGCGTTGTTTTATAGTAGGCTATGTATAAATTAGGGCTACTACACTTACACCTGACTGTAACAGTTGCCGTGGTTCGAATTGCATTATGGTCTAAGATTTTTGGAAATGGAACTAGTTCCGAAACAATATAATATTTTGGTGATTATTACGCTTGCTGTGAATTTGGAACTAATAGTTTCTTGAAACCGGAGCACTCGGAGAAGTTCCAAAAAGAGAACGACTTTTCTCAACACTATGCTATGAATCCGACTTCATAAGTTCAAGTCTTGAAGTCGTGAATGAAATTCCTCCCGAAGGAAACGACGACCGTTGAAACATTTTACTTACTACTTCTTCGTATTCAATACTGCAGCTGACTTCTGCCAAAAGGCTCTACTGAACGGGAGGTAGTGTTGCATAATGGCGAGGATGTGGTAATGCACTCGGGAGCAGTGTTGATCGTCCATGCTCACTTTCGACCGAGTTGATGGTCACTACTTTAGATCGATCAGTGAGAGGGACGCCCAGAAATAATAATAATAATAATAATAATAATAATAATAATAATAATAATAATAATGTGCATCACAATTTTCAGATGTTTACAAACTAAATTCGTAGAATGCATTTGTACGGAATTTATTTTAATAATAATCATAATGAAGTTGAAAAAAGTCTTTATTTGACCATTTCGTTTATATGACATCATTACATTTCCGGGCAATGAAGTGTAATGGAATTTTTAGTTCCAACCAATCACAGTCATACATCGCAATAATTTCTGCAGCTTCATTTATCACTACCAATTTATCGCATGGTCGTTCTTTTGTTTAGTCAGTGTCGCTAACTGTTTCCACATAAATCGGTGAACATGAATCCATTGTACTAAAATATAAAGTGCGAAATCCTACTTGCACATCTACATCTTCATCATCTAATTCCATTGTATCTAAAGAAAATGACACTCCTTCACTGATTCACAAGAATTGTTCATTTAATTAATGTACTCGTATTAATCAGGTTATTTGTAATTATACTATACAATTTTTAAATTAAATTATGATTTCAGCATATAATGAAAACGTATTTCTCTTATAATAAAAAAAGAAAAGCGCAGTAAATGTAATGAACATTTTGAAACCTGTATTTCGCTTTTCTCAATTGGTAGTACTGAATAACATTCAATTTCTTTATTGCAGTAATCGTTATTCATCTGTTTCGACTTCACAATGTCTGAATAGGTTAAGTATTCATAAATATACAATTATTAATATTTTTTGAGCGAATTTTAGGGATATATTATTTACATTTTTATTTTATTCACGTAAGAGTCCTGATAAATGTCACTCGAGGTCTGAGATTACTATAGATAATTTTACTCCTATTTAAACCTGCATATAATTACCATTTCTTTTTCATGGCTAGATACAATTGTTAACTTAATTATTTGAAGAAAAATTTGATATTGATTATATTCAGAGTCAACATATATATTTTTTTTAATATTAAATATTTTCAAACAAATAAAATTTGTCTATAGCGTAACATATGCAGATAACGTTTTCAGAAAGCCTTAATAGGCTTTCTTAAGACAAATATTACTATAAGCTTTAAATACTTTTAGCTTTACACATAAGGATATTTGTATTTTAAACAATTAAAATTTATTTCACACTGATAAAATTAGTGCTATACAATACAGACGATTCTATCTCATATCGCTCAACTCAATGCTGACACCAAGTTTGTCACGTGACTTCTCTAGTCGCTCACGCCCCATAGCCTCGGTTCTGTACAGTAGGCTATACCAGCAACAAAGGTATCATTTGTGTTATTGTTTAAAGTTGTCTCCATGTCTGATTGTAGCACAAGCGACGTAGAGTTGTGTGTCGACGTCAGAAATTCGAAGTGCTCAAAAACTCCATTTCCTTCTCCGGGATATATTTTTCTTCTCCCTCTTTGCTTCTTTCCAAGCGACACAAAATACTTCCAACGCTGCTGGTGACAATAGCGCCTCTATTAGGAGAGCACACTGATGTGAGATGAATACAATGGGACACGGTGGCTACGGAAATTCCAGATAGTGGACATTTGACAACAAAAGATAAGTTCCAGACCTCCAGATAAACGAGGAACTATGAAGTCGTCATATAGGCTTACGTGATATGATATTTGGTAGAAAAACTTGCATAAATAGAGACAGTTTTCTGATGTAAGTAATAATAATAATAATAATAATAATAATAAATAATAATAATAATAATAAAAATAATGGCTAGCAAAATGAAATTTTAGGTCGTACAGCAGATTATACACTATTAAATAAAAGAAGAAATGCCAATATATTGAAAGAGTTTCATATTAGATCTGTTATAGAATATATTGACTCATAAAGGAACAAATTGGAAACAGCATGTACAAAGAATGGACCGATCCCGTACATTCCGTCAACTTATCGTCCTAAAGGCCAATGAAACGCTGGCGAGAGACCGCAACAAGCCATTGCCCTAATACGTGAGAGGCTGAAGAAGAAGTCCTAAGGGAGAACTGCTGAGAATCAAGAGACATAACACCATACGCGCGATGCTGGCAAATGATCTTCGGCTTAAAGGGCAAGAGGTTCACGAAGAGGTCCACTGCCTTGCTGATAATGGTATCACTTGTCGAATTGACATTATCGTAATTAGTCGACCAAGAACTGAAGCTGAAATTATAGATCCTACTATTAGTTTCGAAATATAAAGTGGACAACCAGCTAAAGTCAACAAGAAGAAAAAGGACATATACGAACTTTTTAGAAAAGTATAATCTAAATTTTATCAAATTTTTTATCTCTTTTTGGTTCACGTGTCCATTCGTACATTTTTTGTTAAATGAAGTGGACCTTATAAATTAGAGAAATATTTACAGAAGAACATTGTAATAGGTCTGTGTATTATAATGCACTCAGTTGCTATAGGGTAAACATTGGCAATTTCGTGATAATTTCATGAAAACTAATTTAAAATGCAAAGTGTAAATATATCCTTATTCCGATTTTTATATCTAAAAGAAGATAACTTACTGTACAAATCTGGAGTCATAAAAGATTGATACGTTCTTGAATATGTGCCAAAAACCACTTTTACAACTTAAGTTGAAAGGTTGGTTATTTTGTGATAACCTTGGAAATTTCGTGATATTACATTGATAATTTCATGAGAGGTAGAAGAATTGTGGAAAAATTAATTAAACTCAAATGAAATTCTCATTTATTGTTACAAGACTTCAAACATAGTAATTCCGTCTAATATTCATAGCAAGAAAACTTAGAAATACATATCAGCACATAATAAGAATGAAATCAAAGTAAAAATTGAAATTGAAAAGGCATCTTCTTTGCCCTGAAAGGGTGAACACTTTTATTACGGACTTTACTATAGCCTATATTACTAGGGTAACTCCAAAAGTAATGCACAAAGTTTGTTTAAAAATTATATTTTTATCCTACAGCTTTGCTATTTTCACAGAATGTAGATGCATCTTTAAGGAACAAAATGTCACTTTTCCACATAATCACCGTCCCTTTCAACTGCCTTACGCAACCTAGGAACGAGGGCCTGTAGACCAGCACGATAAAAGTCTGGACCAACACGTCTGAGCCACTCTTTAGCAGCGTGCACAAGGGAGTCATCTTCTAACCTCGTTCCGCGAAGGGATCCTTCAGTTTACCAAAGAGATGGTAATCGCACGGTGCCAGTTCAGGACTGTAAGGCGGATGTTTCAGTGTTGTCTATCCGAATTTTCTTATCTGGTCTATGGTCTTGTGACTGACATATGGCTGTGCGATGTCGCGCAATAGCAGAACATCCTGCTTCTCCCGATGTCGTCGAACACGACTCAGTCGAACGTGAAGTTTCTTGAGAGTTGCAACATACCCATCAGAATTAATGGTGGTTCCGTGTGGCATGATGTCCATAAGCAAGAGTCCTTCTGAATCGAAAAACACAGTAGCCATAATGTTTCCTGCCGAAGGTGTACTTTTGAATTTCTATTTCTTTGGTGAATTTGCATGATGCCACTCCATTGTCTGCCTCTGTCTCCGCTCCAAAATGGTGGAGCCATGTTCCATCTTCTGTCAAAATTCTTGCAAGTAAGTCATCTAGCACTTATCATTGACACTTAGCATGATAACGAATCAAACAGAAGCTACACTGAACCCAATGCGTCTCCATTTTCTTTTTTGTTATCATATCTTGTCTTCGGATTTTCCAAAATTCCTATTGTAATATAATTTTTAAAATAGTATAAAATGTAACGCTTAGTGCTCAAAAAAATTTCGCCTCAAACAGCTAAAATTTCTATCAGTAAAGCTAAGCCTATATGGCGACTACAGATGTATCTAAAATTCCATAAACAATTCCTAAAGTTTCATGAATATACAATAAATCTTTGTACCAAATATCATATGCTTACCTTTAGTAATAAGCCTGTAATGTAATTACAAACATCCACAAAATTTGCACCCCTGAGAAGTCGACGCAAACTTGCTCTCCCAAACATAAATGCTCACTGAAGCAACTACAATAGTCACACAAAGCGTAGCTGTATGTTTCTGGAAACTGGACAACATATGCAATTCCTTGGCGGAAATTTGGATCTCGTAACACCATTGGTTAGTTCACAAAAGAGCAAAGAAAAAGTATCACGAAATAACCACTGCCACGAAATTAACAATGTTTACCCTATTAAAAAAACACTATATGATATTTCAAAATTTTTAGGCAGACCTTTAGAGGATAAATTTATTGTGTGGGTACTTCATAAATTATATCGCTCGCAATAAAAATTTGTAAATTATTCTGTCTCATATGTAGGCTATATGAATTTAAAAATTGAGAGTTATTCTGTGTCAAATGGCAAGCCCGATTTGGGCCAGACTGAATAAATAATTAATAATAATAATAATAATAATAATAATAATAATAATAATAATAATACAGTATTAATAATCCTGGGCGCGACAGCCCATAGACAAGTGTATTTCTCAACGCGAATCCAGACATGTCTAGATCACGATGCTACGGCGAGGAACTTTCTGATGCAATTAGCAGGTATTATTGAAATCTAAGTGACATCTTACATTTAAATCAACTGAAAATTATTCTTACTTGTCGGTAAAATATCTAAACAGTGGTGAAATAAAAATTGATAAAATAAAAAGAGACAAAAACATGCAAGATATTACTAATTACAAGAACTTACAAAGATGCGAATAGATTGTCCTTATTTATTTACAAATGGCTTTTAAGGAATCCGGAGGTTCACTGCCGCCCTCATATGAGCCCGCCATCGGTGCCTATCCTGAGCAAGATTAATCCAGTCCCTACCATCTCAAATTCATTTTTATATTATCCTCCCATTTACGTCTCGGCCTCCCTGAAGGTCTTTTACCCTCAGGTCTCCCAACTAACACTCTACATGCATTTCTGGATTGGCTCTTACATGTTACATGTCCTGTCCATCTCGAACGCCTAGATTTAATGTCACTAATTATGTTAGGTGAATACAGTAATACAAAGCATCCAATTCTGCGTTATGTAACTTTCTTCATCCTTCTGTAACTTCATTCTTCTTAGCTTCAAATATTTTCCTAGGCACCTTATTCTTGTACACTCTGAATGAACAGAATAGAATGTACATACAGACAAATTTTAAAATAACTTAGTAGTAAGTAATCCTACAGAGAAAGGAGGTACTAAGAGCGAAATTGGAGGAACAGCCTATTATTTCTGTCATTATTAGACCTCGGAATTTTAGGCTCGAATAGGATAGGTTGCAACAATTTTATATAAAAATCCCTAAATGTATGCAACATGAGAAACTCTCGAGCGATGATACTGCCTTAAACCAGGTGCGTTAAAGAACTATGTTTCAGCCTATTCGAAACGAGCCTAAAAATCCGAGGTCTAGTCATTATAAAAGCTCGCGCAAGAAACGATTTCCGAAAACCAATGGTGGCGTTGCTGTCTGTTTTGACGTGTGTATGTAGGGACGCCGAGGGGGGAGAGGTGCGAGCCGATGGAAATACTGTCTCTTCCAAGAAGATGAACAAATAAATACATCGCTGTGGAAATAAAGAACGTAGCAAGAGAAAAATTCGAAGCTAATTAAATGCGTAACATATGTTTACGAATGAAATAATAATACCGTGCGATAAAAGACACGCATTCACATGCAATGGAACAAACTAAAGTCGTAAAGTAACTATCACAACGCAAGACTGATTCTATTGATGTCATTTCTCTTCCGACTGTACTCTTGAATATCATTCAAGTTATCTCGTGACCTTTCCTCTCGCCCGCTCTTCCTTATCGCAGTGTTTGATTCGCATTCCATCCGTCATCATCATCATCATCATCATCATCATCATCATCTACCAGACCAGATGACCTGTTGTTGTTTCATAAAAGCTGAATAAGTAGCTTTTTTCCCTATACATGCACTCTATTCTCAATATTCTCAGATATCATTTCAATTGCTTATTTAACGACACTGCAGTAACGCCGTGGTGTCGTGGTATAAGGCATCCTGCCTAGGACTCCCGCTACGGAATGCGCGCCGGTTCGAATCCCCCATGGGGGAAGAAATTTTCTCATGAAGGTTCGGCCAGTGTATGGAACCCGTGACCACCCAGCATCGTGATGCACTTGGGGAGCTACGATAGGTAGCGAAAATACGGTCTCGCAAACCAGCTATAACGGCTGGGGGGATCACCGTGCCCATCTCTGCTTCGGCATGTGGACGTGAGCCAGCAGCCGTCTGGTCGGTCTTAGCCCTTCAAAGGGCTGTAGCTCCATGGATTTTTTTAATAGGCCTAACTACTATTTTACTTATCGTTGATAACAGAACGAGTCAAGCTATGACTTACGGACCTAGAAGGTCCAATGCATGTAGATGATGATGATGAAATTGGTGACAGAGAGATGGCGAAATAACGGCAAGGACTCATGTAAATACCTGACATTCGTATTAGAGTTTGGTAAAACATAGGACAAAATCCAACCAGATAATTAGAACAAGAGGAGAACGAACCCATGCCCAAGTGTAGCTCCTAAGTAGGAGGTAAACGCGCGTATCGCCTGAACTACACTGGTGGCACCAGTGATGAAACTGAGGCTGAGACGGGAAGACCCACTTATACTATTCCAACATACAGTTGCGATATAATATCGCTGTTAAAGCGATTACAAATACGTAAATAAAATAAAAACATCTTGGCAAATTATTCTCTATGCTCACGCTCGCTGTTTTGCGACTCCTCGTGGGCAAGTAGTCACCGTGTCAATACGGGTTTACAACGGCTAAGAGGAGAAACATGCACTCTAACCGCTGGACTTAATAATAGTACTGGATTCGTGACCCATAAAAGCAGAATAATAAGAAACAAGCTGCCAAAATTATTAGGAAGCGTCGTAAAATTATTTTTATTTTGTCATTTCACATGCGGTATTAAAAAGAATCGTTAAGTCGTACAATCATCGCCATCCAAGTTTCCTGCATTCTTCGACACATAGCCGAGTGATATACAACATACATTGGCAATGAAAACTCTCAGCTGAAACTACATCCGAATACATAACCACGGTTAGCTGAGCCGATCGGCATTCGGAAATTCAAAACTTTCAGTACCGGATATGAAATAAATGAAAAATGTATGCCTGCTAAAATTTTATCATTAATTCATTTCACTTTTTTTCGCCTATGTAACAAGTAGGGTCAGGTTAACTTTTTTTATCATCTCCTAATCTATTTGGTTTAAGTTTCTTTTTGCAGCTGTTAACCTGTAGATAATTAATTTCTCTATCAAAATTATTTTGTAGCCATTAGATCAGTGGTCAGCATTCCTTGACTCGCGAGTCACCTCCTTAATACACAAGCAGGGCGGAGGGTTAAAGGCATGATTTCCCTCCTCTTACAGCGTATTTCGAATCTCACCGAACCGGTGGACATCAATGATGTCACGCTGCAGCGAAATAGGAACAAAACTGCTGGAAGGTTCAATGGCTAACATGGCGGCTGTACAAGTTGTTGTCTGTGCTACGCTAGCAAGATTTTGCGAAATTTCCGTACTGCCATCTCGTTCAAAGGGAAGAGAGCATGAACAATTTATTTCTTGAGCCAGTAGTAATAACTGGTCCGTTGACATTTTCGCTCATAAGCTATTAACATATTGTTTTTACGTTGTGCTCATTACAAACAATACAGCAGAACCAAAGCAGAACACACCACCATGGCACAACAGTGCACGATGTCATTCGTCTGCTATTCCCGGCCTTTGCGAGAACCAATCACGTGCACTGATGGACTTTGCCATCACCTGTGCAAGCTGATGGAACCAGTGCGACATCAGTGGAGCATCAGTGACGTCAACGTTGGAATTCGGAACACGATGCCATCGGATTGCTCAGTGCTGAGATTTGGAATACGCTGTTAGCCATCACTTTTTCATTCAACGTTAAGCAGTTTGGGTATTCTCCCCCTCCAATTTTGCCCTTTGTTGTGTATTGCTGGCTGAATTTTATATGACGTAATCTTTGCCGACCGGTTTATACCCTTGCATTTGCCACTTACGGCTTACCTCATGTGAGAAAAATATCGAAATAGAGAATCTCTATAGGAGAAAATGTCTAGTGAATCGCAATTTTCTATCTTTTTTAAAAGTACGAATTGTTATATTTAGTCCGACTGTTGAAATCACACACGCATGATTTCTAGCTCCATGGCCTATTTTTATTTAGGGGAAAACAATATATATGTATAGACACATAGCTGGCATTCAAGTAAATATTATTACAATTGCAATAATTGCAATCATGGCAATGTAAAATCTAGAAGAATTTTTGCCTCGCCTACAATATTGTCTTCCAAACTCGTTTATCCAATTCTCCACTTTCTCTAACTTGATAAAGATCGCATAGAACTTAGTCTCTCCAATGAAATTTTGGTCAAATCGAAGTCTTTTGCCGTGTGGAAGTACAATCAGTACTTGATCTAGTAATCCTTCTTTACGCAGTGTATGTCCGAAACCATCTTAATTGTCTCCTTCGGATTATTGCAGTTACGTGTTACTGTATTTAAAGATATCTGATATCTTTAGTCCTTCTTATATCCGTGTGTTAAACTTATTAATTGAAGCTGAAAGTTTCTGCAATCCCTTTATTTTCAAACGTGCAAGGCTCTTTTTCTTTGCTCATTACCCAATTTTCTACAATAGAAAAGAGAGGATAAATATTTGTTCTGTAAAGTGTAAATTTTATTTTAAACATAATAATTTGAAACGTATTAACTTGTTGACAATAAAATAACATTAATTCATTATCATCATCACCATATAAGGATTAAGCCATAGGCTAGTTCCAGTTTCTTGAAAGTTAAATTGTTAGAATTGTTCAGACCATCTTCTGTGTGGGCGTCCTATATTTCTCTTTCCATAAGGTCTATAATTTAACAACAGTTTTGGAAATCGTTCTTCTGGCATTCTGTCAATATGTTGTTTCCAGGCGTTCCTATATTTAACTATTCGATCAGTGAGTTTGAAAATAGTTAGTTCTTTTCTTATATCTTAATTTCGTTTTTTATCTAGTAGAGTATATCCTGCTATATTTCTTAGAAATCTAATCTCTATTGCTTCCAATCTTTGCTCTTGTCTCTTGGTGATCGTCCAACATTCCGATCCATACATTAATATAGGAACAGCCATTACTTTATAAAATTTCATTTTTGTTTCTTTTCTCATATTTTTAAGGGTTATTTTAATAGTACCAAACATCATATTAAATTTATTTATTTTGTCATTAATATCTTCACTTTTAATATAGGATAAGTTAAAACCTAAATATTTAAAACTATTCACTTGCTCTAAAATTATCAATTGTATTATCAATTACTATTTTTGCTCTTAAATGATCATGTCCTTTAAATGCTAAAATTTTGGTTTTATTCTTTGATATTTTTGAATTGTAATCAGCACTTATTTCTTCCAATGTAAAAATGCCTCTTTGTAGATCATCTTCTGAGCTGGAAATCACTACTTGATTATCGGCAAATAATATTGTATCTAACAATTTATTATTTATTTTAATTTATGTTTGTAATTCTAAACTTTATTTCTTCTTCTTCTTCTTCTTCTTCTTCTTCTTCTTCTTCTTCTTCTTCTAATTTTGAGTAAATTTCATTCACAAATATTTTAAATTTGAGACTCCTTCAGATCATATGCTTTTTAAGTAATTCAAAGTACGTTATATTGCATTCTAGCAGGATGTCCGGCAAGTCCCGCATCATAGGGTAAATTATATGTGCTCGATATAAGCGCCTCCATGTCTGGAGGTGCTATTGAGAATGCGGTTTAGCATATCAGCGTTGGTTTACGACACTCTCATCGATCCGTGTTCGTAGATGTTGCAGATCACAAATCTTCACTCCGTAGCCTATACCTTTTCCTTCAGATAACCCATAAGGCAAAGTCAAGAGGTAAGTCTGGCGACCTTGGAGACCATTCTTTGAGTCCTCTGCGTCCGATTCACCTATTACGGAAGTTCTCGTCGAGCCAACTCCGCACACTGTAAATTTTGTGATATCGTCAATGATGCGGGACTTGCCGGACACCCTGTACAATTCCTTGTCATGTATATAAATTTTGTGTTTGTTCATTAATATTAAGGTGTGTGTTTAGTTTCATCAATCACTGTCATATAGTTTTATGAGAAATTGTTGTTACTATAAACCAGTAAAACTATATCATTAACATAAGCAATAATGTTAAATTTGGTATCGATATCTATTTTAATGTTATTATCGAGATACTTAACTTTCTGCAGAGCATTCCATATGCAACGTGAAATGAATTATCTGTCATTGTGACTACGGAATCAATATTGAAGATATCACTGAAATCAGGACCAATTTTTAATTCTGCAGAGATAATACTTTAGGTGAAAAACATATGTACATCCCTAAAACTTTCGAAATCTGTGCTTCTTGATATGTGAATAATTTATTTTCATATTCCTATGGAAAGAAGATAAAATTATGAATCAAAAATAAGAAAGAGAAACAAACCAGACCATATACATACAGTATCAAATAAAAGAAGAAAAAGAAGACAAATAAAGGGAAGAAGATGATAATAATGATATTGGTGGTGGTGAGGAGGAGGAAAAATTAATTATGAAGAGAAAATGGAGAAAGGCCAAAAAGTAAGTACTAAAATATATAGGGTAAATTAGGGTCTGTTGGACAGTCGGGCATGTTGGACACTTTGTACTTTAACGTGTTACCTCGTCACTTTTGGGCACCACATTCTGCTAGAAGTAAATTAATGAAGTAGCCACGAGTGGGGCTACTTCCGTCATTGATTTCTAGCAGAATGTGGTGGCCACAAATGGCGAGGTAACACGTTAAAGTACAAAGTGTCCAACATGCCCGACTGTCCAACAGACCCTAATTTACCCTAATTATTATTAGGGATTATTATTATTATTATTACTATTATTATTATTATTATTTATTATTGTTATTATGATTATTATTCCATGTATTGTGGGTCCCTATCACCACGACATGGCGCGTCCTCAGGTTCGGTTGAGAAGCTTTTATCATTTAGACTGGTGTCAAAAAAGCTGAAAGTTAGAATTTATAAAACAGTATTATATTACCGATTGTTCTTCATGGTTGCGAAACTTGGACTCTCACTTTCAGAGAGGAAGAAGTTAAGGATGTTTGAGAATAAGATGATTAAGAAAATACTTGGGGCTAAGAGGGATTAAGTTACACGAGAATGGAGAAAGTTACATAACGCAGAACTGCATGCATTTTATTCTTCACCTGATATAATTAGGGACATTAAATTCAGTCGTTTGATATGGGCAGGACATGTAGCGCGTACGGACGAATCCAGAAATGCATATAGAGTATTAGTTGGGAGGCAGGAGGAAAAAAAAACATTTGGGAAGACCGAGACGTAGACGGGAGGATAACATAAAATGGATTAGAGGGAGGTGGGATATGATGGTAGAGACTAGATTAATCTTGTTCAGGATAGAGACCGATGGTGGGCTTATGTGAGAGCGGCAATGAACCTCCGAGTTCTTTAAAAGCCATAAGTAAGTATTATTATTATTATTATTATTATTATTATTATTATTATTATTGTTGTTGTTGTTGTTGTTGTTTTTGTTAAATGTCGCTCTTTATAAAAATGTCGTTGACATTGTACTACCGGAATAAAATGGAAATCCTCTCCTGCGTCTGCCACAATGTTATGTTTCAATATTAATCCTGTATTACATAGCTGGTAATAGTGGCAGAACGAATATTTGAGAATTGATTGAATTATCATGCTAATGAATTACGGGGGACCTCATAAAATACAAATGAAATACCAAACTACAAATTAGTTAATTAAATAACTACTTAATTACAATAAACCTATAGTATTAAATATTTAATTTGTTTGCTAATTCATTCACAGACAGAAATAGCGAAAATGTTGTCAGTAATTGTAAATGCATTTTATATCTTTAGTTTCGTTTTGTTATACCAGACGTTTTGAACCATTTAACGAAATGTTACTAGTCGCTGATGTTCTTGCATATTTCTAAAGTTATTTAACGACAGTATATCAACTGCAAGATCATATTATAGCGGAGGTAGAAAATTGGTGCCGACGGGATGATTGTGAGATTTGCCATGTTATTACCTGACATTCGCATTATAGTTAGAGAAAAACTCGCAAATCTTGAACCATTTAGTTAGTCAACACTGAAAAGAGGAGCAATGAGTTTTATCCATTTTAGTACGGGTATTTTATTCGTAACATCATATTATATGCATGTGTGTATCTAATGCCTACTCACTTCACTTGCGTGATTCGGATAGATGAGAAGACTGTGACCAATTTTCAAGTTGCACACCACTTCGGCAACATTAACATTAAACATAATAATAAAGCATTAAAACATAATATTAAAAAGGATTTGAGAGAGATAGAGTATGATTGTAGAGACTGGATTAATTTTGCTCAGGATAGGGATCGATGGCGGGCTTATGTGAGGGCGGCAATAAAAGCCATAAGTAAGGAAGTACACCACTACGCTTGCGGTAGTTGAGTTGTCAGACCTCTGACCTGTCACGAAGGCGGCCCGTGTTCGAGTCCCGGTCAGGTCTGGAATCGTTCAATGAAAAATCCATAGTGATACTTGTGGCGGAGAAGGTCGAAGTTGGGATTTTTCTCTGGGTTCTCCCGTTTTTCCCCATATTAGGCGGACGTCACGCATGATGTATATCTGTGAAGAATTATGTCGTGTACTAGGATGAGTGTATGTGTAACGGTTCATGTAAGTGTAGTGTAGGGAATGTGTGAAGTGGATGATGAAGATGAAGAAGGGATAAGGAGAATCCCGGTGCTCGCACGCAACCTACTCCTGTTGAATAGCATCAAAGGGACTGCCAGGCTTAACGTCCCCATCTGACGGACGAATCACTATCAACAGTGACATATGCCTTCTTTTCATATGCACTGCGGAGAGATTTTAGATTTAACCTAGGCATATTGGTACACAATTTAATGATTAGAAGTTGTGCACCGCCATCTCTTCTAATCCTGAGGTAGAAATTTTACATGAAAATCTATTACCCCGCCGGGAATCGAATCCGGACCGGCTAATCTGGAGGCAAGCGCGCTACCACAGAGCTAATTCGGCGGAAGATGGAAGGAAACTCGTTTTGTTTCCTTATCATTACAGATTTGAATTCTGCATTCATATACAAAAAGGACTAATTTTAAAGTTTTTAAGAACGGAGGAAACGAGTCTTGAAGGAGTGATTCTCAAATATGGTCGTACAAAGAATTAAAAAGTAACTTTACAGAAACACATATTTTCTTAAAAATACCTATTATCAAGAAATATATCAATTTTGACTTATCGGATGAATTATATCAAAACGGAAAGAATTACTTGTTTTATAATGAATAAAATCAAATTAAATAGGATTTCTTATTATGTCATGTATCAATGTGGAAATGTTGTTAGAAAACGAACGATATTTATAGACGATTATTAATATATTGACAATATTCGTTAAAGCCTGAAATAACATACCAACAATTTATATGAGAAGAATTGAAGGGTTCAGAACCATAGTGGGCCAAGCGCCATTTACTAAAACCGTAGAAAACAAGGGTTAAAATGAAGTTATTACCATAATTCAATGGAAACATATAGCAAGTAATATAAAGTATATACATTAAACTAAATTATATGTCAATATACATTAAACTATGGTATGCACTTAACTTTAACTCTTACGTTCTCCGTTTTTAATAAATGGCGCTTGGCCCACTATGTCTCTTAACCCTTCAGTTACAAAATATGCTTTTTCACAATCTTCCATGACATCACCATATACACAAAATTTTAATGTTCGTGAAATGCAATGTTGTGTTACATTGTGCTATATTATATCTGCGGTAAAAAGGTAGAAGTTTACATGTCAAAAATTTGTACTTTCAGGACACGAAATGTAGTGTTTGAGGAAGTCTCACAAATAAAGCTTTTGTGTTCATATTGTACAAAATGTTACATACACGTAAGTTCTTATTGGGAACATAGTTTTAAATTTTGGCAACATACTTCCAATAAAAACGTTTATATAAGCTGCAAGGTTTCCTCACAATATGTTGAGTTAATGTCAGAGTCTGTCTCTTTTCCTCTGATCCCTTTACTTGGAAGGCAGAAGTCGGTTACATGGAAGTGCAATAACTTGTGCATGAGCTGCATCAGTCAGTCATACTGTTCATAAACTGTCCGTCATACTCAAATTCTTGCCGTGAAAACTCCGCCTGTTTCAGCAGAGGGAAATACGTCTACTTGTCAGAACTCGACAAATGGAAACGTAAAAATTAAAATCTAAAACTGTACAAGTTTCACAGATTCATGTGCTACCGTTGTTTGAAATATAATTATGTTCAGTCAAAGTCATTGCAGTACATGTTGTATAAATAATTTATAATTAGCTCACTCCAGAAAAAGCTAAAGCTTGTGCTCGGGAAATTTCTTTGAAATATAAAAGTAATATTATATAATGTACAAAAAAACATGTAAATTAAAATGAAATAAGATTAATTATGATAGGCCTACTAAAAATGGAGGAAATATTCTTAAGAGTCCATTGTTCTGTTAGATGTAAGTTTGCAAAATAAAATTTAAAGGGAAAATTCGACACGAGTTCGAGGCATAAATGACAAAGTATTCATATAGGCCTACTATGAAGAAAATGAAAAGAAAGGTAAAACTAACGGCGTAGAAAAAATAGAATTAAAAACAAAAGGAGAAGAGAAAGTAAGTACGAAAAAAAGAAAACAGAGAAGAGAGTAATGAAATAAAGGAGGAAAAAGAAGACAATAGAACTAGAAAGAACATAGACATATAATAAATTAGTGCAATGAAACACGGGAAAAGGGAAAAGAATGTTATAAAATAAAAAGAGCCAAAGAAAGACGAAAGAGGAACGAAGACGTAAAGAGAGAAGATTAAATTCAATCAAACAACAAATGAGCTAAAAAATTAAATTTTGGCCTATATCAAGCTAAATCGGTAATTATACGATAATAATTATTTGACACTCAAAACCCTTTATCCATCACGGATCTAAAATCATTTTGAGGATCGAAAGTTCAAATAATTCGTGAAAATGCGTCTTGTTTTTCACTACGAATTTATTGGTACATCTTTGTGCTTGTCATCAATTATTTTCAAAAATTGACACTTTCACTATATCCGTCTTTGATACTGTAAAGTTTACGAAGCAATATTTACTTAGACTGAGGCTACTTACAAATGGTTTTTAAGGAACAGGAGGTTCATTGCCGCCCTCATATTAACCCGTTATCGGTCCCTATCCTGAGCAAGATTAATCCAGTCTCTACCATCATATCCCATCTCCCTCATATCCAAATCTACATCTCTGGCCCCAGTTGTCTTTTTCCCTCCGCCTCCCAACTAACACTCTACATGCATTTCTGGATTCGCCCATGCGTGCTACATGGCCTGGTCATCTCTAAAGTATAGACTTAATATTCCTAATTATGTCAGATGAAAAATACAATGCGTACAGTTCGACATTGTGTAAATTTCTTCATTCTACTGCAACTTCATCCCTCTGAGCCCCAAATATTTTCCTAAGCACCTTATTCTCAAACACCCTTAGTGTCTATTCTTCTCTCAAAGTGAGAGTCCAAGTTTCACAACTATACAGTACAACGGGTAATGTAACTGCTTTATAAATTCTAACTTTCAGGTTTTTCGAGAACAGACTGGATTGTCCAAAGCTTCTCAACCGAATAATAGCAGGCATTTCCCATATTTATTTTGTGTTTAATTTCTTCCTCAATGTCATTTATATTTGTTACTGTTGCTAGAAATATTTGAATTTTTCCACCTCTTCCAAGAATAAATTTCCAATTTTTAAATTTCCATTTTATACAAAATTCTGGTTACGAGATATAATCATATACTTTGTCTTTTTGGGATTTACTTCCAAACCGATCGATTTACTTGCTTAAAGTAAAATTCCCATGTTTTCCCTACTAGATTTTTGTGGATTTTCTCCTCACATATTCACGTCATCCGCATAGACAAGAAACTGAAGTAACCCGTTCAATTCCAAACCCTCTCTCTTATCCTGAACTTTCCTACTGACATATTCTAGAGCGAAGTTAAAAAGTAAAGGTGACAGTGCATCTCCTTACTTTAGACGGTAGTGAATTGGGAAAGCATCCGACACAACCTGGCCTATACGGACTCTGCTGTAGATTTCACTGAGACACATTTTAATTAATCGAACTAGTTTCTTGGGAATATCAAATTCAATAACAATATTATGTAAAACTTCTCACGTAACCGACTCATATGCCTTTTTGAAATCTGTGAATAGGCCTAACTGATGTACTGTACCCTTATACTCCCATTTTTCTCCAATATCTTTCGAATACAAAAAAATTGATTAATAGTAGATTTATTACGCTTAAAACCACTCTGATGATCCCCAATAACTTCATCTACATACGGAGTTAATCTCCTCACAAGAATATTTTACAAAATTTTGTAGGACGTCAACAAAAGTGATATTCCACGAAAGATACTACAGTTAGTATTTTCCCCCTTTTTAAATATAGGTACAATTATAGTCTCCTTCCATTGTTCTGGTACAATTTCCTTTCTCAAAATAGCAAGTATAAGCTTATAAATTTCGCTAGATAATGCGCTCCCACCCTCTCGTATTAATTACGCTGGAATTTGACCGATACTTGGAGACTTGAAATTTTTCAGATTTTCCTTCGCAATTTCGACTTCAGAAAGTGTGGGTTCGGATAAAAATGACTCAGCAATTGTATTTCAATTTCATCCTGATCATTTCTATTTGGCCTATGTACAATTAGTAATTGTCGAAATAGTTTTCAGGATTGAATAAGTGTCCGCAAGCAAGTCTCCACCCTCATCCTTGATCACGTTTACCCTTGTTTGATATCTGTTCTTAAATTCCTTTATGCCCTTTGAAGCAGGAATTAGGAGAGGGAAAGACCGATTTATTAGCGAAGTGATATCTCCATATTTTTATTACATGTATTCGCGGGGATGTTCTGGCGACTTCGTTAGAATTAGCTTCCCACACAGGTGTTTCGTCACTTGTCAGCATCGGACAGATTTAGGGCCACCTTGTGCGAGTTTGTATATAGACACTCGGCGATGCGTAAAATCTGAGAGTTAGACTGGACCCGTGGGAAAGCAACTGCAAGCTTGGGATTTTCCAAAGAACGGGGTTCTCCATAATCGAAAAACTAATTAGATGTTGTGGGAAATCCAAAGTCTAAATTTAGAGATGACGTATTTCGCGCCCAATAAGAAGAGATCGTGGTTCAACTTATGAGGTCACTTTGGACCAATAGAGAATAGATTTTAGGCCGGTTAAGTGACGTAGTTTTTAACCAATAGGATAGTTAGTTTTAGCGTAGGATAGGTTTTTATAAATAAGGGTGACGGGGAGCGGAGATAATCACAACATCTCATCGTGTCGGCGGCCCTACATACAGGGCACAATCGCTACTCCTTTTCGTGTCGACGGCCCTACATACAGGACAGAATAACTACTTCGTTTCGTGTCGACAGGATAACTACTTTTCTTCGTGTAGACGGCGCGACATCTTTTTTTTTGTGTCGGCGGCCCAACTTAATAGTCTTTCTTCCGGCGAAGACTCGATAGATAGAACTTTGTCATCGGCGAGACCACTCGTCAACGTTTAGGAGCTTCGATCATAGTGTACTGGACAGAGTATTGAATTTATAGTATCGGACAGAGCTTATTCAGAGCCGCCATAGAGTCGATACAGAAGTGCGACCAACGACTGAATTATAAGTCAGCCGGAAATACATACTCTAGGGTTTACCAAGTGAATACGACAATAAACTTATAGTTTTGGAGTTTACACTGCCTTTTATATAAGTAGCCGGCTTGGTATTATTCCCGACATCATCCTACACCACAACCGTACCTCGGCTACCCTGAGTGAATCTCACGCAACACCGAGACGCACCCACCCTCACCTTATATAATTCTCTAATATTTTAATTTTTACTACCTACCTCATTCACTTTTCCCTTCAAGTAATGTCTCTTTTTATTCCTAAGTGTACGACTTGCTTCCCGTCTTTCATTGAAATAATTGTCTCTATTAGCCTCAACTGGATCCTGTAAGAATTTCAATTTGTTACTTTTTCCTTCTTTCTGCTACCATGCAACAATCTTCATCAAACCACGGTGTCTTTTTCTTAGTTTCGTAATAACATATGCTCTGTTCAGCTGCAATTTTGATATCATCTCAGATATTTTCCCACGCGTTATTAACGTCTAACTCCTCAACTTCGTCGGAAGTTTCTAAAGCGGCAAACCTATTTGAAATTTCGACCCGATAATTTTGCTTAGTTTCTTCGTCTTTCAATTTCGAAATATTGAATATCCTAATATTAACTTGTTGCCCTACTCGCTTGGATACTGATAGTCTTTCTCTTAATTCTCCAATTACCAATTAATGCACATTATATAGACCTTATGATTTTGCAATCAGAAAATTCAGTTTTCATACACTATGTTCGCCATGAAGGGGCAGAGGAGTCATGGAGATGGAATTCCATGCTTTTTTGACATCGACATTAGAATGACAGAGTGTGGTCCGTGCAAAGAGAAAACCCAGCATTCAATTTGATGGGAGGCTAAGTCCACCTCGGGGCCATTAGGGAAGTTTTGGCAACGAGAAAAACCCCTTCATCTCCCGGGACTAAACCCAGGACCTTTCAGTTCGTGACCAGTTAATCTACCGACTGAGGTACCAGCCCGTCTATAGTATAAGTTAGTATTTAGCGAAGATAATTATAATTATACATATGTTGTGCTTCTGTACTGTTCGGATGTCCGTGATTCTCAGTGCAGTTTGGATTAAATACCGGTCGATCACTGCAATTCATCTACAGGGACATCATTTTATTTTTACTTCAATTTTTATTGTACCTGAGTTTCTAAACGTACTTGACTCTCACCCCTTTCACTAATGTCCTTGCTAACGTCAGTCACACAAACTTCGGCCGCTGTTGCTAGCAGTGAAATAAACAGTAGAGAGTACAGTGTGTTTCAGAAATGTGTTGCATTTTCTATAGAAGAAAAAGCGTATATTATTGAAGTTTATTTTCACACAGGTATCGTGTGTAGCATAACTGAATTTATCTGTGTGGACTGAGCACAAGTGAAGATTAGAGTTACCGAAAGTACGGTACCCTATAATATGCTGCGGTACTTAACAGCATTATTTAAACAAGAGTTTTGTTTTACTATTTGTAGGTATGAAGGACGATGATGCAAACTGGAATTACAATATAAACGAATGTGAACAACAGTTTTTTCACAATTTTCTGATTATATTGTCATTACGGAATATTTTCATAGAAATGTCATTAATCTGGTAGATAAATTTAGAGCAACAGAGTGTACAGAAAGAAAGAAAAGTGTAATATGGCCAACAAAGGTGACAGAAGATGTTGTAGAAGATGCTAGAGAAAGGATGCAGCGAGGTCCTAATAAGTCGGTCAAGAAGCTAGCTGTAGAAATTGGGGTTTCTTACGGAAGTGCTCACAAAATTCTCAGGAATAAATTAGGTTAGTAATATGCTGACTAAAGTAGACATTACATAATGAATATAACCGCCTGAAGAGTTGAGTTTGTGAAAAAAAAAATTGTTACTGTTCTACAGTTTTTTGGTAAAATACTGTAAAAGTAATAATCAAACTGAAAATCGTAATACTGTATTCCCTTGTAACATAAATGGATTCACTACTTTTCTCTCCTCCTATAGCTAGTAAAATGATTTGTTTACATATTGCACTAGTAACACCAAACTCCTGTAATGGAAGAGGGGTAACAGTGTTTCCGAGTATAGCCAGGTTAATGTTAAAAATGTTGATAAAAATAAAGTGATGTCCCTGTATAAACATCAATTATATCTTGTTTTCATTACTTTTCTTACTGTGTATTATGAATGCCACCAGTAACTTCCGCGTATTCTTCGTCTTTTATAATAGACACTATCTGTCCTTGAAATTAATTACCTACAGATGTCAGGGGGCTGCCCGACATAAACACTTTCAAGTCCAAAGTGAAACAACTAATTTTAGAAAGCACAGTGTCCTGGGGTGAAGGCCTATATATTAGAATTCACAATTGTAACTAGTTTATAAAGTAATCATATAATTTAATTTCCTGTCTAGTTTAAGTAAGTATTTAAGTTCGATAATCCTCTGGCTTATGCATATTTTTCTGTTTCGATTTTGTTTTAGGTATAACTATAAATGTTCTTTTGTATTAATATTATATTATCATGTATTTCCTTTTTATCCTCTGGATGAGTGGAAGAGAAGGCCTAGTGGTCTTAACTCTGCCAGAAAAAAAATCATTATTATTATTATTAAATTTTCCATTATTTGTCCAACTTCGTATGGGATATAATAAACTTGCCAGAAAATGGTAGAGTGCTTACCACAGATTGGCAAGTATTGCCTTGTGCTGCATGTGAAAGAATTGCAGATACTCGTTTTCAAATCGCAATGCATTTAAAAACTGCAACATACACAAAAACCTATCGCCCAAAAGGAATGCCAAGCAGTCACTACTAAGCGTAAATACCCCTACTGAAGTAACTTCTTCTACTTCGAGCCCTCCGTTGTCAAAATTTTATGCGCACTTACGTGAAGCTTTCACTCCATTCCACTATATAAATTATTACCGCATCCTAAATTACGTTCATACTTGGAAAATTTACATCAAGCAGACCACTTTACACGAATCTGCTCTTCGCCCATTATATTCCATTAATATATGAAAAAATCTCTGCAAGATATTAGTCAGTTAAATATACTGTAATATGATTTATTTTCAACGACATGGTAGATTGGTTGAGGGGGGGATTTATGGAATGTGATTGGTCCGCTCACTTCAAATGAAGTTTCACAAGCCTATAAGGTACACCGGAGTAACTCCTAAATTCATTAGTGTAACTTTAACCTATCATTAATCCTATAATTTTCAAACAAATTTCTCGAAGTTTTATGTAACGACGCATTCAAGTATGCTGAATGAAGGATGTAATTTTGAGAACAATAGATGGAATGATCTCTTCTCAAAATCCATTCATTTTTTTTAGCTGTCCCTGAGTTCGCAGAACATGCTCCTTTTTCTATTAAGAGCTTCCTTTACTATTGATAACCTCCTTTAGACTTCCTGGCAGTAGCTCATGTTACTGCTTATTGACAAGAAATTGCATGTCTTCGATATGCGCCGGCAACATCTGTTGAAGTTGAGCGATACTCTTCTCTTTTATATTAGTTGTAGAGACAACGGAAACACATTTTAAGTTTTCAGTTTTCAATAATGACAGTGGAATTTTGTAGGGAAAATAATTATATTCTTAAATAATGAATATATATCACCAATAACTCAGTTCAAGAATGGATACTGTCACAAGCTAAATTGACAATATTACGTTATAACTGTGCCGGTACATGTTAACTTAGTTTCTAATTTTCAAAATTGAATTAGTAACATACTAGGTTGCTTTATTTTATGGTATTTTTTTTTGGTAGTAACAATAATGAATATGTCGCCACGGTGGTCTATTGACTAGAACGCTGAACTTATAATCCTGTGGATCCGGGTTCGATCCCCGGTGTATCACAGATTTATAACTCGTGTCGAACAAGTCCGTGATCAAAGTAACACTGGGACTTTCTCCGGAAGCTCCGGTTCCCCTGTGGCAACCCAATAAATCCCCACCATCATCTCATCGTGGGTGTAGCGTAGACCAGCCTCCTTTGGCGCACCCAGGGCAACGACTCTGTCGGAAAATTGGTATGCACAACTAGTTTCATAAGGGAAAATGGCGAACAGTCAAGTATCCACCATTAGTAAAAAAATAAACAATACTGAATATTGGGTAGTAAACTGTCTAAATTTTCATTGTTCATTACTCTAACATTTTCGTGAATTTTGGATATTACAGTAGCTACTCATTTCATTTACTGTTCTGCCCAAGGGCAGGTCTTTCACTACAAACCCAGCTTTCTACAGTCTTGTCTTCCTTTTGTTTCGTCATATGATCCATACTAACAGCCTATCTTAATGCTGTTTATCATCTGATATCTTCTTCTACCCCGAACTCTTCTCCCGTTCACCATTCCTTCTAGTGCATCCTCCAGTAGGCAGTTTCTTTTCAGCTAGTGACCCAAACAATCCCTTTTCCTCTTCCTGATCAGTTTGAGCATCTTTCTTTCTTCACCCACTCTTTCCAACACAGCTTCATTTCTTATTCTGTCTGTCCACTTCACACTTTCCATTCTTCTTCATATCCACAATTCAAATTCTTCTATTCACTTCGACGTAATGTCCATGTTTCTGGCCCGTACAATACCACACTCCATACAAAGCACTTGACTAGTCTCTTCCTTACATCTTTTTCCAAAGATCCGCAGAAGATGTTTCTTTTTCTATTAAAAGCTTCCTTGGCAATTGCTATCCACCTTTAGGCTTCCCGGCAGCAGCTCATGTTACTGCTTATAGTACACCCCAAGTATTAGAAGCTGTCCACTTGTCCTACTGCCTCATTTAGAATTAAATTTATCTTCTCTTAATTTATGATGCAAGTTTCCAAATTTAAAACCGCATAACTACATTCGGCATATACCGGTGGTATAGTGGCTAGGGCGCTGGACTTATAATACTGTGGACCCGGGTTTGAAACCCGGCGTATCCCCGATTTATAACTTGTGTTTGGCAAGCCCATGGCCCAGGTAACACAGGGGTTCTCTCCGTGAGTTACGGTTCTCCTGTGGCATCCCAACAAATCTCAATCACCATCTCATCTTATTCGTGGGTATAGCGTAGACCTGCTTCCTATGGCGCACCTTGAGCAACGACTCTGTCGGAAATTGATCTGCACAACTGATTTCATATGGGTGAATGACGAACAGTTAAGTATCCGCCATTAGAAAAAAAACATTTTGCACATTTTAATGCATAAGTATTCTAGCTATTATTATTATTATTATTGTTATTATTGGTTATTATTATTATTATTATTAATATTATTATTATTATTATTATTATTATTATTATTATTATTATTATTGTGGGTTTGTTGTTATGTCGATGGGTTTAAATTGTATAATATTTTATGTAGTGATGATTCTGCGGTTTTACTTCACATGGAACGCTACTTTCTAGTTGCTTAATTAAGATCCACTTGAAGGTATAAAATATTTGAATAGGCCTGTAACTTAATAACTTATATTTTTCTATACATGAGTGCAGCTGTTAAATTAATGTGACCACACGAGGACTGCAGTGGTACTTGAGTAGAATAATTACAACCACTGCATGTTGTGATCATCCACTAGGTTTTAATGCAGCTACATAGAGAAGTGATTTCTGGGAATTAATATTTAATTAAATCGTGTTAACGGCACTTCAATCAGTAAAGAGAGAATTATTAAACTGAACTGATTAAATCTATGTGTTATAGGAAATTTATTACGATCTAATCTGTAACCGCGGATGAGAAAAGAGTGTAATAATGCACGTGGTTTGTTAGCTATATCGTACTAAAATTACTCAAATATGATATACTGTAAGGACATTATTATCGGAAGCAAGGTTGGTTAGGTTAATCATTAGCTCCGATAGTCAGATATGCTTTAAAATAACCGGTTAATGCAAAAATGTACATAGATCTATGTTTGCATTATTACTCACAAGATTACAACTATTGTATTTGAAATACATGATATATTACAGCAATAACCGATTTAGTATTTTAGTACCGTAGTAGGAGAGAGTTAGGTAGTATCGGACATCGGGTAATATCGGACAGTTAGTTTCTTTCATCTACCACCAGATAATAGTACCTGAATGACATGGTTACGTTTCTGTGATGTCGCATACAGAAACGTAACCATGTCATTCAAGTACTCGTACTATCATCTGGTGGTAGATGAAAGAAACGCACTATCCGATATTACCCGATGTCCAATACTACCCAACTCTCCCCTATTTATTTATTTAACCTGGTAGAGATAAGGCCTTCTCTGCCCCTCTACCAGGGGTTTACAACTACTCGTATAATATGAAGAATAAAATTACTATTAACATTAAATTTACAATTACAATTACAATAAAAATTAAAGTGCGACAAGATTACCTGATTAATGAAAGCTAGAAATTTTATCATAGGAGTTAAGAACAAAGAATATTTTTGTATTTACTGAATTACAGATTAAACCTAGAATAACAAAATTCTATAGT
The DNA here is from genome assembly GCF_040183065.1 of Periplaneta americana. Lineage (NCBI taxonomy): Eukaryota > Metazoa > Arthropoda > Insecta > Blattodea > Blattidae > Periplaneta > Periplaneta americana. The sequence goes on from NC_091125.1 coordinate 22,764,771, forward strand.
GATGAAATTACCGGATATTGAAATATTTTGTGATAGATTAAGAGAACTATTTACAAGAAACCACGTCTGAACGAGTCTCAATTACTGACCAAGTGCCTAGTAAGTTTGCGTTTGAATTCAATTTTATTAAATTTTATGAAATAGTTCGTAAAAAAAAAAACAGAAACCATTTTGAACGAACGAGTTATATTTATTTTAGACTTAACTAATCCAACTGGAAATCAAAACTTTAGAAATCAAATGAAGAAATACAAGTAACTCCACGCAAACAAACGGTGTAATGAATCTTGACAAAGAACAAATAAGATACATAATCTTGACATTTTGTATTTTTGTCTGGGAGGACGGCGGCGATGATATGATAACCGGCGGTGCGCTGAAGATTAACATTCTTGCTTCACGGGGTGTAATAGGATTACCCCACTATAATATTAAATATTATTTTCATTTTCTACATATTTTTTTTAATTCCATGTATTTGTCTGTTATATATCTATTGGTATCAACATATTGAAATAAGAATAACATAATTAATACACTTTAAGATGTAATTCGCATTCAGAATTAGGATTTCTGGAACTTCACATGTCAAGTTGTAGGTCACGGTGGATTACTCAAAAACCTAATTCTGATCAGTCACCGTGAAAGCCTAAAAACTCATGTAAGTAATTAGAGTTATTAATGTGAGGTGATCTTGCTACTCCCATTTGTAGAATGTCATGAAAGTTCCAGGATAAGAAATTCAATTTCTAGTTTAAGTTCCTTCTTTACTTTTGGTTGGTTTAGTTCCAAATTATTTGATTTTCTGTTATTTACTGTTCATAATATAATTTTTATTATCATGACTTTTGTTTCTAGTTCTCTTCTGTGTTACAGTTCTTCTAAAAGTGGTTATTTTGTTTTCGCATGAGCTTCTGCTCTTTTGGAATGCAGTGCCTAATGTATTGAAAACCTCTTGTATTAAACAAATGAATTTGGATTTGAAAATGAATTGGTTGGAAATGATTAGTCCAACCTATTTTTCCTTTTTTAATTAATTATTATTTACTTTTTTAGATATTCATTTTTATAGATAATGTTCGAATATCAGAATTTCAACATTGAACTGAAATGATTTCCTTCATTTTTGGAGAAGTTAATGGTTGTGCAGATGTTATTCGAATACTTATATTTCAACAATGAACTGAAGTGATTTCCATCATTTTTGGAGAAGGTAATGGTTGTGCAGATGTTATTCGAATATTTATATTTCAACAATGAACTGAAATGATTTCCATCAGTTTTGGAGAAGTTAATGGTTGTGCAGATATTATTCACATATTTATATTTCAACTATGAACTGAAATGATTTCTATCATTTTTGGAGAAGTTAATGGTTGTGCAGATGTTATTCGAATATTTATATTTCAACAATGAACTGAAATGATTTCCATCACTTTTGGAGAAGTTAATGGTTGTGCAGATGTTATTCGAATATTTATATTTCAACTATGAACTGAAATGATTTCCATCGTTTTTGGAGAAGTTAATGGTTGTGCAGATGTTATTCACATATTTATATTTCACAATGAACTGAAATGATTTCCATCATTTTTGGAGAAGTTAATGGTTGTGCAGATGTTATTCGAATATTTATATTTCAACAATGAACAGAAATGATTTCCATCATTTTTGGAGAAGTTAATGGTTGTGCAGATGTTATTCACATATTTATATTTCACAATGAACTGAAATGATTTCCATCATTTTTGGAGAAGTTAATGGTTGTGCAGATGTTATTCGAATATTTATATTTCAACAATGAACTGAAATGATTTCCATCATTTTTGGAGAAGTTAATGGTTGTGCAGATGTTATTCGAATATTTATATTTCAACAATGATCTGAAATGATTTCCATCATTTTTGGAGAAGTTAATGGTTGTGCAGATGTTATTCGAATATTTATATTTCAACAATGAACTGAAATGATTTCCATCACTTTTGGAGAAGTTAATGGTTGTGCAGCTGTTATTCGAATATTTATATTTCAACAATGAACTGAAATGATTTACATCATTTTTGGAGAAGTTATTGGTTGTGCAGATGTTATTCGAATACTTATATTTCAACTATGAACTGAAATGATTTCCATCGTTTTTGGAGAAGTTAATGGTTGTGCAGATGTTATTCGAATATTTATATTTCAACTATGAACTGAAATGATTTCCATCGTTTTTGGAGAAGTTAATGGTTGTGCAGATGTTATTCGAATATTTATATTTCAACAATGAACTGAAATGATTTACATCATTTTTGGAGAAGTTAATGGTTGTGCAGATGTTATTCGAATATTTATATTTCAACAATGAACTGAAATGATTTCCATCATTTTTGGAGAAGTTAATGGTTGTGTAGATGTTATTCGAATACTTATATTTCAACAATGAACTGAAGTGATTTCCATCAATTTTGGAGAAGTTAATGGTTGTGGAGATGTTATTCGCATATATATATATTTCAAAATGAACTGAAATGATTTCCATCAGTTTTGGAGAAGTTAATGGTTTTGCAGATATTATTCGCATATATATATTTCAACAATGAACTGAAATGATTTCTATCTTTTTTGGAGAAGTTAATGGTTGTGCAGATGTTATTCACATATTTATATTTCACAATGAACTGAAATGATTTCCATCATTTTTGGAGAAGTTAATGGTTGTGCAGATGTTATTCGAATATTTATATTTCAACAATGAACTGAAATGATTTCCATCATTTTTGGAGAAGTTAATGGTTGTGCAGATGTTATTCGAATATTTATATTTCAACAATGATCTGAAATGATTTCCATCATTTTTGGAGAAGTTAATGGTTGTGCAGATGTTATTCGAATATTTATATATCAACAATGAACTGAAATAATTTCCTTCATTTTTGGAGAAGTTAATGGTTGTAAGATGTTATTCGAATATTTGTATTTCAACAATGAACTGAAATGATTTCCATCAGTTTTGGAGAAGTTAATGGTTGTGCAGATATTATTCACATATTTATATTTCAACTATGAACTGAAATGATTTCTATCATTTTTGGAGAAGTTAATGGTTGTGCAGATGTTATTCGCATATTTATATTTCAACAATGAACTGAAATGATTTCCATCACTTTTGGAGAAGTTAATGGTTGTGCAGATGTTATTCGAATATTTATATTTCAACTATGAACTGAAATGATTTCCATCGTTTTTGGAGAAGTTAATGGTTGTGCAGATGTTATTCGAATATTTATATTTCAACAATGAACTGAAATGATTTACATCATTTTTGGAGAAGTTAATGGTTGTGCAGATGTTATTCGAATATTTATATTTCAACAATGAACTGAAATGATTTCCATCATTTTTGGAGAAGTTAATAGTTGTACAGATGTTATTCGAATATTTATATTTCAACAATGAACTGAAATGATTTCCATAATTTTTGGAGAAGTTAATAGTTGTGCAGATAGTATTCGAATAATTAGGCCTATATTTCAACAATAAACTGAAATAGTTTCCATCATTTTTTGGAGAACTTAATGGTTGTGCAGATGTTATTTGAATATTTATATTTCAACAATGAACTGAAATGATTTCTATCATTTTTGGAGAAGTTAATGGTTGGGCAGATGTTGTTCGAATATTTATATTTCAACAATGAACTGAAATGATTTACTTATGTTTGAATATTGTAAATATATGCATTACTATTTCACTAGGAAATCATTTTTTAGAACATTGAATGTTGTTACAAAGAAAGTAGCTATTCTCGGGCTCTTTTTGATTATAATTTCATGCTACATGTTGTTGATGTTACCAAACTGCAATACTTAATGACTCAATGTGACCTCCTTTGTATACGCCAGTACCGTCCACCTACAAAAATCGAATACAGGTCAAACATTCGTTAAACCGAACACTGAGGCAGTCCGCAAGACGGAAGAGCTATGCGTACTGCCTACAGCGCCAGGTGTTCTGTACCAATATATAACTTTCTTTTTTCCTTACTGTACTGGTTGATCAGGACGATTGTAATGATATCAGCGGCAGCGGGATCATCAACCACCGACTACTATTTTGCATTTAAGCTGTTGTGAGTTCACCAGAGCTAGGAAGTTGGTACCAAAACTGTTAAGTTGTGTGAGGTTGGACTATATCTGTAACGAATAAAATGTAATAGCGCATCTCTCAATATAATTTAACTAGAACAACAAGCATGTACAGTCGGGTGGTAACCAAACAAGTGCTCCAATCGTCCACTACCTTAGAAGAAGAAAATAATAAACGAATAATATTAAAAAACAATACTTTTTAATTATAAACTTCGTAACTCCCAAACTAAAATAATTTACTCATAGACCTATATTAGTACATTATGCAACGAGCCTATAATGATAGTAATTAAGAATCGAGTATGGATATTTATGAAACGAGCGCAAGCGAGTTTCATAATTTTCATACGAGCTTCTTAATTACCATTATAGGCGAGTTTCATACGACTTTTTATGCTCGACCATATTTCTAACTTGAAATTACCGGTATTCAGATGTATACATTTTATTTGTAACTGACAAGATCGGAAGTGATCTTGTTCTAGGTCGTGAATTGTGAGATGTGCGCAGACGCGAAAGTATTGATTTTTTCCGAGGAACAATAATGTCATTGACCTTGACGTAGTCCCGTTAAACTTGATAATATTATAACCTTGATTATTGAATTCGACATTGAAAAACGAGATGACAAATTGAATTTATTTGAATATTATTTACAATTATCGCTAATTATTATAGTAACAAAACATAACCTTCTGCGACAGTATTGGATTTCCAACCTCCGTGACTTTTCGCTAATTCTCTTTCGATTGCATATCCGAGAATAATCCATACTTGCGGTTTTATAACGGTAGAAAGCTGACCTGTCATTGGCTGAACAGTTGTAACCTGAGTCGTCATTGGCTGAAAGACCTGACCTTTAATGAGTAGGTGTATTTTAATGACATGCATTAAAGGTCTGCTACCAGGTGTATAATTACTACATTTCGGCATGGTCGAGCATAAATAAAAATAACATATAAAGTATACAATTATGATTCTAGCCTCATTCTAACAAATAACAATGAACATTTACTTTTATGTCAGAAAAAAATATTTGTACTCTGAAAATATTCGTTCTACGTCACAAGACGTTACTTGAGCAACTCTGAAATATGATACAGTATATTTTAATATCATCAGGTGAACAGCTACTTTGTGAATCTAATAGTGTATATAGTATGTGGCACATAATATTAAACCCATAATTGCTTTCAAGAAAATTTTTCATTTCTATTGTAATGAAAGCTAGGAAATTCGTAACATAATTCGAATGTTGAACTTGGACTGTACCGCAACCGAATGCATAGCTGCACGAGACGTCAACATTTAACGAAGAATAATCCGGGAAAAAATAAACGTGTTACACACTTCTGTTTGCATATTTAATAACAGATGAGTTTACTTTTTTGGAATCATGCATAATATTAACATTACGTAAATAATACAATAACAGCAGAATAGCTCACTTTGTTCAGAATCTAAAATATTGCTATCAATTAACTATATTCTTCAAACTATTTACGACTCTACACGACTCTACAGAATGCCACTATGCGTTGTTTATGTGAATTGCGAGTTGTCTATAGCGAGCAGGAACAGTGCGAGGCGCCGGTGATATCTATATTCATCGCTGTACTCAACTGAAATGTACTGCTTTGGTACGAACTTCCTACCTATGGAGTTCAACCTTGCTTCCTTCTGGTATCGAAGTGGAGAGAGAGGAAAACAGACGAAGGGGAAGTGGGTAGAAGCTTCAGAGTGATGGAACATTAATAAAAAGAGTAATATTTTTTATTATTGACTTTATTAACTACGTTGAATGTTCTTCCACTAGCTCATATGGAAAGGGAGATGTGGGGGGGGGGGGTGGAATCCGAATTTGAAATCGCCAAAAATTAAATGTTCAAGTTCGGACTTCAATGTAAGTGTGAGTGACTTAACTTTCTGCAGAATGTACTTATTTCTTTAAATAACAAACCTCGATTAATTATCGAGCTAGTAGACATTTGGGCAAATAGATACGACCTAAAGGGACACTTGCACTGTTGAATGCATTTTGCTTGGTCCAGTTGTTTGGAGTAATCAAGCATAAAGGGACAACATAGTAGGTAGGCCTACTATATTCTATGAACCTTTATGTAGTTCCGGCATGCCATCGGCGTAACTCAGTCGGATGAGGCGCTTGCCTGCCGATTAGGAGTTGCGCTTGGGCGTGGGTTCTATTCTGGCTTGGGTTGATTAACTGGTTGGGTTTTATCCGAGATTTTCCCCAACCGTAAGGCAAATGTCAGGTAATATATGGCGAATCCTCGTCCTCATCTCGCCAAATACCATAGTGTCATCACCAATCCCATCGACGCTAAATAACCGAGTAATTGGCACAGCGTCGTTAAATAAACAACTAAAAACGTTCCGACATGTTGAACATATTAAGTTGCAGGACACGGTGCAATATCCAAAAATATATTTCTGAAGACAGTTAAGTCTACTTTTTTATATAAGCGTCGTGACAGCCAATTAGGCCTAAGTATGGAAAAATCGTTGTTAGTTTTAGAACTATGAAATAGGAAATTCTGGAGGAAAGTGCAAATTTATGCAGGTATTTTTCAGGGAATTTTTAGTGTGAAGCAAATTAACTGGTAATTTTTGTGACTTCTTTCTCATCGTCATAGAGAATAATGTAATTTGAAGCATTTTTGGATATATACTTATATCGGGACATTATTTTATTTTTACTAATATTTCTAATATTAACCTGGCTTTACCTTTGAATTAACGGTTGAGGATCGGAAACACTGTTTGTTACCCCTTCCACAACCAGAGTTTGATGATACTACCGTAAAATAAAAATAAATCACTTTATTAGATAACTTATAGGAGGGAAGAAAAGTATTAGATCTATTTACGTAAACTAGTAAATATTACGATTTTGATTTTTATAATTTTGTTCGGTTTTTATTTACTCAAGATATAGCACAGCATTAACATTAAGTGTTTTTTTAATTCACTAACTGAATTATCCAGGCGGACGTATTCATTATGCAATATATAATATACTGTGTACAGCACATTAGCATACAATATGGAGAGTGAATTTAAATTGAAAAATAATCAAAGTCTGGATATTCAAATAAATTGTTGAAAATAGTGACCGTTCATTTCGATACAGGCTTCAATTATTTGTGCATATTATCGAACACGTTTTTAAACATATTTTCGGAAATTGAATGCATTGTTTCTTAAACGTAATTCTTTAATTCTTCTGTTGTTGTTGGAGCTTTAGCAAACACAACTTTACTGTTTTGCAGTAACCCCAAAAGAAATATTGCAAAGTACTCAAATCAGGCGACATGGGGAACCATATTCCTGCTCATGTTGAAATAATTCTCTACCTACTCTATAACAGAGTACCTTACGTACTATAAATTCAGTCTTCACTTCTGCACAATCCGCACATATAAATTTACTCTGAAATGCTATATTGTCCGTCCAAATGGTTATGTCGCAGGGTCGTAGAAAGGGGGAAAATCACGTGACAGTTACTTAACGAGGCCCTTTTATTTAAATTATTTAAAACATTTTTGTTTAATATTACGTAGCTATTAGCCTTTACAGAGAGGCCAGCAGAAATGGGTGGGGGAAACCGGGATGCACGTAACCAAACAACGTAACAGTACCTGTACGAAAATACCCATGATTCAATAAATGAATGCTCTTTCTGCACTGGAAAATGCGACCATATTTCGGGAACGTATGTACTAACTCATTTAGTTCTGTTTATAATGACAGTACGACTCTGATTTGATTCTGTGTGAGGACGGGTGGAATTTTACTAGTAGAAGGGGTGGGAGTGAAGTACATTAAAAAACTGAGGTACAATAAAAAATGAAGTAAAAATAAAATGATGTCCCTGTGCAAATAATAATAGAGAATTGCCTTGAAAAGAGCTAAAACTTTGTTCTTGAATTTTTCAAACGTGAATTGTATAACAATCTCCGTTAGGACCTGAAAGTAATGTAGTTTTATCGTTCCTCAATTTCTACAGGCCTGCAGCATCGGTTTCATGAATATTTCAGCACCTTCATTTGTATAGGACGAGATCTCTCACAGTTAACTCCATTAGTATATACGTCATTTGCTTCGAATCGCAACTGATTACTGTGTGAAGGGTCATATGTTCGAGACCTGACTAGCTATCGGTTTTCTATAGATGGCTGAGGCCTCTCCGATCCCCATACAACCGAGTGTCATTTGGTGGCGGTTAAGAGACCATCAGACGCAGTGCAGACCGCACCACACACTCGGGCGACAGAGATTGTGAATCAGAGTAGCGTCGCACCTGTGCTGATTTCCACAGGTTTTAACGTTTTCAAACTAGTGTGGATTAGTTTCTTCTGCTCTTCAACTCGAAAGGATTAAAGAATCGACTTGGTTAACCCAATTGAAAGGAAGGTGATTAAATGTTTAAAATCTTCTAAACCTTTTATTGTAATAAATATGTGAGGCTGCCTGAAAAACCCCACCTTAATCGGCAGGCATAATTCTTCAGTAGAGCAAAATATATACCGAATCAGGACAAAAAAAATCGATTTCGCGATCTGTTAGATTACTTCATGAACTACATAGAAAATAGAGCTCCAAGGATGCCAACGATGTCGAAATATGTTATATTGGCGTCCAATTTTGAAAGTTCAACTTTAAATAGAATTTACTAAAAAATGTACATTTTTAAGAAAAGTTTTCAGAATTCATAAAAAATGTAATTTTTATCGTATAAACATAAGTTTTTTTTTAATGTTCAACATTTTCCCCTCTTTTCAATACAGTAAAAAACATAAAATTTATATTTGCCAACTTAAAATGGGGTTTCACAGGCAGCGTCACATATAAAGAAAAATTAACTTGACACTGCAAAAATTCTATTTTCGAATTTTTATCGAAGAGGTTTCTACCTACAGTATATGATTAACTCTCCTTCTGTGTACTTTAATTTCTCGTATACCGAGGAACGAATTTTGTTTGTATTCGGTAAGTTATATACAAGTAAATTCATAATAAAACTATGAAAATAGAATATATTTCTAAAAAAATATGAGTGAACTTTTTTCCTTGTAAAAATAAAGAGAGCCTTGAGATGGAGGGTAGCTGCGTATATATGAATAAGCAGTCGCGGATAAATAATAAGAGGTGGTCTTCCAGCTTGGAGGTTGGGCGAAGAGCTAACAACACATCACCGTCAACAGAGCTTGTTATGAAACCCCGACATAAACGATAATTAGGAACGTTAAATCCAGACGTTTGAAATGAACAGGTTATGTAGCACGTATGGGCGAATCCGTAAATGCATGCAAAACCCGAGGGAAAAGAACTAGGGGTGGCCGAGATGTAAAAGGGAGGATATTATTGAAATAGGTTTGAGGGAGGTGGGATATGATGCTAGGGACTGGATTAATCTTGCTTAGGATAGGGACCGAGGTTGGGCCTATGTGAGGGAGACAATGAACCTCCGGGTTCTCTAAAAGACATTTGTAAGTAAATATTACTCTATGGTAATTTACACAATATTGACGTCAACGGTTTGTGTCCTTTTTATACAGAGTGTAAGGGGTACAAGTTCCGTCCTTTTCACAATCATCTGGGACGGTCTACATGATAAAAAATGCCCATACAACATATGGTCAAAACCTGATACTTTTCCCAGTAAAAAATATTTTTTTTTATTTTATTTGCGTTATACTGCTTATATCGTCAGTATAATTACGAAAACAATTACACCTGTAGGTATATCTAGCAAAGAGTTAATATCAGTTCAAATATGAATATATGTGTGTTCTATTACGTGAAATTAAATAATAATGCATATTTAATATTCTAGCGTGAGAGATGTGACAACGTGTTCAACAGGCAGTACTCTGTACAGACGTAAGTACGAGTCAGCTGAGTTCAAGCTTCCTGTCAATAGGTATACTGCCGAGCGGATAGCAGTTCAGTACAGGGTATTCAATAAACAATCACAATGTCATTTACAGTAAAGGAATATCATATGTTATTAATTTATGGAGAAAGTCGTCGTAATTTAAGTCAGGCAAGAAGGATGTACCGTCAACGTTTTTCTCCAAGAAGGTTACCTAATCGGCGAACTTTTGTAGCAGGTTCTCAACGATTTTTAGAAACTAACAGTCTCTTACCTGGTTTCGAAAATCACACAAACAGAAATTTCTTTAAAAATTATTCTGTTTTACGGAAGCGAGAAAGATTAAAATTTTGCATTAGAAAAAGTTTGTGTGATTTTGTGCGGAAAACCATTATTGTTTCTTTTTTTGACATACAATAAAAATGAAGCAATATCGTTACATAAAATGTAAATTTACCATAATGTTCTATGAGTTTGAAACTTTGTATTTGCTACTCGTTTTATGTAAACAACAGTATTATCATGGTGCGATCCTGCATTACTGTAGAATAGAGCATCTGTACCGGTATGTTTGTATCCGCTTGAACTGTACTGTACAAACCCACTCCTCCCTATTCAGCAACTTGCAAAACATCTAATATTGTAAACTTTAATCATTAGTTAAATACTGCAAGTAGAAAAAAATTGTAAGGATATTTCTTCTTCCTTATGACATGAATAATCATCAGTTAAAATAACGGCGCTTATACCCCTTACATCCTGTATAATTTATTGATCAATCAGCTCATTTAACGCTATACAAGCTACTTCTGAATTAAGTAAATAAATACAAAATATACAATGTATAACATTAACCTGTGAACAATTTTGATTGGGCTCCTCGGCGAAAAAAAAAAAAACATACATAAATATTGTTAGTAAGTATATGCTAAACTCTCGATAATTCGGTCTTCAGTAATCCGGCCTCCTTCTAGTGTACTTCCTATCACTTGTACAGTAACAGTTTTCTGCGAAATTTGCACAGGTTCCATGTGTTATACTTATTTATATACGTATATATTTAAAGTATCTATGTAACAAGTTTCTGTCGGATGCCTTTCCAATTCACTGCGGGCTAAAGCAAGGAGAAGCACTATCACCTTTGCTTTTTAACTTCGCTCTAGAATATGCCATTAGAAAAGTTCAGGATAACAGAGAGGGTTCGAAATTGAACGGGTTACATCACTTTCATGTCTATGCGGATGACGCGAATATGTTAGGAGAAAATCCACAAACGATTAGGGAAAACATGGAAATTTTACTTGAAGGAAGTAGAGAGATAGGTTTGGAAATAATTCCTGAAAAGTCAAAGTATATGATTATGTCTCGTGATCAGAATATTGTAGGCTACAAAATGTAAATAACAATATTGGAAATTTATCCTTTGAAGAGGTGGAAAAATTCAAATATCTTGGAACAGTAACAAATATAAATGATACTCGGGAGGAAATTAAACACAGAATAAATATGGGAAATGCCTGTTATAATTCGATTGAGAAGCTTTTGTCATCTAGTCTGCTGTAAAAAAATCTGAACGTTAAAATTTATAATTCATATATTTATATACATTTATTACTGGTTGTTTTATATAATTGTGAAACTTGGACTCTCACTTTCAGAGAGGAATAGAGGTTAAGGGTGTTTGAGAATAAGGTGCTTAGGAAAATATTTGGGGCTAAGAGGAATGAAGTTACAGGATAATGGAGAAAATTACACCGCAGAACTAGACGCATTGTATTCTTCATCTGACATAATTAGGAATATAAAATTCAGACGTTTGAGTTGGGCAAGGCATGTAGTATGTATGGGAAAATCCAGAATGCATATAGAGTGTTAGTTAGGAGGTCGGAGGGAGAAAGACCTTTGAGAAGGCCGAAACGTAGATGGGAGGATAATATTAAAATGGATTTGAGGGAGGTGGGATATGATGATAGAGACTGGATTAAACTTGCACAGGATAGGGACCGATGGCGAGCTTATGTGTGGGCGACAATGAACCTCCAGGTTCCTTAAAAGCCATAAGTAAGTATGTATACACGCTTCGACCATGTGTGAAACGTTCTAATTTTGATCTAGAAGTGCAAGTTTAGTCTTTGGCGAAGTTTATAACATAAATTTAATAACATAATTTTAATCTCGGTAATCTAGTACTCCCTTGCGCAAGGAATGGCCGGATTAAGAAGAGTCTACTGTGTACTGAACATACAAAGTTGATGTGATGACAATTTTGATTGTAATGTTAGATCCATGGGAATTCGGCTGTTGATTGTAGGGGGAAATATAGACTTCCTTCCGACAGAGTAGTAGACGGCCGGAGCCTGGAACGTTTCCTGGATTGTTTTATAGAACTTCTTAGATTGTGAATGAATAAACTGTTTGGTTGTGTCAATATCAGTTTCTCTGTGTAGTTGGTTGTTACGGAAAAACAAAGAAGAATTAAGTAAGATTTGTAGAGTTGTATTTTAAATTGACTGAATGCGTTTGATTTCACTTATTGCAACTTCGCCTCAGACAGGACAGGCGTAAAACCGTAGAGGTCGTGATAAATATGTGTAGAGTAGCATGCAATTTAGTAGCATTAGAGATGATTTCTTGTTGAGGAGCGGATACAATTTAGCAAGTCTTGCGCTAATTTTCAAGCCAAGGGCATATGATATTTAATGCTTCTTAAAGGTAATTTGAAGATATGTTAATGTTGTGGTAAGTTACATAAATAGCTGTCTCGTCTGCAAAATAATAATGTGGCAGTTGGTGCTGCAGGAATGTCTGAAGTAGTCCTATACGTAGTAGAGGAGGCAAGATCTGTCGTGTCATTCTCCATGCTCTGTGGCTGTGGAAAATAGGTTTTAGTCTGAATTGAAAATCAATTTCTGTAGATTCATATAATATAATAATATTAACTATCATGAAACAAACTCTCTTTCTGATCGCACATCTTTTCCTCTCTCGTGCAGCTCACATGCCAGGTCACGTCTCCTCATCTAAACTTTGAAGAAAAATCGAGCCTAAAATAGAACCTTGAGGAACGCCATCTAATAGTGGTATGATTACAATCCACTGTTAGAATGTGCTATTTGATGAAAAAAAAAAACTAATGATTATGTAGCATGAGTAGTCTGGAAGTTGCGTCTTAAACTTGCTCGAAAATAAAATAGTGTCAAATAAGCAAAGTTTATATAATTTTAAATTTTCCTTTTAGCAGCATATAAGGCAGAACAATTTACAGTGAAACTTCCCAATAGCGGACACCACCGGGGAAAAATTAAATGTCCGTTATTAAGAAGTGTCCGCTATTTATAAAATCGTTAGTATGTACTGTATACAGTACATTAAAATTTCTCATACATATTCAACACTATATTTTACAGTACAGTACAGTAGACAGTGAGATTGTGACATTATTTACAATATTCATCCAGAGAGAAACCATACCAGTATATATTTTGTAAATGAAATAAACATCAGTCACTGTACCACTTCACCTTACACAAAGGAATCTAGAATTATTGATTATATATTGCGAATTTGGGATATCTTAGTTTCAATGTGGATCAGTAGGTCAGAACTCATTTTGAGTCTCTCTGCATCATTCTTCTGAAGAAAACACTGCTTCAACTGTTGTCCATGTTCCATAGCCTCACTGAAATTAACCGGTGGCCGTTCCTTTTCTTCTCCTCCTGCTCCTCCTTCTCCATCACTATGGTCACTGGGGTACACTGTCGCTGACTGCTGCATGGAGTTTATGACTTCTGCAACATCAGTTTTCTGGTCCTCTATTGAAACATTTTCATCAATTGTAATGTAAACTGATCCCTCTTCTCCATACATCCTCAAAAGTTCATTCAGTTGGGCTACATTTTCAGTGGTGTCACTTTCTGTGATGTCAGTGTTGGTTGAGTTGGAAGTTTCATAGCAAGGAAATCCAGCTTTAAGAAAGCAGTTTCGAACAGTTTGAGGTATAATTTTCTTAATAGAGGATGATATCCATAGAACAGCGTCGAGGACATTGCTACTGACCGATAGATGGCTCGCTGATTTTGCCGTCTCCATATTAGCCAACAGATGTCTTACAACACACTGCCGATAGTGAACCTTGAAATTCTTTATTACGCCCTGATTAAGTGGTTGGCAGGCTGTTTTGCAATGCAATATCAGGGTGAGATAAAGCATTGTCTAAAGTCAAAATGATATTTCTCTTCTGTTTTCCCATCTTCCTGTCTAATCTGCCAATCCATTCTGTCATGAGGTTTCAAGTCATCCAAGCTTTGTGATTTGAGTGCCACTCTACAGCCATTCTGTTTACGTCGACTCCTTTAAAGCACCTTGGCCTCTGCACCTTTCCGATAATTAATGGTGTTTCAAACTCACGTATCATATTTACAAATAGCATTACTGTGAACCTCTCTTTAGAAATTTTACCACCACTGCATTTTTCACTCTTCAAACACATTTTTTTTTCTGGCAGTGCTCGAAAAAGAAGATCCGTTTCATCACAGTTCAAAATGTCTCTCTCATCAAACCCTTCACAAATATCAGTAAGTTTACTTTTCCAGTCAGATGGAATTTCTGGATCAACAGAAGCAGATTCACTACATGCACTTTTGTAGGAAATATTGTGTTGTAACCGAAATTTGTCTAGCCAACCACCCGAAGCTTTAAAATTAGAATAAAAGGCATCTTATTTGCTCTAGCACGGCAGAACCATTTATATGTTAAGTTGTCAATGGCAAGCTCCTCAGTTTTAGGAAAAGCTCTTTTTGTGTTCTCATTTGCATTCTCAGTGTATGATTTTAAAATAACATCCTTGTTTTTCAAAATTTCACTAACTTGGGTTTTCCCACAGCTCACGAACTCTTAATTTCTCCTTCTCACTATGCTTTACAATATCCACTTTCTCTTTTAGTGACAAACGTTTACGTTTTTGTGACTTTTTAATGTGACTGTAGGAACAATCAACTTAACAAACTAAGAAAGTACGGACTGCTCACGTACAGTATCACAATTATAGTACGTCTGTTCAGATGAGAGCCACTTGCACCTACCTTGAGCGGGAGGCGTCAGGTGTTTCAGTCTTGAAGCACACGGCTGGTTGTTGGTACGCCAGCGCTGTTGACAGATCTAAGTCGGTGCTCCGAGAACAAGTTCATATAGTATCCGGTTTCAGACGAGCACGCAAGTATAATACAGTTAGCTGAGAACAAGGCAGAAGATCGTAAGTGTATATTGTGGCTTTTGTGTGCCATACATTGTGATTGTATTTATAATGTGACGTCCTTGGGAAACGGATAACAACAATAGTCGTAGACTTAAAGCCACACAATCGCTATTAGAACGTGGTAAGATTGTACAAGAACAGTTATTAATATTTATACGTATTTCAAAGACTGAGCGGGTAAGTGCCGGACACCACTGAAAAGTGCCAGTGCTGCTACAGGAGTGCCTCGTGCAACAATAAAGAGAATTATCTCTGGAGAAGGTAAATCAACAAAAGAAAACGTCGATCGAAATATGAAAGAAGAATTTCGTAAAATCGATGGTTTCGTAACGGACTTACTACAACGAACTGTGTATGAGTTTTTTCAAAATAAAATAGCTCCAACGTTAAATAAACTTCTCAATGCATCATCATCATCATTATGGATAATGTTCCATACCATTACCGTATTGTGAATCCCCTATCTACCACTAGATCAACAATAGATGTCATTAAAACATTTATACGTCATAATAACATCACTTTGCCCACTCCAGACCCAACAACAAAGTTCATCTGCTACAAGAGATAAAACGTAGCCATCATAGAAAAAATATGTATGTAACTGAACTATCATCAAAATACGGCCATGTTGTGCTACGACTGCCCTTCCTCCCACCATTGTTGTCTCAAAGCCATAGAATTCGTTTGGTCGGAACTGAAGAGAAATGTCCGGTCAGAAAATACATTGGGAAATAAATCTGTTCAAGAAGTACGTGTTTTGATAGTAAATGTGATGGATAACATTAATAATAAAAATCATTGGGTAAAGTACGGGTATATCGAACATTGAAAGACAGAAGAAAGTGATTATCGCTTCTTAGAAGCTAGCTTGGAATCTTATGTAATTGATTTAAATAGTGACTCAACGGACTCTGAATAGGAAGTGTTCGTGTTTTAGTTCTGTATTTACAAGACGCACACGAAGGTTCACTTCAGTTTTCAGAAGGGAGAGATGGCAACGCAGTGTTGTTTACATAGAACCTATTCAGAGTCGCCTGCTTACTTGCTCCCTGCTGTAAGTGTGTCCAATTGCACTAGTGACTAGTTGGCCAAGATCCGACGGACTTCGGTCCTATGTTCATAGACATCTATGACGTAGTGCAGAGGGCGGCCACTAGAGGGAACCCAAGAGTTGGGACTCAATCAGAGACAATTCTGTCCGACGCCGGGGTTGTATCCGGTGTGGCTTAGTGGATAAAGCATCAGCACGTAGAGCTGAAAACCCGGGTTCAAATCCCGGCGCCGGAGAGAATTTTTCTCCGTTCCATTACTCTTTCATCGTATGATGACGCCGAATATCTGCATGGAAATATCATATGTACTTCGGTACATTGAAATAATATATGATATGCGTAAATCACTTCGTGATTTAAGACGGCGCTTATTTCGTCGAATCCCGGCCAACTAGTCACTCATAACGAGTGCACCTCAACACATGTTTGGATTTCGGTCCTACGTTCATAGACATCTATGACGTAGTGCAGAGGGCGGCCACTAGAGGGAACCCAAGAGTTGGAACTCAATCAGAGACAATTCTGTCCGACGCCGGGGTTGTATCCGGTGTGACTTAGTGGGTAAAGCATCAGCACGTAGAGCTGAAAACCCGGGTTCAAATCCCTGCGCCGGAGAGAATTTTTCTCCGTTCCATTACTCTTTCATCACAGATAAGTGAAATAAAACCCGAATTTATATTTTCATCTACACACATTCCACAAGGTTGTCAGTTTTCTTTGCATAACAGCATTTGCAGCTATTAAAATTCAATTTTTTGTGAGGATTAAACATCAGATGATCATGCAATCTAACGTGGGAAGACGTATTTATGTAGACATGTAGAGGCGATTGAAATAGCTAGTCGTTACCTGATTATGTGCAGCTCACACATGCGTAGGCCTATTCATCTGGTATTGTAATATATTTACATTTTTCGTTGTCCAATATTTCTCACGTCGTTTCTTACCATTTTTTCTGTCCTTGTATAGTGCTTTCAGTCATAAAATTCATACCTAATATCCAAACACTTCATGTTGTCTTCGCTTTAAATTTGAGTTATGCGAACAATAGATAGGCCTATATATTAATTTATTGTTACTTCTTTATTGCTCAAATATTATGTTAATTGCTGTCATCGATTCAAACTTTACATCTTTATATCTATAGAAGTGGAAAAGTACAGACGAGACCAAAAACAGAACAATTTATAACTAAATGAACCGTACATGCAGACCTAGATCTAATGAAAGACAGACGGAATTACAAAGCAACACATAATAAAAATTGTGCCCTGTATGAACGTTGCCTAATATAATAGATGTCTAAATGAGTAATTATTCCAGATCCCAGGAAGTTACTTGATGGCAACAGCTATGAAATATGAAAATTGAATCCTTAGAAGGACGATACTTTAGATCTCATCAAGAGGTATTTGTTACACAAGAACACTTCTGCATTGCATTACTGGAAGCATGTTAGAGCAATTAAATTAATCTGCACTGGATTTATTGTCTCGCGAGGAAGAGGAAGATGAAATTCCAAGTAAAAATCCGTCTGTCGCTGGGTTCTACTTGAAGCCCCGAGCCCCGTCACAGTGTTGGGACTGTACGGTAATTCGCTCCCTTTGGGTGATAATTCGAGGCTCAACATTGTCTGACAAACCTTTAGCAAGTACCTAAGAGAGTTTCTGCGTCGGATTCTGTCCGTCCTGGAGGGCTAGAGAGAAAGAGACGGATGTTGAATATGGACCAGAGAGATCTGCTGATCCTCTTTCCCTCACCCAAGATCTTCCCGGCCGGCATTCATTCCCCTACTAGTGGATAGCATGTCTCTCCCAGCTCTGTATCGATTGCAAGTATTAAAGGGACACCCCATGAATGAGTAGGGGCCGTGCATTCATATAAATATGATTTCATTCCGAGATTACGATGTGATCTACTACACGTCCTGCGGATTCGCTCACAATTACATTAGTGCTTTAGTTCACTCAATCGAATTTACCCTGGCTTAGAAATCTCCGTAATATCCAGTGCATAGTTCGGACTAGGAGCAGAACGAAATACATTATATATGCCCCATTCTACGTACTACGCGCCATCGAACTTCTCCAATGGCTGGAACGTAGGACTGGAGTATTCAGCATACCTTGCGGTAAGCTGAGGTATTTGTTTTAATAAGAAGAATGAGTATATTAACTTAAAATCTATACTTTCCACCAAGAGAACCTAAAATACCGGTAACGTGTTTCTTTGTTTGTGTAACTTCTATCAATTACCGGAAACATTTCGCACCAAACGTGTTATAGAAAGTCTATAGTGACGACACGTTTGTGATCTAAAAAGTAAATTACATACCGGAAATTCCTGTCGCTTAGCGGAAACTGATTTCAGTGCTATATTAGAGTTCTCTTGTTTCCCTTCACTGTTACCATTCTATCAACACTTCACAACGACCCTTCATTCCTCGAGATTCAGAACCAGGCCTCCACAACTAATACAAATGGCTATAAATAAGAACAATTTGTGCACGTTATATTAATACAAATAATTACAACTAGATCTTATTTTTTACAATCTAACTGGACTGTTCATCGCGACGAAAATACGTCTTTCCAAAGAGGAAATAGATATTTCTCAGACGGCTAATTTTGATTTTCTTTACGAAAGAATTCTATGTATATTAGAAAACATAAGCCAACATATTCAGTGACAGATATACATTCATAGTATAAAAATTAATCGTAATAAGGTGATGACAGAATTTTCCTCGATTTGTATTTAATGATATTCTTTGAATCGTTGTTACTATGTGATACTCGCCTAAAATGAAACTTATAATAGAGTAGTGGTAGTAGTAGTAGTAGTAGTAGTAGTAGTAGTAGTAGTAGTAGTAGTAGTAGTAGCAGTAGCAGTAGCAGTAGCAATAATAATAATAATAATAATAATAATAATTATTATTATTATTACTATTATTATTATAATAAAACTTGTTTATGGAAGAAAAGTAGCACATCGATGTTCAAATATTGTTGCAAGTCTTGGGGACCCAACAGGGTAAGCCTAAACGGAAGAAAGTCTTGAAGTACATAAATTAAGTTTCTGAGATGTTTGTCTCCTTATGTTCATGCAAGTTGAGATAGAATGAAATAAACTTACTACCAGCCAAGAATTACTGTACAGTTGAATCGATATTCTACCTGGTCAAATTAATAGAATAGAAAGACAAAATGATAGGCAGCAATGTAGTGCGTCATGACTTCATAGATGCTGTGAAGATGAAAATAACATGTGTAAATACTACAACCCTTTTGCCCTTTGTCGTGCTTGTGCATGTCGGGGATGAAAAGTGATTACATTGATTATCTTCGTCTAAAACGTACATAGAGTACCTATGTCTTTTTTCGGAAGAATCGTCTTCTCTTTATTTTCATCAAGGATCTTAAAGTAAAGCCAACGGATGACAAACATTTCTACACATCTAACCTCCTTAAGAATAACATGTTGTAGTTAATAAAACCCATTTTCTAGTTTTAAACTCAATTTGATCCATTATTCTATAAAAGTGCATGTATAAGATACAATAGGCTAAAGTTACATGCAGCGAATGTAGATGGCTGGTAGCTTAGCAGTAGTTCGTGCCATACCTGGAAGGACCATGGACAACAACCGCTGCCGTCATTGCGGCAGCGAGATAGAAACTCTCCCACACGTCCTCGGTTCTTGCCCGCATGGCGAGGCTTTGCGCAATACCACACACCACAAAGTAAGAAGAGCCATCGCTCAAGCATTACGTAATACTGGATTTACTGTTTTCGAAGAGGTTCATGATCTATCAACCACCGGCAGCACTCGTAGGATAGATATGATTGCTTTCCGGGACCATCGAAGAGGTTTTATAATTGATCGTACAGTTCGTTTCGAGACTTGCAAGAGCCAACCGCAAGATGTCAACAAGGTAAACTAATTCATCTATGAACCAGCAATCCCGTATTATCAAGAGAAATATCAATTACAACAGATAGAAGTAATAGGCTTGATGGTCGGAGCAAGAGGATCCACCCCGAAGCAGTTTGTTGATTTATGCAAGACTTTTCATTTGCCATCATTTATAATTACTGAAGTTTGTTTACTTGCGTTGAAAGGTTCGATTGCAATGTTAAGAAATCTCAGATAAGACATTGCATTGTAATTTACTTTTCTCATTCTTGCATTGGTTTTATATTCATAACAAATTATCCATGCAATATGGACTATTCAAAATTTTGTTTTGTAAATGGTATAATTTGTGTTCCCTGTTTAGGGAAAGTGTTTGATAATAATAATAATTATAACAATAATAATAATAATAATAATAATAATAATAATAATAATAATAATAATAATTATTATTATTATTATTATTATTATTATTATTATTATTATTATTATTATTTATCACTCTTGTAGTAGGTTCTTGTCAGTGTGGATTCTTCTCTTTTATACTTTGAAATGTTGAATTAAAAGAAATAGTCTATTTTCTTTATTTCTAGTTTTTTAATACATTCTTGTTAATTTCATTTCATACTACTTTATAATATTTAAATTAATTTATTTTAAAGTGGTTTTCAGATGTACTTTAATATTATACTCGTACATGTAGAATACTTGTTATTGTTGATGTTGATTTCTCATATCAAAGTTACAGTAATTACGTCATATTTACTGACCATTTTTCATCTGTGCATTTTGTTATAATTTACTAATCTTGACTTAATTTTTTCCCATTTGCAAAATCTCCCCACGTACGAGTAGTTGGCGAGTATCGTGGCACACATAATATTATTTATCAATAAGATTTAAATGGACTTGCCCAAATCATTTTTAATGTCTCAAAAATTACTGTTGAGAATTAAGAATTGATTAATAACTTCAGAATGTGGACTTTTGCTGTCGTTCATTTTCAATAAGAACAAAGAGATTTTACATGGCGCCGATGATTTTAATTTCTTATGAATGTAACAACTTATCCACACAAAAACCAATAGCTTGTGCTGGGTTCGTCCTCGTGATGATTTGTTCCAGAGGTGAGTTACGTAACAAGTAGGCCACCTAGTGCAACTGTCACTGCAACGTAATTGGCATTATTTTCGGAAAGCAGAAATGGACTAAAATAATATAAAGTGAAGCATTTTGTTGCCACGTATGGCTACTGCGAACTGTATCGCACGCCATACTTAAATTCACATCAGCGATGAATCTCGCCTCTATGTTATAACAGCCGATTACATCTGGGTAACCTGTTACGCTGCGAGGTTGGGCTCCATCTCCGGAACGAATTATTTGGTGGATATTGAAAAGTCGTTCTGAATGTGTCTCACGTACGTTTATCTTTTCTTTGCGTCTTCTTCGTCGGCTGCACACCAATAGGGATGAAGAAAAAGAAGACGAAGGGAAAAAACCCCTTTGGAGAAATATTTACACTTCCTCCGCAGGTTTACGATTCAATTTCCTGATAAAAATAATACTAAAAAGTACGAAGTGG
Source organism: Periplaneta americana (assembly GCF_040183065.1). Lineage (NCBI taxonomy): Eukaryota > Metazoa > Arthropoda > Insecta > Blattodea > Blattidae > Periplaneta > Periplaneta americana. The sequence goes on from NC_091125.1 coordinate 22,786,609, forward strand.
ATTGAAGCGGGGAAGCAGAGCATTGGAGCGGTCTCTGATGACAAGGAAGTGTAGATTAGAAAAACCCGTCATGACACTAAGGCTAAGAAAGTATATAAAATGCATATTTAAATGTCGTAGCATGACCGCAGTATACGAATTAACTTCATCTGACACTATTTCAACAGTATATATTCTACAAGAAGACTTAGTAACAATTCAAAACTGTTCACTTTTCCGTTAAAATAGGCCTACTATTGTGACAAAGGTATCCTTCAGTAAAATGAAAGTCGCTTTTCATACTTACTTACAAATGGCTTTTAAGGAATCCGCAGGTTCATTGCCGCTCACACATAAGCCTGCCATCGGTCCCTATCCTCCGACCTCCCAAGTAACAATCTATATGCATTTCTGGATTCGCCCATACTTGCTGCATGTCCTGCTCAACTCAAACGTCTGGATTTAACGTTCCTAATTATGTCAGGTGAAGAATACAATGCGTGCAGTTCTGTGTTGCGTAATTTTCTCCATTAACCTGTAACTTCATCCCTTTTAGCCCCAAATATTTTCCTAAGAACCTTATTCTCAAACACCCTTAATCTGTGGTCGTGTCAGAGAATCAGTCTCATTCCGAGGCTTATTGCAAAGTTTCGTAATAAGCTGCTTTTTACGGTGATGGGTTGTTAGCCCTTCGCCTAACCCACAAGCTGGAGGACCACCCCTTATCAGCTGTCCATGACTGCTTATTCAATATATTCGCAGCTACTCTCCATATCTGGAGGCCGTCTCCTCGATCCGCAACCTGAGGACTTACTTACAAATGGCTTTTAAGGAACCTACAGGTTCATTGCCGCCCTCACATACGCTCGCCATCGGTCCCTGTCCTGTGCAAGATTAACCCTGTCTCTATCATCATATCCCACCTCCCTCAAGTCTATTTTAATATTATCCTCACATCTACGTCTCGGTCTCCCCAAAGGTCTTGTTCCCTCCAGCCTCCTAACTTTTACTGTATGTGCATTTCTGGATTCACCCATACGTGCTACATGACCTGCCCATCTCAAACGTCTTGATTTAAAGTTCCTAATTATGTCAGGTGAAGAATACAATGCAGACAGTTTTGCGTAGTGTAACTTTCTCCATTATCCTGTAACTTCATCACTCTTAGCCCCAAATGTTTTCCAAAGAACCTTATTCTCAAACACCCTTAAACTCTGTTCCTCCCTAAATGTGAGAGTTCAAGTTCACAACCAGTAATATAACTGTTTTATAAATTCTAACTTTCAGATGGGAGCATAATAATAATACTAATAATAATAATAATAATAATAATAATAATAATAATAATAATAATAATAATAATAATAATAATAGTAAAAGTATTGTAGTAGTAGTAGTAGTAGTAGTACTAGTAGTTAATAGTAATGATCTTCCTGTATTAGTTCTATTCTCAATGATGGCGTTATGCTCATATTTTAATACTGCCTAGTGACTTCGTGTATTTTTGTGAGACTCGGATGGTAGTTGAAAAATAGTTACAGCTCACAATGATTTGAGTACATTTTCAGATCTTTTATCATAGTGGGCATACAAATAAATTTGTTTTCATTTTATTGTAGCGGTTATGATCCATCAATTGAGCTGACATCAACAAGAAACTGGAAAGTTTAGTTAACATTTTATATCGGAGATGTACTTATTTAAAGTGAAAATTCCGCTATTCGGACTTCACGAATTCGGAATTCATGATAGTTCAGAGTGCTCCTTTTCTCTTAGACACAAGATACTTAGAGGTTAATATTCCATACTGTACATTGAAGGTAGAAGTGAAAGCAAAGAGTGAAAAATTATAAAACTTAAGATTCATTTTAAAAAATGTATTAATGAAATTTGTGGACTGTAATCAGAACTATCAAAAATTTTACCTCGCCTTAAAAGGAATACGCCATGATATACAGAACATTAAAAACATCATAACAAATAGATGCCGACAACAATTAGGCCTATCTCTTTTTTAAATCACAATCTGAAAATTCCAAAGCTAGTAGGCGTACCACCTGTACGGTGATTGACTTGAATTAAAGAACATCTGTTTAATCCCTTTTTAAGTTAATGTTTTGTGTGCTATATATTAATGAAGGCTAGTTACAGTATGTATTTCCTGTGCAATAATTAACTTTGACTAAAAAATTGCAATTTCACTAGAGAACCCGTGCTGCTCTGCAGCATTCATCTGCACAAACATATAGGCCTATAAATTCTTTTCATAGGGTAAACTAGGGTCTGTGGACAGTCGGGCATGTTGGACACTCTGTACTTTAACGTGTTACTTCGCCACTTGTGGGTACCACATTCTGCTAGAAGTCAATGACGGAAGTAGCCCCACTCGTGGCTACTTCCGTCATTGACTTCTAGCAGAATGTGGTGCCCACAAGTGGCGAGGTAACACGTTAAAGTACAGTGTGTCCAACACACCCTAGTTTGCCCTACGAAATTTTCTGTGCGCCTGCCCTTTGGTTCTATTTCAGTCTTCAAATCATTTAAGGCTTTGCTTACAAAGGAAGTATCACACCCTGCATGCCGAAACTTGCCTCGAAACTTTAGTGACATAACCGATGTGCTACTAGAAGACCACATGCAAAATTTTAGCTGCCTGTTTTCACTGCAAGGCCCCGAAATCGAAGCTGGAATCCTTCTCTGGTCAGACGATAACGCAACGTAGCTGGACATCCCTGTCTCACTGGCGAGCGGAATGGAGTGCGTGTGTGAAATGGAGTAAACTCTCTCCCGTCCCATGGTGTCAATGATGCATAAACAAGAGACAGAAGTGACTCTTATTGATTGAATGTTGAAAACACAATTTTTTTCGTCACCATGCACAATAAAAAATACTTCATTGTGACACTGTTCTTCACATAGTTTTTTCTTCGTTTCAGGACAATATTTGACGGGTACTACAAATTCAGGAGGTCGTTCTGTGGAATATCTACTTTATCATATCCCGGAATCGTGGAGAGAAAATTAAAAATGGATAAAGGATTGCAATTTAAGTATGGTGCCCCTATGAAAAACTCCTGCGTAAATATCTTCGCGTGTCGCTATTTTTTCTGATAAGCGGCGGTAAAGGGCTCTCCATTGCCGGAAGGAGAACTTATAAAGAGGTTGGGTTTTTCCACATACTACCAAGAGGAATCTGGAGCAATTCGATGGTCTTCTAGCATGTTCAATACGAGCAAATAGTTTCTCATATAGGCCTATAAGTTTTTTATGTTCTATGAGATGTGTCGTTATATTTCTTCCATAAATATAATTGTCGCTCTGATGTAACCGCGATGGAAGTTCCTGCGAACGTATGATATTGAATGACGCTTTTTACCACAATCATTCAACCAGAATTTCACAGCTTTCATCTTGTAATCCATGCTGTTTTTTTACAGAGGTTGCGACAAAGCTTGAACTTGACGATTTGCAGGGGGACTGATTGTTCGTATCACTGGCTTCTGGAGATTCACTGTTTGACTCGAATATCGAACTCGGGCCTGCAACATTACCTATGGCAGAAGCAAGGGTCTTGCGATCTGTATTACTATGACTTGAATCACAATCACTTCCTTTACATACATCGAGATTTGTCTCCTCATACCGGTCCACTCCTGTACAACTATTTTCAATCAGTTCAATAATGAACTTGCCCATTTCCTTTTCTTTCAGGTTTATGTTTCCCGAAGACGAAACAATATTCTTACGGAAATAACTCGTGGCGAACTCAAATATATTAATCGAATTTACGTCTTGCTCCGTAGAACTAATTGCAACAGTACTCCTTTCTTACACAACCCTCAACATCATACTGGATACATTTAACATTAACCCTGTAGCCGTCCGTTAGTATTACTGACCTTGACTCACGTGCTTCCTTTCGCTGCTGGTTGCCACCGCTCCACTGGCTTGCACACAGGAAGGCCTGTCCATTCCAACCTATAGCGACTAGTATCCACTTCCCTAATGCTTATATGCATAATTCCGGGCCTTGCAGTGAAAACAGGCAGCTAATATTTTGCACATGGTCGTCTCGTAGCATATCGGTTACGTCACGAAAGTTTCGAGGCAAGTTTCGGCATGCAGGGTGTGATACTTTCCTTGTTAGGATAGTGCTACAAAAACTGTCCATTACTGAATACAGGTTCTGGTAAATAAATGCTTATCTGATCTAATGTCTGGCCTTGAGCTTTAATGATCGTTAAACAAAAAGCCAAACGTAATGGAAACCGCCTTCTTTTGAATGAAAATGGCAAAGAAGAACCTTATGGCGTTAAATCAATGCCAGGAAGTAGTAATATTTTTTGGCCAACGTTTACGCCAATTCTGATGGTGTTAAGTCAATGCGAGGAATTAGTATTTTTTAACCAACGTTTACGCCAATACATAATAATGTCCAAATCTAAACAGAACGAAAATGGCAAAGAAGAATCTGAAAGCGTTAAATCAATGCGAGGAAGTAGTATACTTCAGTCAGCGTTTATGTCAATACATAATAATGTACAAGTCTAAACAGAACGAAAATGGCAAAGAAGAATCTGATGGCGATAAATCAGTGTGAGGAAGTAGTATTCCTTAACCAATGTTTACGCCAATACATAATAATGTCCAAATCTAAACAGAACGAAAATGGCAAAGAAGGATCTGAAAGCGTTAAATCAATGCGAGGAAGTAGTATTCTTTAGTCAGCGTTTACGTTAATACATAATAATGTTCAAGTCTAAACAGAACGAAAATGGCAAAGAAGAATCTGATGGCGATAAATCAGTGCCAGGAAGTAGTATTATTTAACCAACGTTTACGCCAATAAATAATAATGTCAAAATCTAAACAGACCGAAAATGGCAAAGAAGAATCTGAAAGCGTTAAATCAATGCGAGGAAGTAGTATTCTTCAGTCAGCGTTTAGGTCAATACATAATAATGTACAAGTCTAAACAGAACGAAAATGGCAAAGTATAATGTGATGGCGATAAATCAGTGCGAGGAAGTAGTATTCTTTAACCAATGTTTACGCCAATACATAATAATGTCCAAATCTAAACAGAACGAAAATGGTAAAGAAGAATCTGAAAGCGTTAATTCAATGCGAGGAAGTAGTATTCTTTAGTCAGCGTTTACGTTAATACATAATAATGTACAAGTCTAAACAGAACGAAAATGGCAAAGAAGAATCTGATGGCGATAAATCAGTCCGAGGAAGTAGTATTCTTTAACCAATGTTTACGCCAATACATAATAATGTCCAAATCTAAACAGAACGAAAATGGCAAAGAAGAATCTGAAAGCGTTAATTCAATGCGAGGAAGTAGTATTCTTTAGTCAGCGTTTACGTCAATACATAATAATGTACGAGTCTAAACAGAACGAAAATGGCAAAGAAGAATCTGATGGCGATAAATCAGTCCAAGGAAGTAGTATTCTTCGGCCAACGTTTACGCTAGTAATAATGTCCAAATCTAAACAGAACGAAAATGGCAAAGAAGAATCTGATGACGTTAAGTCAATGCGAGGAAGTAGTATTCTTTAGTCAGCGTTTACGTTAATACATAATAATGTACAAGTCTAAACAGAACGAAAATGGCAAAGAAGAATCTGATGGCGATAAATCAGTCCAAGGAAGTAGTATTCTTCGGCCAACGTTTACGCTAGCAATAATGTCCAAATCTAAACAGAACGAAAATGGCAAAGAAGAATCTGATGACGTTAAGTCAATGCGAGGAAGTAGTATTCTTGGTCAACGTTTACGCCAGTAATAATGTCCAGATCTAAACAGAACGAAAATGGCAAAAAACAATCTGATGGCGTTGAATCAATGCAAGGAAGTAGCATTCTTTAGTCAACGTTTACGTCAATACATAATAATGCACAGGTCTAAACAGGACGAAAATGGCAAAGAAGAATCTGAAGGCGATAAATCAGTGCGAGGAAGTAGCATTCTTTGGCCAACGTTTACGCTAGTAATAATGTCCAAATCTAAACAGAACGAAAATGGCAAAGAAGAATCTAATGACGTTAAGTCAATGCGAGAAAGTAGTATTCTTGGCCATCGTTCACGCCAGTAATATTTCCAGATCTAAACAGAACGAAAATGGCAAAAAATTATCTGATGGCGTTAAATGAATGCGAGGAAGTAGCATTCTTTGGTCAACGTTTATCCCAGTAATAATGTCCAGATCATTTATCTTATTATGTATTCTGGACTGTAAGTCGAGTGCCATTCAACAGACCTTAAAAAGCGTTACGATCTCACAGTTTAATTTGGACGACCGAAAGATCTCTTCCCGTTTGGATGATAGTGGAGCATGAATTTTGGGATTCTATCTCTACGCATGCGATGCAGATAATTTATCCAGTTGTTCCGATAATGTTTTACGTGATTAATTACAGGTTCTAGTTGTAATTTTTTCATTATGTTTTCATTGCTTTTGTGATCCCATATATCTCATAAATTTCATTTCATTGCTGTTATTCTGCTCGCTCTCATCTTGAGTAATTAAATTGTTCACATTGGTGTAACTTCTTCATGCTCCTGAAAATAAGGTCTAAAACTTTGCAAATGATTTATTTACAATGCTCATTTAAGCTTAATTAGCTATTTTTGAAAAACATTATATGTCTCTCAGTGTCGCTAGTTCATTTCCATATATTTCAATATATCTCTTTCAGAAATTATGGAGAGTGGTAAATCGACCAAGAATCTTATTTCCTGATCAAACTGAAGGTATTCGTCATTACCAATTTGCAGTAATAATTTAGCATAGTCACATTCCTCTGGATTCGCTCACATATTTTTTTACTAAGTTTTTAATATTACTCACAAAAGAGAGAACCGTATGGAATTTTGAAAATGGTTGCTCTCGATCCATGAGACACAACAGGCAATACGTGCCTGAAATCGCCCTCAAAAACTATAATTTTGCCGTGAAATGGCTCATTATTCTTCATTGTACCTTTGAACAGATAATTTATACATATTAACGCATGAATGTTAGTCATAGATGGTCATCTGAGATCATTAAATTTGCTGAACGAATATGAGAAGCTTCTTTGCTATTAACTTTTACACCTGATACAGAGCCTTAATTAAATTTGGAAGTAACTTGAATCGACTGTGCACAGTGCAGTCTTGAGATAATATCATTCCTGCGATATCAGTATATCCAACAGGAATTACACAATTTTTTTTGCAATTAGGAACCAAACATCGGTAAATGACTTTTTTTCAATGCCATCTGGGCCATCAATAAAATGTAGTCTACATTACTGACACTTCCATCACATTTTTATACCAAATTCATAATTTCAGTAATTAAAGCGTGTTGTTCTACATTTGCTTAGCCAAGCCATCCATCTTAATTGATCCTCATTAATTGCGAAAAGTTTACTGACATATCTGAGATATGATGTCAGCAATAGTTCACAAATCGAGAAAATATATAGAAACACCGTGAAAAAATGTCTATAAGGGCGAACTGATAAGCAGCATTACAATGGGTAAGTGAGATTGAAGATAATCTTCTGACAATGAAATCATAAAAAGTCTCCCAACTGTCTTACATTCGATGGGATTTGAAAGATACTTATGTAAAAAAAATATTATTTTCACATCAGTTCTTGCATTTTACTGCAAGTCACATCAGTCTCACTTAGAATATCTGAATTCGTCATAGTCGTACGTCGCTATTTAAACATTTTTTGTCTAGCTTTTTTCGTTTTTCTACCAAGACCCATCTTAGTTTTCACTACAGAACTGTCGCGAGGAAACTTTTTGTTGCGAGAGAGCTGAGAAATAATCGCACTATATTATTTCATTAAAAATGTTGATCTGTAAGATAAATTAAATAAATTGAGAACGATGTATAAAAAAATTTAAGACCTCAAGATAAACTGAAAGTTTTATAAAATAATGTTACCAACACTTCTGAAACCTGGGCCACAAATAGAATTGAAAACTGTCAATAGATGTGTATGATAACTCAGTTTATTCTCTTCACTAAGCAAAGTAAATAATATAGCTTGTCTGCAACAAAAATTAAACATATATTTTGCTGGGTTTCTGAGTACTTGCACAAAAATGTGCAGACTTATTAAGATACGGCCAAGCAGCTTAAAAAATTCCAATGTGGACATGGATATTTGTGCTACTGAGGATCAAGAATTCGTGTGTGCAACTGTGAAAAAATGAGGACGACTCGAATATTGAAAAACAAGGATATTGTAACTTCGATGAATCATCACATCTCAATATTCTTGTGACTCTCAAAGAGCCATCAGCTATGGTTGTGGTTATTCTTCTGATAACCTCGCCCCGTTTCTTAGCGGCACTATAGGCTTATACACTTAGAGTATCTCGTAATGTATTTGCCACTAATCAAGGAGAGCAAGTGTTATTATTAATATTAAAAGTGTAGGCCTATAACAGATCATTTTACCACAATAGGACCTTAAACACGTCATTTTACTCCAATAGGAAATTAAAAACTAAAAAGTATGTCTAAATATAACGAAAATAAGCTTCACTCACTGTTTTATCCCTAAGAGGAAATTTCTCTATTCTTTTCCTTTCGAAATATGAACTGTAAACTTCAGTTATTATGATTAACTTGAGAATATTCGTCAGTTATATTTAACATAAAGTTAAGACGACATGACCTAAAGTTAGTCTTTATACAACCATAAATTCACTGTTAAATATAAGATAAGATTAATTCGTCAGCTTACAAGCAAAACACATTAAGTAAAAATATTACCTTTCAGAAAAAGCGTTTTGGAAGCCTTTAACAAAACTAAATCCTAAAAAAATTATTTTTAGGAGGCTAAGTTGTTTCTCTTTATGTGTATTTAATTTCCCAATTCTAAGTTTACATGCATGCATACATACACACATACATACATACATACATACATACATACACACATATACATACATACATACATACATACATACATACATACATAAATACATTACGTAGCCTACATTAATTGAGGGGCTTAGAACAAAAAGCAGGTAAGTGACGGAAACCTAGTTTTGAGAAAATTACAGTTAAAGTTCTACATGCAATGGAATATTATACACTAGTTTGGTGAAATGATGCCCATATAGCAGCACTGCACAGTGTGATCACTTACCTGATTTTATCCCAAAGAAACATCCTTTTGGGCAATCATAACACGCACGTACCTCATTTTTTTTAATAATGTCACTTACCTGCTTTTTGTTCTAAGCCCCTCAGTTATACGCCTTTTTCTCAGAAGTAATATTGTTGACTTAATGTGTTTTACTTGTAAACCGAAGAATTGATATAGAGAATACAGTCACATAGTCTTCTTCTATTCAATTTGTACCTGAAACTTCATTTTCTACTATATTAGCTGCGTTTTCATAATATTTAAAAGATGGTCCTTAATGTTGCGTCTGTGCAGTTAAGAAAACACAGTTCTACCCAAGTGTTTATTATTATTATTATTATTATTATTATTATTATTATTATTATTATTATTATTATTATTATTATTATAAATTACTTCGAATTTACATGAGCGTATTATTTATTCTTAGTATTCTTATTCTTATTATTATTATTATTATTATTATTATTATTATTATTATTATTACAATTATTATTATTATCATCATTTATTTTGTTTAGTCAACTGTCCGAAGACAAGTTGGAACATCATAATTTTGATGCCAATAAGGCAATACTCATAAGGACACTAAGCATGGAGGTAGGGGGTAGGTTGGTTAGTTCCTGTCCCCTGCATTTGCACGCATCTATGTCTAGTAACACATCTATGACTAGTAACGCTATAATAATAATTTAATTTTCCAATTCTAAGTTTACACACATATATTATGTAGCCTACATTAATTATACACCTTTTTCTCAGAAGTAATATTGTTGACTTAATGTGTTATACTTGTAAACTGAAGAAATGATGTGAACAGTACAGTCACATAGTCTTCTTCTATTCATTTTGTAGCTGAAACTTCATGCTATACTACGTTAGCTGCGTTTTCATAATATTTAGGAAGTGGTCCTTAATGTTCCGACTGTGCAGTTAAGAAAACACAGTTCTACCCCTATGTTTATTATTATTATTATTATTATTATTATTATTATTATTATTATAAATTACTTCGAATTTGCATGAACATATTATTTATTATTATTATTATTATTGTTATTATTATTATTATTATTATTATTATTATTATTATTATTATTATTTTGTTTAGTCAATTGTCCGAAGACAAGTTGGAACTTCATATTTGACGCCAATAAGGCAACACTCATGAGGCAACTAAGAATGGATGTAGGGGATAGGTTGGTTAGTTCCTGTCCTCCTGCATTTGCATGCATATGTGTCTAGTAACACATCTATGACTAGTAACACTATAATAATAATAATAATAATAATAATAATAATAATAATAATAATAATAATAATAATAATAATAATAATAATAATAATAGTCTAATAATTTTTAAGACAGTTTTATGTGGAATATCACACACTTTCGTTCTGCTACATACCATAATCATTGTTGTGTAACCTACTCTTTGCAAAAGCGTAGGCATGGTTTGCTAGCAGTCGTAACACTTCACCGTCCATTCAAACCGGCCTGTTTCAGCAAATATACGTTAGAGCGATATTCTATTGGTTGTTTATAAGGTGAAACGATTTAACCAATAAACTTCCAGTACAGCCTATTTTCCGTTTCAGTGCATATTTACGTACATCAATATTTTGTATAGATAGACTATTTTTATTTGCCCGGATTGAATAATAATAATGCTTTCCATTCCGATGTATTTGATGTTATTGCTTACGTTTCAGAGTCAATAGAATGCCCCCTATTGACAATATAACAAAAGTATACACGGCAACGAGCGATCAAACTCCGGATATTAAAGCAGTCGGCTAATTTCAGAAAGTATATAAGTCCAGTTTTATTTTACCTCTCCAGTACCTTGCAGAATGATAGAATATTTGAGACAAAACGGACTTGGATCGTTTCTGAAATTATCGATTCGGGTTGAATGGAACACACTAAAGAGGTCTATTTTTCCGCTTTTTCTCTGCAGGATGTTGTTTTTAATGGTAGAAATAAAAAAGGGTCGTATATCAATAGAAGAGAGCACTTCTACTCGAATGCGGTCGCTGCAATGAGTGAAAGTATTAAAAGAATCACTCAGCTAGATGAGAGTAGTCCGCAGGAAGGCACTGAGGCGACAGGAGATGGATAGGCCTGCCCTCCTACAGGCGCTAAGCTTTATTGTCGTTGCCTTGGGTTTTTTAAATTGTTTCATCTAGAATGGCCATTACGAATGGTTCTAAATATTTATTTTGTTGGAATATAAAACATTCTCTGTGTCTGCAACATCAAACTGATTCATTCTGCGTTTAAAATGTGATCTGATTTTGATACTTTTATGGAAGAGCTTGAGGCTGTGGCAAATATGATAACATGTCTACATTTTAACGTTCTTGAAGATTAAAAGAATTTTGTTTTTTAAGTATTATTTGCTTTCCTACAGATATAATGTACCATGAGTTGTGTGTACATACAAACAGTTACTTATGCACGATTAATTTTTCAGATGAATAGATTCTTGGATTTTGCCATTTCCTTTGTATAGAGCGTATTCCGAATCTCACCGGTGAGCAATCCGATGGCATCACGATGTTCCGAATTCCACCGATGACGTCATTGATGCTCCACCGGTGTCGCACCGGTGCCATCAACTTGCAGAGGTGGTGGCAGTCTCCATCAGCCGCCATCAGTGAATCTGATTGGTTCTCGTATAGGGCGGGAATTAGCAGACGAATAACATCGTGCACTGTTGTGTCATGGCGGTGTGTTCTGCTTTAGTTCTGCTGTATTGTTTGTAATGAGCAGAACGTAAAAACAATATGTTAATGGCTTATGAGCGAACATGTCAAAGGACCAGTTATTACTACTGGTTCAAGAAATAAATTGTTTATGCTATCTTTTCTTTGAACGAGATGGGAGTACGAAAATTTAGCAAAATTTTGCTAGCGTAGCACAGACAACAACTTGTACAGTCTCCATGACAGCCATCGATCCTTCCAGCAGTTTTGTTCCTTATTTCGCTGCAACGTGACGTCATTGATGCCACCGGTCCGGTGAGATTCGGAATACGCTGATATACTATACATTCCATACAGATATTGAAATTAATGACTTCTAAGAACATGGAGTCACCGTCGTAGCTAAGGAGGTAGCGCTTTCGCCTGCTGATCCAGAGTTGCGTTCTGGCGTGGTTTCGATTCTCGCTTGAACTGATTACTTTTTCCATAATCGGCCTCATCTCGACAAATACCATCTGGCAATCACAAATTCCATCAATGCTAAAAAAACAAAGCGTTGTTAAATAACCAAGTAAACAAACAACATAGAAGTCCATGCATTCACTAGAATGTTCAAGTCCAGTTGGTTTTGTCAATATCATGATCGTCAATGATGTTCTTTTCGGCTTTACCAACAACCATTTTCTATGGCGACCCATATATTCCTCTTGCCATGGTAGACTTAGAAGGGAACCGTCTCAGATCGTGAACATTGAATTGAATGAAAAAAGGATATTTAAGCTAATTTATGTACGTGAACGACCACAAATATGATCAGAAAATGCAGGATTTAAATTTCTAAAATTTTATAAGAAAATGAACTCACAATTGGACAAAAATTACAAGGCACCACAACAAGACTTATTAGAACTTAAATATATGATAAAAGTATAAAAAAGGTTACTAATAATATTTTTCAAACCAGTTTTATCAGAGTATGAAAGAAAAAAAATTACAGTTACATCATTTGGTAACCGTAACATTGTTATGGTCTCTCTGACATATTTAATATTTTTCCCGCATACAATAAAAACTTATTTCTGAAAAGTAGACTACTCTCAGACATGTAGAGTTATTTATTTTAATACAATTAATTTTTTAATAGTCCTATATTAATATATATTAAAATTTACATAATGTTTTGTGACATCATTTTTCTATTTTCAAAGAAATGGGCAATATTGTAGTCTACCTTTTGCATAAATTCATGTTAAATCAGTGTACAAAGTTTCAGAATTCTATCTCTAATGGTTGTGGAGTTACGAAATAATGTGTGAAAATTTTCAAATTTTGGAAAATTTAATTTAAAGTAAAAAGTGAATTCTTAAAAATATTACTAATAAGCTTTTTTTATAATTTTATCAGATATTTAAGTTCTAATAAGTGTTGTTGTAGTAGGCCTACCTTGTAATTTTTGTCCAATTGTGAGTTCATTTCCTTATAAATTTTAGAAATTTAGAGCCTGCATTTTCTGATTATAAAATGTGGTCGTTCACGTACATATACCCTTAAGAGACGTAGTGATAATCGTTCGTTTTCATTTTTCCTCGTTTACGAAACTAAATGACTTTAAAATTCAAGCTACCTATGCCTCTTCTTGCGGGACTCGGATTCTCATTGTTCTGCGACACCGTATCACAGCTCCCACATTAATGCTCTAATCCAGTGGTTCCCAAGTGTGCTCCGGGGATCAGCCAACTCTTGTCACGGGATCCGCGACTGTACTTGTGAAAGTTAGTATATCGACAAAGGTAGATGACCAGATCTCATCCTTGCGTGAGCTGGCCTTCGAGCTGTTGTAAAAACACGACTTTCTTTTTTCAGTTAAGGTATTCAGTTCCATTGACAATATTTTTCTCTGCTTAGCTAGGGTGGCGAGTTATTAATTAGTTCTTATCTGCTTGGTGTGTGAATGTTTGCAGTTTTTTCTCTCGAGACAAACTGTGTAAGGAGAAGTTTTTGTTAATGTGTTCGGAGACAATGTCTTAATTGTAAAATAAATTTGATTGACAATGTTATTAGTCAGCAATAAATTTGGATACATATTTTTTTTAAGAAACGAATTTCGTGCATTGTTGTGCACGCGTTCTGCTTCTGCTACTTTTATCAAATACCTTACTGCTTTTACTCGTATTGTGAAGTCAGTTTTTATTCATTCAGTACGAACAAGATTATATGAGGTGCTCGTGTTAAACTGTGTGTTAATAAGCACGTGTCTTTAATTTCAAACATAATAATATTAATTTAATATTATTAAGAATTTTAATTTTCATATTATACAATGTCGCCTTAATGGATCGGTGACTAATAAAAGACAATAAAAATGACAGTTCTACAAATTCAGAAACCAGCCAATCACCTTGTCATGTATCACACCCTAGTACTGCTAATTTAAGAGCGAGCGAATCAACCAAAAAACGAAAATATGATTAATCATATTTGGCTCTTGGATTTACGCTTAGAAGCAAAAAAAAAAAAAAAAAAAAAAAAAGCTACGGACGTCCTTTGTGTGCTATGTAACAAACTGTCCAGGTATAGTTCTTTATTTCCCGCAAAATTGAGTAGACATTTGGAAAAAAAATACCCCGAATGTATAATAAGAACAAGAACATACGCTTTTCAACGTAAACTTGAAGGGTTAAAACAGTGTCAGAATACGTTGGTGAAAAATACGAAAACCAACAGTGAAAACGCTATAGAGGCGTCATACAGAGTGAGTTGCGAGACGAGGAGACAACACCATTTTTCACATTAGCAATATAAAGGTATTTTTTTTAATTATGCATGTAATTACTGACAAACGACACGCAGTTTATAAATAGTACTGCATGCTTATGAACTCATGGCTATGCATGATAATTAATGTACAGTATTTACTAAAGATGTTATTATTTTTGGTCCAACAGAATAATATCGGTTATAGTGACAATTAATATTTGAGGAGAAAAATTCTCTCCGACGCTGGGGATTGAACCCAGGTCCTTGGTTCTAGGTACCAAGCGCTCTGATCACTGAGCTACGCTACGATTAATTTAATTTAATTTAATTTAATTTGAGAATCCGTGAATCCTTAAAAATCCCATTTCATTTTCATCTTCGGCTAAAATAAAGTAGAGTGCGCTGGAGCATGTGTTCGATTCCTGCTTGGGCTGATTACCTGGTTGGGTATTTTCCAAGGTACTCTCCAACCGTAAGGCAAATGTCAGGTAATCACGGTCTCATCTCGCCTAATATCATCTCGCTATCATCAATCCCATCGACGCTGAATAACTTGGTAGTTGATACAACGTTGTTAAATAACAAAGTAAAAAATATAAGAAATAAAGTACACCACTTGTGTTTGCACAGCGCCGATTCGGCTATCCACTTTGGACTGTGTTCTTTGCGGTTTATTCAAAGGCTGGTAGACGGCAGTGATGGTGGATTATACAGAGTGATACACGAGGAAAGGTAAAAAATTTAAGATGTGAATTCTAAAGTCATTCTGAGTCAAAACGTTCATGTGACCGTTGCAGAGATATGGCTCTTTGATTTCGCAAAAACTTCTGAGATTCCATTGTACTAATTCCATTTAGAGACAGATAACGGACAAATTTAAAATTTATATTCACATATTCTAGACGACGGAGTTGATGTTTTCGCACATTTTGAAAGGTACCTTCTTCTGCTTCAACGCACTGTTGCGCTCGGGCGTGAATCGCGCTCGTTGCTCGGGAGAGTTGCTTGTGGTTGTTCTTTATGCGGTATGCAGCATCCAAAACACGGTCGACTAGCGTCTCTCTCGTTTACACCTTCCTTTGCTATACTGTCTTTCATCCAACTTCATAAATACTCTTCGATATGGTACCCTTCTGTTCGGAAGGCGTCGTTTATATTCAGCGACAACACTCAAGGAACTTCCATCGCACAAACCATAAACATACACAATATCGGCGTATTCTGTAGTAGAAAATTTATAAGGCATCTTGAAAAAAACAACTTAACACTTCCGATAACTGTACCTGTGTAACTACTGTACTGTAGATAGCTGACTGAACTGCTGTGATCTGATAAGTGATAACTTAGTGTATTTGTGTTACGTGCTGGTTCTGTGTCATTACATCAGACATTTGTAATGCCCCACCACCCGGTTTGTGAGGTGAATGAACTTCTCTTATCTATATCGCTTACAATGTAGATTTCAATGTTGCATAATTCATTGTGATCCGTGACCTTGTCTCACATCAGAAGCATATGGTAACGTCTGATTCACATTGGGGCGAGACGTTTTACCAAAAAAAAAAATGCATCTAGCTCCGCCATTGTTCGAAAACGGACCTATGTTCATATGAACGTTTTCACTCAAAATGGTCTGAGATATCGTATCCTAAATTTTTTACCTTTCCTCGTGAATCACCCTGTAGATTACTAATTTACAGAAGAGGACTCGGAAATTCTCCTGTATGTCACCTTTCGTTCTGATGTGGATATGATGACTCAGGAAGATGTATGAGATATGGCATACCCCTCAAAAGACATGGTATACGGGTTTGGTAACTGGAGAGAAATACATGGAGCGAAAAATGATTAAGCCGGCATAGTAGAATAGGACAATCGACATGCAACTCGTTTCAGCACTGGTGTGTAAAAGCCTACATGGCCTGAAACCCTTAGGAATGCTCTATATCGAGCCCTATAAACATCTATATTTACACGTATAAGCCTACCCATACCGAGACTATAATAAAGATTCCCTTTACGAGCGCGCCAGCCCACAGCATACACGTCGCTTATCGGTAAAACGAAGTTTCTCTTACCGTTTACTTCGTCATGATTGTCTGGTCACATTTAACACAAGTTACATATGCAGTAACTATATGCCCAAGACCGAGGGAAGAAGCGGAATTTACGTCCAGGTATTAGGTGACTATTTAATATGTGGAACGTAAACAGCGGCGCTGCGATATTATATTGTTACTCGTGCGAGAGAGAAAGATACAGTCTATGACTAGAATAAGAGAGCGATCATACTGCATAGGTGACGTAGTACTAGATGCGCGCTGCGTTAGTACAAGCGACTGCCGTTCCACAAACAATATGGTCGGGTAATATAAATGAAGAAGCGAGACCTGGCATGTGAGATGTGCAAAAGGAGGAAGCATAAGCCATCAGAGAGAGAGTTTATTTCATCATGGTTTTTTTATTAGGTTATTTTACGACGCTTTATCAACAGCTTTGGTTATTTAGCGTCTGAATGAGATGAAGGTGATAATGCCGGTGAAATGAGTCCGGGGTCCAACACCGTAAGTTACCCAGCATTTGCTCGTATTGGGTTGAGGGAAAACCCCGGAAAAAACCTCAACCAGGTAACTTGCCCCGACCGGGAATCGAACCCAGGTCACCTGGTTTCGCGGCTAGACGTGCTAACCGTTACTCCACAGGCGTGGACTGGTTAATATTATACGAATCTACTGACAGGGAAGTTTATCTCATACTGAAACACATCTTCCCCCTCCGTACCCATTGGTGATATAGATAAGGCACATAATAAGGTCTTAGGACAGGTTTTGTCTCCTCCACTGTACTTTCGTGTCTCTTCTGTTTCACATTTGCAAGTACAGTCGATTGACACAACAAATTGTATACAATTGTAAATAATGATTTCAGTAAATGCTTGACATACCAATAATTTATCACATAGCTATACAACAGCGTATTATTTTAAGGAA
This sequence comes from Periplaneta americana, assembly GCF_040183065.1. Lineage (NCBI taxonomy): Eukaryota > Metazoa > Arthropoda > Insecta > Blattodea > Blattidae > Periplaneta > Periplaneta americana. Next base: position 22,804,214 of record NC_091125.1, read on the forward strand.
AATTCTCCAAGAAAATTATATAATAAATCCGAAACTGCAATTAAATTTAAATCAAACAGGAAGCATTGAGATATTGTAAATTACATCAAACGAAATTATATACTACGTACAATTAGCTATCATGTTGCAAGGCATTACAATAAATAACTACAAAATCTTGGTGTTTCGAATTAAGCATTTCTCCTTTTCTTTATTAGACAACTAGCTGAAAGTACACGGCGTTGCCCGGGTTGTCCTTTTTGCTTATTTTTTAAAATTAAACTGGTTGTTAGACTTTTCGGAAATCTCAGAAACTCAATTATAAACAACCAAAACGTATTGCCTTTAATAAGTTTTCCTCGTCTATAAATTTGAAATCTTTACATAGTATCATTTACATGAATTAATGGACTTCTTAACCAAATGCCTGAAAGAATTAACTCAATTTAAAACAACTGTAGGTCAGGCAGAGAAAGAAAACATTTCATTACGTGTCATTATTTATTTATTTATTTATTTTGGCGTAGTTAAGGCTGTCAGAGCTTCTCTTTCACATCACCAGAAATAGGCTACAAATAAAATAATATAAAAATTAAACTATAAATAAAATAAAGCCAAACGAAAATATATACAGGCAACAGCCAGACAAACTTTAAATGAGTTAGCATTGCTTAGATTTTCAATCTCCATTCTCCATGAAGTAACCTGGCCTCTCCTACAGCTCTCGTCCAATCTTTCTTGTCCGCAGCACACCTCCAGCATTGCCTTGAAGTTCAGCAAAATAAAACGCACCCCTCGGCCCACTTAACGTTAACTCAGTGTTCTACAGATCTTATATTTTATCTCTGTCGGTCAGTGACTGTTCAGTTTCAAATGGCTTATCTTAGTCGTGGGAGTCAGACTGTTAAAAATCACTACCTTTTTGCCGTCTCCTTTCCTCCTCACCGCAAATGTGACGTTGCACAGAAGCAGAGATAAGATCTGTACATTGATCTATGCTGTGCTGACATACATTTCACGTAACTTCATGTCTATGTATGCTTTCACTTAAATTTCAGAGACAGCTAACGATGAACAAAGAGTTCCCTTGTTCCCAGTCTGAACCCGTTGGGGTGTCATCGTGAGCCAAAATTTCTCTCTGTATCAGTCGTATCAAAGAATCAATATATACGTATATAATTTAATTTATATTGTAAGATTTTTTAACCCTTGATCGCTCTACGCCCGTTTATACAGTATAATATCCAGTTTTTTTTTTAAATTATGACTTCAGAATTTGTATCTCACAAATTCAGAACATATTAATTATATTATTTTTATACACATAATACAGATACAATATAAACTCGCAATAAGTCATTTTTAACATAGAGACTAATATTCTGAGAGACGTATTCCAGTATTTTAGAAATAAGAGTTTGTTCTTTCCACAACGTATAACATACTACATTGGTAACGTGATTATAGTGATAGAATTTCGCAGTAATAAATTTTCGGACATGAATAACAATACGTATATCTTAGAATTAATATAACTTAGTGTTATTTTCAATGGGCTTACGTACAGTCACATACTACATGACAAAAGCATCATTGAAGTGCTTTTTGATATGTGTAAAATATTTTTTTTTCACTCCTTTGTATAAAATATATAGTTGAGAATGTGAAAATCGCGCAGTTTTTAAGTTAATGTCTGCAACTTTGAGCGACTGTCCTTGAGCTTCATTTTAATAAATGACCATTACAAATGCTAGTCGCATTGAAGTTGCAGTTGCTTAAAATCCAAAGGCATTTTAGTGAGTAATATAGGAATACATGGGATAAACACATCTTCCTTCGTTTTGACAGTTAATATTGATAATATTAATATTGTCACTTCTATTACGTTTTTCATGAGTATTTTCTCGCCAATTCTCGTTCCATTACATAATTTTGGTGGGTCAATATTTTTCGCAGTAGTACTATTGGTGATTCAATATTAAATATTCAATTATGTAATAGCAATACTTGTGGTTTAACAAAATTCAGTTGGATAAACACAACCTGCTCACTATGTACAACTCCATCGAGAAATTCATAATATGGTCCTGGACTCCGTAAAAATAGTTACTATATTAATTTTCTTCTAGATTTTAACCTTCATGATGTATCACCAACAATGTAATTTTATTTCGTGTTATAATTTTCATGGCAGGGGATCAAGAAGGCCGTGATATACATAGGTTTGTGTGTATAAAAGTTCTTCGATTTTTAGCGTTTAAGATTGTTTTTAATCACAATTTCAGTAAACATAAATTAAATTTAACACCTATAAGTTTATAAATTTTGATTCAGATAATTATTATTGACTAATGTTTTTAATACTATCTGAAATTCTTTAATTATAATCTTCTTCATTGCTGTACATTGAAAACAACATGGATACTATAAACAGAAACCAACAAATGGAAAATTACAACAGGAAAAACACGATCAAGATTCAATTTGCACAATCTGCTACTAGACCATCAGCACAGGAATTTCATCACTGGATCGTAAACAATATGGTAATCAACACAAATCAATTGGACACACTACAACTGCATAACAGGGAGAGAGCAATTTATTTGAAGGTAACTAAAGCCACATTGTCTAATAGATTACTAGATAAGTACCAGGGAGAAATAGAATTTCAGTATGACTCAGGAGAAATAACTCAGGTTAATATAGGATCATCAGACTCAGCTAGTGTTACAGTTCGAGTATTCAATCTCCCCCCAGAAATTCCCAACTCAGTTTTACAGACTGTTCTGAACAAATACGGTACCATTCAAGACATTCGAAATGAAACTTGGAGTACACAATACTTGCTTCCGGTTTACAATGGAGTAAAAGCAGTACGAATGAATATCCAAAAAAAATATTCCAGCAACAATACAGGTAGCTTCCTGCACAGCTAATATCACTTATCCCGGACAACCTCAGGCATGTTTTGTTTGCGGAGATACAACACATATGAAACAAGATTGTCCTCAACGAACTGTATCACTAAGATTGCAACCTCGTAACACTCCCAGATCGCTAAGTGAAGTAGTAAAGTTTAACTTAAGTGAGCCACAAAACACAGATGTAAATACTCTAGAAGATGAATGTTCAGAAAACAAAAGTTTGAGAAAGGATGACGAAAACAGTGATTTGCAGTGTATCACTAATATACATGACACCATGGACACAAATACCAATGCATTAGCTCTCAGTATTTCGTCTACACCTCCCACTGATGCACTGATACGATGTAAAAGACCGATTCCACCAAGTGAATCTTCATCTAGTAATCCCACTGCACATATAGATTCTTTGTCTGAAGTCTCTCCCTACAATACTGATGAGGAAGCTACTGCCAACCCTAAAAATCATTCCAAACTAAATTCACCTAGGAAAAAGTAAAAAAAGGTGAAGCCACCTACATTGGATGAACAACTACATCCAGTAAAACACATATTAGAAGCGACACCGAGTGAGTTCATTCTAAACTATACACAGCTCAAAAGTTTGTATGAAAATACAGTAGGAGTTACTAATATCCTGAAAGTTGCTTTGTCTTATACAAATGACACTGAAGGTCTATGCCTAATTGAAATGCTCCAGAAACTTTACCCAAACTATCAGGATAAGGGCATTAAAAATAGAACTACGAGGATTGAAAACTGTCTGCGTGCCATAATAAGTATGGAAAGTGACAACAATGGGAAACTGATGCTGTAGACAATATTCAAATGCCAATCCTTCCTTAGAATCATTTCCGTTTCATTGCTCCAGTGGAATATTAATGGTTTTTGGACCCAGTATAAGTATCTACAAAAGTTAACTACATTACATCAACCTGGTGTCATGTGTTTGCAGGAAACTAATTTTAGTAATAATTATGTCGTAAATATCAAACAGTATTCTTCATACAATAAAAATCGCAAATACAAACCATCATGCTAGCGGAGAAGTCGCTACGCATGTTAACAACAATATAATTAGTAAAGAAGTGCCACTTATTTCCAACTTTGAAGCAGTAGCAGTAACTTTTTATTATGTATCGAAATATGTTTATGTAACATATATCTGCCTAACAGTCAACCTCTTGATTTACACAATCTGAAGGATTTAATCAATCAATTACTAAGACATTTCATATTACTCGGTGATTTTAACGCTCATAGTACTCTTTGGGGATGCTCTAATACCAATTCAAGGGGAAAAATCATAGAATCTCTGCTAGAATCCGAAAATGTAATATTGCTAAATTCAATGAAACCTACATATTATAGTTCTGCTCACGGAACTTTCAGCAGTATAGACCTCTCTTTTTGTACTCCAGATATTGCTACTCTATTTTTGTGGTCTGCTCATGATACTCTTTTTAGAAGTGATCATTTTCCAATTTCGCTCGAAATTACATCACACTTAAGCTGTACTCTCCCTATAATTAAATGGAACCTCAAAGGCGCTAATTGGTCTGATTTCAGAACTACAATTAATGGAAAAATAAGTACTCTTCTTCCTCCATATGACTTCCACACTTCATTTATTAACAAAATAGTAGATGATTTTAGCGCATTAATACTCAAATCTGCAAGAAAAAAGTTTTATTAAAACATTAATATCATCCCACAGAAAATCTGTACCTTGGTGGAATGAATCTTGCAAACTAGCAGATAAAAACAAAAATAGAGCATTTTACAAATACAAACGGAAACCAACAGTAGAAAATAAGATAAATTTCCAACAACTTCGAGCTGTAGCGAGGAAGACAATTAGAGAAAGCAAAAAAGCATCTGGTTATCTTATCTTTCATCTATGTCTCATCAGACACCTCAACATGTAATATGGGATCACTTGAGGAAAATCAGAGGTATCAACAGGAACACTTATATTAATGCTATCTGCCAGCCCAATACTAATGTCTTAGTAACTAATCCACAAGACATAGCCAATACTTTAGCAGATACTTTTTCCAAAACATCCAGTGAATGCAACTATGAACAAGATTTCCTATACATTAAAAACAATGCCCCTGAACTCGATCCAAATGAAATGAACTGCAATAAAGACCAGAGCTTTAATGATATACTTACTCTACGAGAAGTACAAGATGCCTTAAGCCACTCTAAGAATAACAGCTTCGGACCAGACAATATCCCATATGAATTTTTATAACAACTCCCTCCGGATGGTGTTTTATATCTTTATGAAGTGTATAATTACATTTGGTCCAAACAAGTGTTCCCTAATCAATGGCGAAATGCTATTATAATACCAATTCTCAAGTCTGGTAAAAACCAAAGTGCACCAGAAAATTACCGCCCTATTGCTTTGACGTGTACAATGTGTAAGTTACTGGAGAAGATAATTAATGAACGTCTACGATGGACTCTAGAACAACGAAACTTTTTCACAACATCACAGAATGGTTTCCGACAATTTCACTCGACAATTGACTCCTTAATTACATTGGAATCCGAAATATTGAACGCCTTTCTTAATAAGCAACATCTTCTTGCAGTTAATTTAGATATTCATAAAGTATGCTCTATGATGTGGTTTGGCGCCAATATGTTGTGAAAGTGCTAATAAAAAACCAAATCACTGGAAGCATGATTAGGTTTATCCATAATTTTTTACAAAATCGTACTATACAAGTCAAAGAAAGTAATAATAAACAACGGTGTGCCTCAAGCTTCAGTTATTAGTGTCAAACTTTTTCTAGTAGCGATTAATAATATTACATCTCATGTAAGTTTACCAGCAAAAACTTGTCTATTTGCAGATGATCTCACTATCTTTTGCACAGGAAAAACTTGACAACAACGGAAGACATTATCCAATCTTCAGTGAAAAGGATAGAAAATTGGGCCAAAGAAACCGGTTTTAAATTCTCAACTAATAAAGGTGAATGCATATTATTTTCAAAACGAAATACACCACATGTCCAGCCTGAATTATATCTGAATAACAATAAATTACCAATAGTAATCACGATAAAATTCTTAGGAATTATATTTGACAGAAAACTGACATGGGCCTCTCACTTAGCTGCTCTTAAAGAAGATTGCATGCGACGAATTAGTTTTTTGAAAACACTTGCTGCGAGACACTGGGGCGCAGACTATAAAGTCTTAATAATGCACTTACAGAATCCTCATTCGTTCTGAACTGGATTATGGATGTATCATATACAATTCAGCAAAACCATCCTCTTTACAAAAACTTAATGTAATACAAAACTCAGTACTTCGGATCGCTTTGGGTGCATTCCAAACAAGTCCAATAGCCAATTTTCAAATAGAAGCAGATGAACTGCCTCTTGATATTCGAAGAAAACAACTGAGCATTTCCTATGCTCTTAAAATCGCAGCTTCATCTAGACCTAGCATGAACTCATATATATTCTCTGAACATCATGATAAACAACAAATACATTCAGTACCCTTTTCTTCTAGACTGAAACAATACTTTAACGAAATGAATATGCCAATCCCTTCCATTTCTCAAAGAAATAAAAACACTGCCCACCCACCTTGGAGAATCATGTTACCTGAAATAAATCTGGATCTAATATATCATATTAAAACTGAAACGAACAATATTACGTATCAACAATTTTGCAGAGAACAATGGGATCAGTACCGTAATTACCGTCACATATACACAGATGGATCGCAGACTAACCAAAGATGTGGATGTGCTGTAGTTTACCCTGATCACACGATGTTGTACACATTGCCATCTCTTTATTCAGTCTTCACATGTGAGTTATACGCCATCAAAAAAGCTTTAGAATATATTCTGGAAACAGAGACTGATAAATCTTATCTTCTTCACACTGATCCTCAATCAAGTTCACAAGCTCTTCAAGATATACTTTCTACCAACGCACTAATTCAAGAAATTCACCAGCTCCTCACTGATTTGATGAAACAAGGATGAAAAATAACTCTAATATGGATACCTTCTCATCAGAGCATTCCTGGAAATGAAATTGTAGATGCCGCAGCAAAAGAAGCTACACGCCTTCCATTGCATTTTTTTAACGTCTATTCCTCATACAGACGCCATTAAATACATATCCAGAAAACTGCACAACCATTGCCAAACATCATGGACAGAGTCATCATCCAGCAAACTTCACGAAATAATACAACATTCCAGAATGAAATATCCACTACAGAATTTTAAACGTCAAGATCAAGTAATAATCACCAGATTGCGAGTTGGCCACACCAAAATTACACATTCTTATCTTCTAGACAGAACTCTTCCTCCAACATGCACCAATTGCCACAGTAGGATCTCTGTACGCCATTTAATTTCTGAATGTCCACTATATCACCTTCATCGAGATCAATTCCATATACCAACAGACTTATCAACAGTTCTAAACAACTCATCATTCAGTTCAAACTTAATTAAATTTCTGAAAGCTATTAACATTTTACAAATGTATCTAAAATGATTATTGTAATACAGTAAACTCTATGTAAACTGTAAGAATTGTTTATGTATTGTCGCGTTGTGACTTCTTAAGTTAAAGCGACATAAAATAAATAAATTTAAAAAAAATCCATGGCCTCGTGAAAGTCGATGTTGAATACAACAGACAATAATAAAGAACAATTGACTGTAGAAGATTTTGCATTTTAATATTATACATGAATATTTGATCTATTTATTTTTATTTTTTATATTTTTATTAATTTAACATCCATTTGCACAATTTTAATGTAGTCTATGTTCTTCTCCTGATTATGAAGGTTAAATGTGCAAACTTTGGCACATATCGGTCAAAGCGTGTAGATATGTATAGAGAACATACATACATACATACATACATACATACATACATACATACATACATACAAACGTACATACATACATACATACATACATACATACATACAAACGTACATACATAGCCTACATACATATATACATATATATATACATACATACCCACAATCAATTTTATGTATCAAGATATCTAAAATGTGATCATAAATATGCACATGCGTCACACAGTCTCTTCGCCGAATCGGCATGTTTATTCACTTCTGTCACAAAATTTGTGTTTTTAGTCCACACCTGTTTGAGGTATTTTCCGGGGTTTTCCCTCAATCCAATACGAGCAAATGCTGGGTCACTATCGGTGCAGGACCCCGCACTCAGTGGTTCTCATGGGGTTTCGGTCCTTGTGCTGATGCTTCTAATGAGGTGACACTGGTTGTCGTGGGGTTTCGCTCCCTGTGCTGATCCTTCTAATGGGGTGTCAGTGGTTGTGGTGGGGTTTCGGTCCTTGTGCTGATGATTCTAATGGGGTGTCGGTGCTTGTGGTGGGGTTTCGGTGCTTCTGCCGATGCTTCTGATGAGGTGCCGGTGGGGTGTTGGTGCTTCTGCCGATATTTCGCATGGAGTGTCGGTGGGGTGTCGGTTCTTGTGGAGATGCTACTGGTGGCTTATCGGTGATTTTGGTGGGGAGTTGGTGCTTCTGCCGATGCTTCTGGTGTGGTGTCGGTGATTGTGCCTTTGTTTCTAGCGGGATTTTGGTTCTTGTGATGAGATGTCGTTGCTTGTGCCGGTGCTTGTGATGGGATATCGTGCTTGTGGCGGTGCTTGTGGTGTTATTCCGGTGCCTTTGGTGGTATGTCAGTGCTTGAGATGGGATGGCGGTGGTGGTGGTGAGAAGGCGGAGCTAATGGTGGGGAGGCGGCTTGTGGTGGTATGCCGGTGCTGGTGATGGGGAGCCGGCTAGTGGTGGCTTGCCGGTGCTGGTGATGGGGAACGGGCTTGTGGTGGAATGCCGGTGTTGGTGATGGGAAGCCGGATTGTGGTGGTATGCCGGTGCTGGTGTTGGGAAGCGGGCTTGTGGTGGTATGCCGGTGTTGGTGATGGGGAGTCGGCTTGTGGTGGTGTGCCGGTGCTGGTGATGGGGAGACGGCTTGTGGTGGTATGCCAGTGCTGGTGATGGGGAGCGGGTTTGTGTTGGTATGCCAGTGTTGGTGATGCGGAGCCGGCTTTTGGTGGTATGACGGTGCTGGAGATGGGGAGCGTGCTTGAGGTGGTTTGCCGGTGTTGGTGATGGGGAGCCAGGTTGAGGTGGTATGCCGGTGCTGGTGATGGGGAGCGGGCTTGTGGTGATATGCCGGCGTTGGTGATGGGGAGAAGGCTTGTTGTGGTGGGGAGCCGGTTTGTGGTGGTATACCGGTGTTGGTGATGGGGAGACGCTTGTGGTGGTATGAGGATGTTGCTGATGGGGAGCGGGCTTACGGTGGTATGACGGTGCTGGTGATGGGGAGCGGGCATGTGGTGGTATGCCGGTGTTGATGATGGGGAGCCGGCTTGTGTTGCTATGAGGGTGTTGGTGGTGGGGAGCCGGCTTCTGGTGGTATGCGGCTGTTGGTGGTGGGCAGCGGGCTTGTGGTGTTATGCCGGTGTTGGTGATGGGGACCCGGGTTATGGTGGTATGCGGGTGTTGGTGGTGGGCAGCGGGCTTGTGGTGGTATGCCGGTGTTGGTGATGGGGACCCGGGTTAAGGTGGTATGCCGGTATTAGTGATGGAGAGCGGGCTTGTAGTGGTATGCCGGTGCTGGTGATGGGGAGGGGGCTTGTGGTGGTATGCCGGTGTTGGTGATGGGGAGCCGGCTTGTGGTGGTATGCCGGTGCTGGTGATGGGGAGCGGGCTTGTGGTATGCCGGTGCTGGTGATAGGGAGCGGGCTTTAGGTGGTATGCCGGTGTTGGTGATGGGGAGCCGGCTTGTGGTGGTATGCCGGTGCTGGTGATGGGAAGCCGGCTTGTGGAAGTATGCCAGTGCTGGTGATGGGGAACCGGTTTGTTCTGGTATGCCGGTGATGGTGATGGGGAGCGGGCTTGTGGTGGTATGCCGGTGCTCATGATGGGGAGCCGGTTTGTGGTAATATGCCTGTGCTGGTGGTGGGGAGCGGGCTTGTGGTGGTATGCCGGTGTTGGTGATGGGGAGCCGGATTGTAGTGGTATGCCGGTGTTGGTGATGGGGAGCCGGGGGTGTGGTGGTATGCCGATATTGGTGATGGGGAGCCGGCTTGTGGTGGAATGAGGGTGTTGGTGATCTGGAGCGGTCTTGTGGTGGTATGCCGGTGTTGGTGATGGAGAGCCGGGTGGTGATGGTATGCCGGTATTGGTGATGGGGAGCCGGCTTGTGGTGGTATGCTGGTGCTGGTGAAGGGGAGCGGGCTTTTGGTGGTGTGCCGGTGCTCGTGATGGGGAGCGTTCTTGCGGTGGTATGCCGGTGTTGGTGATGGGGAGCGGGCTTGTTGTGGTATGCCGGTGCTGGTGATGGGGAGCGTTCTTGTGGTGGTATGCCGGTGCTGGTGATGGGGAGCAGGCTTGTAGTAGTGTGCCGGTGCTGGTGATGGGGAGCGTTCTTTTGGTGGTATGCCGGTGCTGGTGATGGGGAGCGGGCTTGTGGTGATATGACGGTGTTGGTGATGGGGAGCCGGCTTGTGGTGGTGGGGAGCCGGGTTGTGGTGCTATGCCGGTGTTGGCGATGGGGAGCCGTCTTGTGGTGGTATGAGGGTGTTGGTGACGGGGAGCGGACTTGCGGGGTATGCCGGTGTTGGTGATGGGGAGCGGGCTTGTGGTGTTATGACGGTGTTAGTGTTGGAGAGCCGGCTTGTGGTGGTAAGGGTGTTTGTGTTGAGGAGCGGGTTTGTGGTGGTATGTCGGTGTTGGTGATGGGGAGCGGGCTTGTGGTGATATGCCGTAGCTGGAAATGGGGAGCCGGCCTGTGGTGGTATGCCGGTACTGGTGATAGGGAGCGGGCTTGTGGTGGTGGGGAGCCGGGTTGTGGTGGTATGCCGGTGTTGATGATGGGGAGCCGGTTTATGGTGGTATGCCGGTATTGGTAATGGGGAGCCGGCTTGTGGTGGTATGCCGGTGCTGTTGATTGGGAGCCGGCTTTTGGTGGTATACCGGTGCTGGTGATGGGGAGCCGGCTTGTGGTGGTATGCCGGTGCTGGTGATGGGGAGCGGGCTTTAGGTGGTATGCCGGTGTTGGTGATGGGGAGCCGGCTTTTGGCAGTATGTCAGTGATGGTGATGGGGAGCCGGGTTGTGGTGTTATGCCGGTATTGGTGATGGAGAGCGGGCTTGTGGTGATATGCCGTAGCTGGAGATGGGGAGCCGGCCTGTGGTGGTATGCCGGTGCTGGTGATGGGGAGCGGGCTTGTGGTGGTGGGGAGCCGGGTTGTGGTGGTATGCCGGTGTTGATGATGGGGAGCCGGCTTGTGGTGGTATGAGGGTGTTGGTGATGGGGAACTGGCTTGCGGTGGTATGCCGGTGCTGGTGATGGGAAGCCGGATTGTGGTGGTATGCCGGTATTGGTGATCCGGAGCGGGCTTGTGGTGATATGCCGGTGCTCGTGATGGGGAGCGGGCTTGTGGTGGTATGGTGGTGTTGGTTATGGGGAGCCGGAATGTGGTGGTATGTCGGTGTTGGTGATGGGGAGCCGGATTTGTGGTGGTATGCCGGTATTGGTGATGGGGAGCCGGCTTGTGGTGGTATGCCGGTGCTGGTGATGGGAGCGGGCTTGTGGTGATGTGGCGGTGCAGGTGATGGGGAGCGTTCTTGTGATGCTATGCCGGTGTTCGTGATGGGGAGCGGACTTGTTGTGGTATGCCGGTGCTGGTGATGGGGAGCGGGCTTGAGGTGATATGCCGGTTTTTGTGATGGGTAGCCGGCTTGTGGTGGCGGGGAGTCGTGTTGTGGTGGTATTCCGGTGTTGGTGATGGTGAGCTGGCTTGTGATGATATGAGGTTGTTGGTGATGGGGAGCGGGCTTGCGGTGGTATGCCGGTGTTGGTGATGGGTAGCGGGCTTGTGGTAGTATGCCGGTGTTAATGATGGAGAGCTGGCTTGTGTTGGTATGAGGGTGTTGGTGGTGGGCAGCGGGCTTGTGGTGGTGTGCCGGTGCTCGTGAAGGGGAGAGTTCTTTTGGTGGTATGCCTGTGTTGGTGATGGGGAGCGGGATTGTGTTGGTATGCCGGTGCTGGTGAGGGGGAAAGTTCTTGTGTTGGTTTGCCGGTGATGGTGATGGGCAGCGGGCTTGTGGTAGTGTGCCGGTGCTGGTGATGGAGAGCGTTCTTGTGGTGGTATGCCGGTGCTGGTGATGGGGAGCGGGCTTGAGGTGATATGCCGGTTTTGGTGATGGGTAGCCGGCTTGTGGTGGTGGGGAGTCGTGTTGTGGTGGTATTCTGGTGTTGGTGATGGTGAGCTGGCTTGTGATGATATGAGGTTGTTGATGATGGAGAGCTGGCATGTAATGGTATAAGGGTGTTGGTGTTGGGGAGCGGGTTTGTGGTGGTATGCCGGTGTTGGTGATGGGGAGCCGGGTTGTGGTGGTATGCCGGTATTGGTGATTGGGAGTCGGCTTGCGGTTGTATGCCGGTGCTGGTAATGGGGAGCGGGCTCGTGATGGTATGCCGCTGTTGGTGATAGGAAGCCGGCTTTTGGTGGTATGCCGGTGCTGGTGATGGGGAGCCGGCTTGTGGTAGTATGCCGATGCTGGTGATGGGAAGCTGGATTGTGGTGGAATGCCGGTGTTGGTGATGGGGAGCCGGTTTGTGGTGGTATGCCGGTGCTGGTGATGGGGAGCCGGCTTGTGGTGGTAAGCCGGTGCTTGTGACCGAGGACCGGGTATTGGTGGTATGCTGGTGCTGCTGATGGAGAGAGGGTTTGTGGTGGTATGCCGGAGTTGGTGATGGGGAGCCGGGTTGTGGTGGTATGACGGTATTGGTGATGGGGACCCGGCTTGTGGTGGTATGCCGATGTTGGTGATGGGGAGCGGACTTGTTGTGGTATGCCGGTGATGGTGATGGGGAGCGGGCTTGTGGTGGTGTGCCGGTGCTGGTGATGGGCAGCGGGCTTATGGTGGTGTGGCGGTGCTGGTGATGGGGAGCGATATTGCGGTGGTATGCCGGTATTGGTGATGGGAAGCGGTCTTGTGGTGGTATGCCGATGCTGGTGATGGCGAGCGGGATTGTGGTGGTGTGCCAGTGCTGGTGATGGGGAGCGTTCTTTTGTAGGTATGCCGGTGCTGGTGATGGGGAGCGGCTTAGTGGTGGTGTGCCGGTGCTGGTGATGGAGAGCGTTCTTTTAGTGGTATGCCGGTGCTGGCGATGGGAAGCGTTCTTTTGGTGGTATGCCGGTGCTGGTGATGGGGAGCGGGCTTGTGGTGGTATGCTGGCGCTGGTGATATGGAGCGTTCTCTTGTGGTATGCCGATGAGTGTAATGAGGAAAGCGGGCTTGTGGTGTTATGCTGGTAATGGTGATGGGGAGCGTTCTTGTGGTGGTATGCCGGTGTTCGAGATGGGGAGCGGGCTTGTGGTGATATGCGGGTGTTGGTGATGGGGAGCCGGGTTGTGATGGTATGCCGGTGATCGTGATGGGGAGCCGGCTTCTGGTGGCATGAGGGTATTGGAGATGGGGAGCGGGCTTGCGGTGTTATGCTGTGCTGGTGATGGGGTGTGGCCATGTGGTGGTATGCCGGTGTTGGTGATGGGGAGCCGGCTTGTGGTGGTATGAGAGTGTTGGTGATGGGGAGCGGGCTTGCAGTGGTATGCCGGTGCTGGTGATGGGGAGCGGGCTTATGGTGGTATCCCGATTTTGGTGATGGGAAACCGGCTTATGGTGGTATGCGGGTGTTGGTGGTGGGCAGCAGGCTTGTGGTGGTATGCCAGTGTTGGTGATGGGGAGGCGGTTTGTGGTGGTATGCCGGTGCTGGTGATGGGGAGCGGTCTTGTGGTGGTAAGCCGTTTGCTTGAGACGGGGAGCCGGGTTTTGGTGGTATGCCGGTGCTGGTGATGGAGAGCGGGTTTGTGGTGGTATGCCGGAGTTGGTGATGGGGAGCCGGGTTGTGGAGGAATGCCGTTATTGGTGATTGGGAGCCGGCTTGTGGTGCCATGAGGGTGTTGGTGATGTGGAGCGGGCTTGTGGTGGTATGCCGGTGTTGGAGATGGGGAGCCGGCTTGTGGTGGTATGCCGGTATTGGTGATGGGGATTCGGGTTGTGTAGGTATGCCGGTGCTGGTGATGGGAGCGTGCCTGTGGTGATGTGGCGGTGCAGGTGATGGGGAGCTTTCTTGTGATGCTATGCCGGTGTTGGTGATGGGGAGCGGGCTTGTTGTGGTATGCCGGTGCTGGTGATGTGGAGCGGGGTTGTGGTGGTGTGCCGGTGCTGGTGATGGGGAGTGGGCTTGTGGTGGTGTGGCTGTGCTGGTGATGGGGAGCGATATTGCTGTGTTATGCCGGTTTTGGTGGTGGGAATCGGGCTTGTGGTGGTATGTCGATGCTGGTGATGTGGAGCGGGATTGTGGTGGTATGCCGGTGCTGGTCATGGGAAGCGTTCCTATGTTGGTATGCCGGTGCTGGTGATGGGGAGCGGCCTCGTGGTGGTGTGCCGGTTCTGGTGATGGAGAGCGTTCTTGTAGTGGTATGCCGGTGCTGGTGATGGGGAGCGTTCTTTTGGTGATATGCCATTCCTGGTGATGAGGAGAGCGGGCTTGTGGTGTTATGCCGGTACTGGTGATGGGGAGCGTTCTTGTGGTGGTATGCCGGTGCTGGAGATGGGGAGCGGGCTTGTGGTGATATGCCGGTCTTGGTGATGGGGAGCCGGCTTGTTGTGGTGGGGAGCCGGGTTGTGGCTGTATGCCGGTGACCGTGATGGGGAGCCGGCTTGTGGTGGTATGAGTGTATTGGTGATGGGGAGCGGGTTTGCGGTGTCATGCGGTGCTGGTTATGGAGTGCGGGCTTGTGGTTGTATGCCGGTGTTGGTGATGGGGAGCCGGCTTGTCGTGGTATGAGGGTGTTTGTGGTGGGGAGCGGGCTTGTGATGGTATTCCGGTGTTGGTGATGGGGAGCCGGATTGCGGTGGTATGCCGGTATTGGTGATGGGGAGTGGGCTTGTGGTGATAAGCCGGTGCTGGTGATGAGGAGACGGCTTTTGTTGGTATGCCGGTGCTGGTGATGGGAGCGGGCTTGTGGTGGTATGCTGATGTTGGTGATGGAGAGCCGGCTTGTGGTGGTATGCTGGTTCTGGTGATGGGGAGTGGGCTTGTGGTGGTATCCAGGTGCTGGTGTTCGGGATCTGGCTTTTGGTGGTATGCCGGTGTTGGTGATGAGGAGCCGGCTTGTGGCAGTATGCCAGTGCTGGTGATGGGGAGCCGGGTTGTGGTGTTATACCTGTATTGGTGATGGAGAGCGGACTTGTGTTGGTATGCCGGTGCTGCTGATGGGGTGCCGGCTTGTGGTGGTATGCCAGTGCTGGTGATGGGGACCGGCTTGTGGTGGTGGGTAGAAGGGTTGTGGTGGTATGCCGGTTTTGGTGATGGGGAGCCGGCTTGTGGTGTTATAAGAGTGTTGGTGATGGGAAGCGGGCTTGTGGTAGTATGCCGATTCTGGTGATGGGGAGCGGGCTTGTGGTGGGATGCCGGTGTTGCTGATGGGGAGCCGGTTTGTGGTGGTATGCCGGTGCTGGTGATGGGGATCCGGCTTGTGGTGGTAAGCCGGTGCTTGTGACTGTGAGCCGGGTTTTGGTGGTATGCCGGTGCTGGTGATGGAGAGCGGGGTTTTGGTGGTATGCCGGAGTTAGTGATGGGGAGCCGGGTTGTGGTGGTATGCCGGTATTGGTGATGGGGAGCCGGCTTGTGGTGGTATGCCGGTGCTGGTGATGGGAGCGGGCTTGTAGTGATGTGGCGGTGCAGGTGATGGGGAGCGTTCTTGTGATGCTATGCCGGTGTTGGTGATGGGGAGCGGGCTTGTTGTGGTATGCCGGTGCTGGTGATGAGGAGTGGGCTTGTGGTGGTGTGCCGGTGCTGGTGATGGGGAGCGGGCTTGTGGTGTTGTGGCGGTGCTGGTGATGGGGAGCGATATTGCGGTGGTATGCCGGTGTTGGTGATGGGAAGCGGGCTTGTGGTGGTATGCCGATGCTGGTGATGGGGAGCGGGATTTTGGTGGTGTGCCGGTGCTGGTGAAGTGGAGCGTTCTTGTGTAGGTATGCCGGTGCTGGTGATGGGGAGCGTTCTTTTGGTGATGTGATGGTGCTGGTGATGGGGAGCGGGCTTGTGGTGGTATGCTGGCGCTGGTGATATGGAGCGTTCTCTGGTGGTATGCCGATGTTGGTGATGAGGAGAGCGGCCTTGTGGTGTTATGCTGGTACTGGTGATGGGGAGCGTTCTTGTGGTGTTATGCCGGTGTTCGAGATGGGGAGCGGGCTTGTGGTGATATGCCGGTGTTGTGATGGGGAGTTGGCTTGTTGTGGTGGTATGCCGGTGATCGTGATGGGGTGCCGGCTTGTGGCAGTATGCCAGTGCTGGTGATGGGGAGCCGGGTTGTGGTGTTATAACTGTATTGGTGATGGAGAGCGGACTTGTGTTGGTATGCCGGTGCTGCTGATGGGGTGCCGGCTTGTGGTGGTGTGCAAGTGCTGGTGATGGTGAGCGGGCTTTTGTTGGTAAGCCGGTGCTTGTGACGGGGAGCCGGGTTTTGGTGGTATGCCGGTGCTGGTGTTACGGGTTTTTGGTGGTATGCCGGAGTTGGTGATGGGGAACCGGGTTGTGGTGGTATGCCGGTATTGGTGATTGGGAGCCGGCTTGTGGTGTCATGAGGGTGTTGGGTATGTGGAGCGGGCTTGTGGTGGTATGCCGGTGTTGGAGATGGGGAGCCGGGCTGTGGTGGTATGCGGGTATAGGTGATGGGGATTCGGGTTGTGGTGGTATGCCGGTGCTGGTGATGGGAGCGGGCCTGTGGTGATGTGGCGGTGCAGGTGATGGGGAGCCTTCTTGTGATGCTATGCCGGTGTTGGTGATGGGGAGGGGGCTTGTGGTGGTGTGGCTGTGCTGGTGATGGGGAGCGATATTGCGGTGGTATGCCGATGTTGGTGATGGGAAGCGGGCTTTTGGTGGTATGCCGATGCTGGTGATGGGGAGCGGGATTGAGGTGGTGTGCCGGTGCTGGTGATGGGAACCATTCTTGTGATTGTATGCCGGTGCTGGTGATGGGGAGCGGCCTCGTGGTGGTGTGCCGGTGCTGGTGATGGAGAGCGTTCTTGTAGTGGTATGCAGGTGCTGGTGATGGGGAGCGTTCTTTTGGTGGTATGCCGGTGCTGGTGATGAGGAGAGCGGGCTTGTGGTGTTATGCCGGTACTGGTGATGGGGAGCGTTCATGTGGTGGTATGCCGGTGCTGGAGATGGGGAACGGGCTTGTGGTGATATGCCAGTGTTGGTGATGGGTAGCCGGGTTGTGGAGGTATGCCGGTGATCGTGATGGGGTGCCGGCTTGTGGCAGTATGCCAGTGCTGGTGATGGGGAGCCGGGTTGTGATGTTATACCTGTATTGCTGATGGACAGCGGGCTTGTGTTGGTATGCCGGTGCTGCTGATGGGGTGCCGGCTTGTGGTGGTCTGCCAGTGCTGGTGATGGGGAGCGGGCTTGTGGTGGTGGGTAGAAGGGTTGTGGTGGTATTCCGGTTTTGGTGATGGGGAGCCGGCTTGTGGTGGTATGAGAGTGTTGGTGATGGAAAGCGGGCTTGCGGTGGTATGCCGGTGCTGGTGATGGGAGAGGGCTTATGGTGGTATCCCGATGTTGGTAATGGGAAGCCGGCGGGTGTTTGTGTTGGGCAGCAGGCTTGTGGTGGTATGCTGGTGCTTATGATGGGTAGCCGGGTTGTGGTGGTATGCCGGTATTAGTGATGTAGAGCGGGCTTGTGGTGGTTTGCCGGTGCTGGTGATGGGGAGCCGGCTTGTGTTGGTATGCCGGTGTTGGTGATGGGGATCCTGATTTTGGTGGTATGCCGGTGATGGTGATGGGGAGCGGGCTTGTGGTGGAATGCCGGTGCTGGTGATGGGGAGCCTGCTTGTGGTTGTATGCCAGTGCTGCTGAGGGGGAGCAGGCTTGTGGTGGTGTGCCGGTGTTGGTGATGGGGAGCCGGTTTGTTGTGGTATGCCGGTGCTGCTAATGTGGAGCAGGCTTGTATTCGTATGCCGGTGCTCGTGATGGGGATCCGGGTTGTGGTGGTATGCCGGTGCTGTTGATATGGAGCGGGCTTGTGCTGGTATGCCGGTTTTGGTGATGGGGTGCCGGAATGTGGTGGTATGCCGGTGCTGGTGATGGGGGCTGGCTTGTGGTAGTATGCCGGTGGTGGTGATGGGGAGCCGGCGAGTGGTGGTATGCCGGTGCTGGTGAAGGGGAGCGGGCTTGTGATGGTATGCCGGTGCTGGTGATGGGGTGCGTGCTTTATGTGGTATGCCGGTTTGGTGATGGGGAGCCGGCTTGTGGTGGTATGCCGGTGCTGATGGGGAGCGGGCTTGTGGTGGTATGCCGGTGTTGGTGATGGGGAGCCGGTTTTTTGTATGCCGGTGCTCGTAATGGGGAGCGGCCTTGTGTTGGAATGCCGCTGCTCGTGATGGGGAGCCGGGTTGTGGTATGCCGGTATTAGTGATGGGGAGCCAGCGTGTGACGGTATGCCGGTGCTGGTGATGGGGAGCGGGCTTGTGGTGGTGTGCCAGTGCTGGTGATGGGGAGAGTTCTTGTGGTGCTATGCCGGTGCTGGTGATGGGGAGAGGGATTGTGGTGGTATGCCGGTGCTGGTGATGGGCGCATTCTTGTGGTATTATGCCGGTGCTGATGATTGGGAGCGGGTTTGTGGTAGTGTGCCGGTGTTGGTGATGGGGAGCGTTCTTGTTGTGGTATACCGGTGCTGGTAATGGGGAGCGGGCTTGTGGTGATATGCCGGTGTTGGTGATGGAGAGCTGGCTTGTGGTGGTGGGGAGCCGGGTTGTGGTGGTATGCCGGTGTTGGTGGTGGGGACCCGGCTTTGCGTTGGTACGAGTGTGTTGTTGATGGGGAGCGGGATTGCGGTAGTATGCCGGTGCTGGTGATGGGGAGCGGGCTTGTGGTGGTATGCCGGTGTTGGTGATGGGGAGCCGGCTTGTTGTGGTATGAGGTTGGTGGTGCTGGAGAGCGGGCTTATGGTGATATGCCAGTGTGGGTGATGAGGATTCGGGTTGAGTGGTATGCCGGTAATGGTGATGGGGAGCCGGCTTGTGATGGTATGCCGGTGCTGGTGATGGGGAGCTGGGTTGTGGTGGTATGCCGATTTTGGTGATGGGAGCCGGCTTGCGGTGGTATGCCAGTGCTGCTAATGGGGATCGAGCTCGTGGTGCTATGCCGGTGTTCGTGATGGGGAGCCGGCTTGTGGTGGTATGCCGGAGCTGGTAATGGGGATCGAGTTCGTTTTGCTATGCCGGTGTTGGTGATGGGGAGCCGGCTTTTGGTCATATTCCGGTGCTGGTGATGTTGAGCCGGCTTGTGGTAGTATGCCGATGCCGGTGAAGGGGTGCGGGCTTGTGGTGGTATGACGCTGTTGGTGACGGGGAGCCGGTTTGTGATGGTATGCCGATTCTGGTGATGGGGAGCGGGCTTGTGGTGTTATGCCGGTGCTGGTGATGGGGAGCGGGCTTTTGGTGGTATGCCGGTGTTGGTAATGGGGAGCCGGCTTGTGGTGGTGTGCCGGTGTTGGTGATGGGGAGCCGGGTTGTGGAGTTATGCCGGTATTGGTGATGGGGAGCCGGCTTGTGGTGGCATGAGGGTGTTGGTGATGTGGGGCGGGCTTGTGGTGGTATGCCGGTGTTGGTGATGGGGAGCCGGCTTGTGGCGGTATGCCGGTTTTGGTGATGGGGAGCGGGCTTGTGGTGGTATGCCGGTGCTAGTGATGGGGAGCGGGCTTGTGGTGGTGTGCCGGTGCTGTTGATGGGGAGCGTTCTTGTGTTGGTATGCCGGTGCTGGTGAAGGGGAGCGGCCTCGTGGTGTTGTGCCGGTGCTGGTGATGGGGAGCGATCTTTTGATGGTATGCCCGTGCTGGTGGTGGTGAGCGTTCTTGTGGTGGTATGCCGGTGGTGGTGAAGGGGAGCGGGCTTGTGGTTGTGTGCCGGTGATGGTGATGGGGTGCGTTCTTGTGGTGGCATGCCGGTGTTGGTGATGAGGAGAGGGGGCTTGTGGTGGAATGCCGGTGCTGCTGATGGGGAGCGGGCTTGTGGTGGTGCGCCGATGCTGGTGATGGGGAGCTGGCTTGTGGTGGTATACCGGTGTTGGTGATGGGGAGCCGGATTGAGGTGGTATGTGGGTGTTGGTTTTGGGGAGCGAGCTTGTGGTGGTATGCCGGTGTTGGTGATGGGGAGCTGGCTTGTGGTGGTTTGCCGTTGCTGGTGATGGGGACCCGGGTTGTGGTGGTATGTTGGTGCTGGTGATGGGGAGCGGGCTTGTGGTGGTATGCCGGTGTTGGTGATGGGTAGCCGGCTTGCGGTGGTATGCCGGTGCTGGTAATCGGGAGCGGGCTATTGGTGATATGCCGGTGTTGGTGATGGGGAGCCGGCTTGTGTTGGTGTGCTGGTGCTGATGATGGGGTGCCGGCTGTTGGTAGTATGCCGATGCTGGTGATGGGAAGCGGGCTTGTGGTGGTATACCGGTTTTGGTGATGGGGAGCCGGTTTTTGGTGGGTTGCCGGTGCTTGTGATGGGAGGTGCGGGCTTGTGGTGGTAAGCCGGTGCTTGTGATGGGGAACAGTGTTTTGGTGGTATGCCGGTGCTGGTGATGGGGAGCGGGCTTGTTTTGGTGTGCCGGTGCTGGTGATGTGGAGCGGGCTTGTGGTGGTATGCCGGTGTAGATTATGGGGAGCCGGAATGTGGTTGTATGTCGGTGTTGGTGATGGGGAGCCGGATTTGTGATTTTGTGCCGGTGTTGGTGATGGTGAGCCGGCTTGTGGTGGTATGCCGGTGCTGGTGATGGGGAGCGATCTTGTGGTGGTATGCCAGTGTTGGTGATGTGGTGCTGGAATGTGGTGGTATGCCGGTGCTGTTGATGGGGAGCCGGCTTGTGGTGGTATGCCGGTGTTGGTGATGGGGAGTCGGTTTGTGGTTGTATGCCGATATTAGTGATTGTGAGCCGGCTTGTGGTTGTATAAGCGTGTAGGTGATGTGGACCGGGCTTGTTGTGGTATGCTGATGTTGGTGATGAGGAGCCGGGTTATGGTGATATGCCGGTATTAGGGATGGGGAGCCAGCCTGTGATGTTATGCCGTTGCTGGTGATGGGGAGCGGGCTTGTGGTGGTGTGCCAGTGCTGGTGATGGGGAGCGTTCTTGTGGTTATATGCCGGTGCTGGTGATGGGGGGAGGGATTTTGGTGGTATGCCATTGCTGGTGATGGGGAGCGTTCTTGTGGTATTATGTCGGTGCTGATGATTGGGAGCGTGTTTGTGGTAGTGTGCTGGTGCTGGTGATGGGGAGCGTTCTTTTTGTGGTATACCGGTGCTGGTGATGGGGAGCGGGCTTTTGGTGATATGCCGGTGTTGGTGATGGAGAGCCGGATTGTGGTGGTGGGGAGCCGGGTTGTGGTTGTATGCCGGTGTTTCTGGTGAAGAGCGGGCTTTGTGGTGGTATGAGGGTGTTGTTGATGGGGAGCGGGCTTGCGGTAATATGCGTGTCCTGGTGATGGGGAGCGGGCTTGTGGTGTTATGCCGGTGATGGTGATGGGGAGCCGGCTTGTTGTGGTATGAGGATGGTGGTGCTGGAGAGCGGGTTTTTGGTGGTATGCCGGTGTGGGTGATGGGGTGCCGGGTTGAGTGGTATGCCGGTGCTGGTGATGGGGAGCGGGCTTGTGGTGGTGTGGCGGTGCTGGTGTTGGTGAGCGTTCTTGTGGTGCTATGCCAGTTCTGGTGATGGGGAGCAGGCATGTGGTGGTGTACCGGTGCAGGTGATGGGGAACGGGCTTATGGTGGTGTGGCGGTGCTGGTGATGTGGAGCGATCTTGCGGTGGTTTGCCGTTGTTGGTGATGGCAATTGGTCTTGTGGTGGTATGCCGGTGCTGGTGATGGGGAGCGGGCTTGTGGTGCTGTGCCGGTGCTGGTGATGGGGAGCGGGCTTGTGGTGGTATCCCG
The DNA here is from genome assembly GCF_040183065.1 of Periplaneta americana. NCBI lineage: Eukaryota > Metazoa > Arthropoda > Insecta > Blattodea > Blattidae > Periplaneta > Periplaneta americana. Next base: position 22,826,177 of record NC_091125.1, read on the forward strand.
GTGTTGGTGAAGGGGAGCCGGCTAGCGGTGGTTTGCGGGTGTTGGTGGTGGGCAACAGGACTGTCGTGGTATGCCGATGTTGGTGATGGGTAGCCGGGTTGAGGTGGTATGCCGGTATTAGTGATGGGGAGTCGGCTTGTGTTGGTATGCCGGTGTTGGTGATGTGGAGCCGGCTTGTGGTCGTATGCCGGTGCTGGTGATGGGGAACGGGCTTGTGGTGGTATGCCGGTGCTGGTGATAGGGAGCGGGTTTTATGTGGTATGCCGGTGTTGGTGATGGTTAGCCGGCTTGTGTTAGTATGCCGGTGCTGGTGATGGTATGTCGGTGCTGGTGATGTTGAGCCGGCTTGTGGTAGTATGCCAGTGCCGGTTATGGGGAGCGGGCTTTTGGTGGTATGCCGGTGTTGGTGATGGGGAGCCGGTTTGTTGTGGTATGCCGGCGCTGTTGATGGGGAGCGGGCTTTTGGTGGTATGACGGTGTTGGTGATTGGGAGCCGGGTTGTGGTAGTATGCCGGTATTGGTAATGGGGAGACGGCTTGCGGTGGTATGTCGGTGTTGATGATGGGGAGGCGAGTTGTGGTGTTATGCCGGTATTGGTGATGGGGAGCTGGCTTGTGGTGGCATGAGGGTGTTGGTGATGTGGTGCGGTCATGTGCTGTTATGCCGGTGTTGGTGATGGGGAGCCGGCTTGTGGTGGAATGCCGGTGCTGGTGATGGGGTGCGGGCTTGTGGTGGTGAGGCGGTGCATTTGAAGGGGAGGGTTCTTTTGGTGGTATGCCGGTGTTGGTGATGGGGAGCGGGCTTATGGTGGTATGCCGGTGCTGGTGATGGGGAGCGGGCTTGTGGTTGTGTGCCGGTGCTGTTGATGGGGAACGTTCTTGTGTTGGTATGCCGGTGCTGGTGATGGGGAGCGGCCTCGTGGTGGTGTGCCGGTGCTGGTGATGGGGAGCGTTCTTGTGGTGGTATGCTCGTGCTGGTGATGGGGAGCATTCTTGTGGTGGAATGCCGATGCTGGTGAAGGGGAGCGGGCTTGTGGTGGTGTGCCGGTGCTGGTGATTGGGGAACGTTCTTTTGGTGGAATGCCGGTGTTGGTGATGGATACTGGGTCTTGTGGGTGTATGCCGGTGCTGGTGATGGGGAGCGTTCTTGTGGTGGTATGCCAGTGTTGGTGATGGGGAGCGTTCTTGTGGTAGTATGCCGGTGCTGGTGATGTGGAGCGGGCTTTTGGTGATGTGCCGATGCTGGTGATGGGAGCGGGCTTGTTGTGGTATGCCGGTGTAGGTGATGGGGAGCCGGCTTGAGGTGGTATGAGGGTGTTGGTGTTGTGGACCGGGTTTGTGGTGATATGCCGGTGTTGGTGATGGGGAGCCGGGTTTTGGTGGTATGCCGGTATTGGTGATGGGGAGCCGGCTTGTGGTGGTATGCCGGTGCTGGCGATGGGGAGCCGGGTTGTGGTGGTATGCCGGTGTTGGTGATGGGTAGGCGGCTTGCGGTGGTATGCCGGTGCTGGTAATGGGGAGCGGCCTTGTTGTGGTATGCAGGTGTTGGTTATGGGGAGCCGGCTTGTGGTGGTATGCCGGTGTTGGTAATGGCGAGCCGGGTTGTGGTGGTATGCCGGTGCTGGTGATGGGGAGCCGGCTTGTGGTGGTATGCCGGTGCTGGTGACGGGTGCCGGCTTGTGGTGTTATTCCGGTGCTGTTGATGGGGAGCGGGCTTGTGTTTGTATCCGGTGTTGGTGATGGGGAGCCGGCTTGTGGTGATATGCCGGTGTGGTGATGGGGAGCCGGCTTGTGGTGATATGCCGGTGCTGGTGATGGGGAGCTGGCTTGTGGTGGTATGCCGTTGCTGGTGATGGGGAGCGGGCTGGTGGTGGTATGCCGGTGCTGGTGATGGGGAGCGGGCTTGTGGTGGTATGCCGGTTCTGGTGATCGGGAGCGGGCTTGTGGTGATATGCCGGTGCTGGTGATGGGGAGCGGGCTTGTGGTGGTATGGCGGTGCTGGTGATGGGGAGCGTTCTTTTGGTGGTATGCCGGTGCTTGTGGCGGGAAGCCGGCTTGTGGTGGTATGCCGGTTGTGGTGATGGGGAACCGGCTTGTGGGGTGTATGCCGGTTTTTTTGATGGGATGCCGGTTGTTGTGGTGGGATGTCGATGCTTTTGGCCTAGTAGCGGTGTTGCTACTGCTCTAATGGTGGTGTTGCTGCTAGTGCAGCTGATTGCTTTTGTTGATGGTGCTGTTGTTTTTCTTAGTATTGCTCCCACTGCTATTCCTAGATGAAGAAATAGTAATTTAGGTTCAAATGTGTATATCAGTATAATGCGTAGGATTTATAAAGAAACGCCAACTATAAATTTAGTGCACATTTACTAAAAATCTGAATTTCTTACTAAATTTTACAAAGTCGAATGTACTTTTTAAGAAACATTTCCGGTACATTCTTAAGCAATGTGTGTAATGTAATTTAGTAGGACATTGACTATTCAATGTGCACGCTAGAACTACTAGAAAAGCGTGAAGAATCTGTTTGTCAATTAGCAACTGTCTCTGTGTTGAATTTGACATCTAGTTTTTTTTATATTATTATTAGATATATTTGGATTTAAATCACTTATTACAAAGGAGGGAATCACTGAAATTCAGATGACATCTTCTCGCTATACGTTTGCATTCTTTCAAGATATTACTTCTTTTACTTATGTTACTAATTATATTTTTGTTTGTAGTTCATTTTTCGTTAACTATCTTGTGAAAGACACATATAATTAAAAGTGTTAAAATGGAAATATTAAACTTCAGTTCTTGCTTTGAACGAAAATATCTTTTTAATATTATTCCAATAAAATAACATGTTTGAATAGGGAGAAGAGAAATTTCTTGACAAAAAGGAGTATAGATACTTTAGGCATGGGTAAAGGGAAATTAACGTTCTCCTGTGCGTGAAGAAATAATTGAGCACATAGAGATCAGTTCTAGGATCGCGTTCGTGACTTCTTCAACACTAGACTGCGAAACCGATGGATTGATCGTAACGGGAATGATGATCACGATCTGCTATCATGGCCTCCACGCTCTCCCAACTTTACCCCTTGTGACGTTTTTTGTGTGGAGGTATGTGAAAGATTCGGTGTTTGTGCCGCTTTTTTCGGCTGATCTGCCCGAATTCCGCACTGGTACCATTCATGTATTTGCTGAAATTGACAAATATATACTTCGTATATGAAACGAACTTTATTACAGAGTTGCTGTGTGCAGTGTTACTAAACGACATTTCATACAAGTTGAGAGGATGCGAAGGCATTTCTTTCCCCTTCTACTTGTCCTGAGTCCGTCAGTAACAGACCGGTAGCTGTTACTTCTTAAACGGACACCTCCCCCCCCTCAAAAGTTGTACACACATGAAAATAAAATCTTCTTCTACTATATAAAAGTAAATGTGGGTATGCATGTATGTGTGTAAGTTCTCTATACAAATCTACACGCTTTAACCGATATGTGCCAAAGTTTACACATTTAACCTTCATAACCAGGAGAAAAAAAAGTTTACATTAAAATTGTGCACATGGAAATTGAATTAATTAAAAAAAATAAAAGTAAATACTATCAAGCATTCATGTGTAATACTGAAATGCAATCTTCTATAGTCAATTGTTTTTTATTATTGTCTGTTTTATTCAACATCAGTTGTAGATAGTGAGCAGACTGTGTTAATATCCAAGTGAATTCTAGAATTCTTTCAAATTACAAGGAATGCTATCACATAATTAATTTAATATTGAATTACCAGAAGTACTATTCCGAAATATTGACCCACCAAAATTATGCACCAACAAGAATTGGTGTGAAGAACTCATGCGAAACATAATAGAGCGGCAATATTAACTGGAAAAACGAAAGGAGAAGATGTTTTTATCGCACGTGTTGCTATGATACCCTTTCGATTTTAAGCAGCTGCAATTTGAGTGCGACTAGCATTTGTAATGGCCATATTAAAATGAAGCTCAAGGACAGTACTGGGTGTTCAGTTCAAAATGTGTCTTGGCTCGCTGTATGCCGTCATGTGGCTAGCTGATGAGCCTAGAGAATTCAATCTTCCTACACTTCCGCAGCTCAGGTGTATAATCTAAGAGGCAGAGAAGTTGGCTAGCAAGTACGGCGTTCATTCTGAAGAGTACGTGCCGATACGTACGGTAACGCCGGTAGTGGCAGGAATGTGAACTGTTTGGAAATACGTACTGTCGGGATATGGGGAGAGGGTTAAGACGATTACTTACGTATTTGTTGACATTAACTTCGACGGACAACATGGACACGGAGCATTTGATTTGTGTTGTGGAATGTTACCGTACGCAACCGTTGATAACAAATACCCTGCGTACGACTTGCCGGCGCAAAACACAGTTCAAAAGAGGTTATGGTAGCACACAGACCGTACAGACCGCCATCTGTTGCTACGATGTTCAAGTTATACCGTACACGTTCTCAAGTTCAGATTGAAGAACGCCTCAAATAATAGGCAACTTCTCTAACATATAAGCTGAAACTCGCTTCAAATCGGTGACCCAACAACAGTGACGTCATGACACACTTTGAAATGAACACCCAGTAGTTCAAAGTTGCAGACATTGACTTAAAAACTGCGTGTTTTTCACATCCTCGACTATATATTATACAAAGGAGTGGAAAAAAGAAGAAAAGTTTAGACATATCGAAAAGCAATTCAATGATATTTCTGTCATGTTCCTATTGTAGTAGGCCTATGTGAATGTACAGTTGTCAAAAAAAGAAGTGGCCGCACTCGTGAACAGCGAATATTTTCCGAGTTCACTTCGGGTCACGGCTATGTTACACGATGCATGTGCTTTTAGAAGCAGTTCCGGAACTATGGAATCATTCCATATCTGCGCCTCGTAGACCAGCGGTAGAGAGCTCCCTTAATGATTTGAAGGTTGTGAGTTCGGGCTTTGTTCAAGTTTTCATTTTATTTTTTAATCGTTCTTTAGCGATATAAATACTGCATTATTCAAATTATCATTTATATTCTGTTATTGTTCTTTATCGATATGAATAATATTCAAGTTATTTATATTTTATCGTTCCTTTAGCGATATGTATATATATATATATATATATATATATATATATAATATTCAAGTTATAATTTGTTATATTCTGTTATCGTTCTTTAGCGACGTGAATAATATTCAAATTATCATTTGTATTCTGTTATCGTTCATTAGCGATATAAATAATATTCAAATTATCATTTGTATTCTGTTATCGTTCATTAGCGATATGAATAATATTCAAATTATCATATATATTCTGTTATCGTTCTTTATCGATACGAATAATATTTAAGTTATTTATATTTTATCGTTCCTTTAGCGATACATATAATATTCAAATCATAATTTGCTATATTCTGTTATCGTTTTTTAGCGACGTGAATAATATTCAAGTTATCATTTGTATTCTGTTATCGTTCGTTAGCGATATAAATCATATTCAAGTTATCATTTGTATTCTGTTATCGTTCGTTAGCGATATAAATAATATTCAAATTATCATTTGTATTCTGTTATCGTTCGTTAGCGATATAAATAATATTCAAATTATCATTTGTATTCTGTTATCGTTCGTTAGCGATATAAGTAATATAAATTTAATGTTAGGTTTAGAACAGTACAGCTGCCTAATACGAGTGTTAGTTTTTTCTTCTTATGTTGTTATATTATTACATTATACTATCCTGTAACATAATAAATTGGAAAGGTGTCACGAGGATTTGAGCCTGATACGTTGACATTTCAATTCCGAATTTCGCGACGTCCGACGTTCCTACATTCTTCCGACTGAGCTATATCATTTACCTGGCATTAACGTAATTCAGGGAATTGTCAGAAACACTAAAACTGAACATTCATTTCAATTATATTCTGAATATTTAATAATGATATAAAAAGGTTACGTTTGTGACAATAATATTTGTAGTTGTAATACCAACTGCAACAGCAGCAGTGTTAACAGCAGCAATGATTAAGGACGTATTGCGTGAATACAGTTTAATAGAGATTTTTCTAACACAAATTACGACACTGAGATCGAGATTATAAAATAATTATATTCTTCTCAACTCTGTGCAATTTATGTTTGAAAATTATATAGTTATTAATAAGACTCTAACAAGTATTTATATTATTATTTCCTAATTGAAGAATATATATTTTTAGTATAATGAATATTTTGCTGTTATTTTAAGACCTAGGTAACATAGATGTTGATACAGCGTCGTAAAATAACCCAATAAAAATTAAAAAAAAAAAGACCTAGTTAGAGGCTAATTCTCTGAGGAAACCACGACGCTATTTCTGCCTGCGACTTTGACTGACATATCTCCACAAAGAGGTGCAGGAACGAATGAAAGTATAATACGGGTTGTGGTTCATCTTGGTTTTTCGGCATCCGAGGCAGGTAGGCGTTTCAACGTTTCAGAAAGGACAGCCCGGAGATGGGTGCAAAATTATCAACGCTCGCCAATTTTTGGCCGAAAAGCTGGCAGTGGTAGAAGGAAAATTTCAACACCATAACAGGACGCTAGATTTGTGGCAGAGGTTGAAAGGAATCCCTTTCATACCGCTGCTACTTTGAAGGCAGTTAATTTCCCTGGCCATGACCAGACCGTGAGAAATCGTTTAAGGGCCGCCAATTTGAGATCTCGACGTGCCATTCCTAGGGAAGTTCATAAGGAAGAGCATATAGAAGAGCGTTTAGTCTTTGCAGTGGGAAATGGTGATCGGAATTGGAAAAGAGTAATCTTTTCTGATGAAGTCACCTTTTCTACTACAAAGGAAGGACCCACTCTTGTATATCGTCCTCCTGGTACCCGATTCGACCACGGATACGCTGGCATGTGTACCCGCAGTGGTAGAGTATCTGTGTCGCGTTGGAATTCTTCAATTTCAGAAGGATAATCATCCAGTCCACACATCTCAATTGATTCGGGACTGGTTTGCGAGGAGACAGGATATTGAACTGATAGACTGGCCTCGTCGCTCTCCGGACTTGAACCCTTTAGAGAATATATGGGCTCAAGTAAAGAAGCATATGCGGAAAAATTGGCCTAATCCCCCTCCAAGACGTCCTGTTGATTTGTGGAAGCTCGTCCATGGTCCCTGGGATGCCGTGACTGAGAACAGTCGGTATTTGAAAACACTAGTCGATTCCATGCCCACTCGACTGCAAGATGTGATCGAGATGGGAGGAAGATGGACTAAATATTGAATCGTGGCTTTTTGTTTTTTTGTTTTTTTTTTTTTTGTTTTTGTTTTTTTTTTACTTTTAATTGTTTTAATTTTATAAGGCAGACGCCTGTAAATTTGTTTTGTTTATGCCACGAAAGATATTTTTGTTGAGAATATAATCTTTCTTTTCATTTGCAGCCATAATGTCATAATAAATAATGACACAGTCATGGCATAATACATTCATGAAGCTGAAGTTAATTACTGAAAGAGTCATAAAAGAAAAAGAAACAATTATATTTTCTCTCTCACCTAAAAAAAACTATAAAAAAAAACATAAAAAGCATTAGGTTGATTTCGAACGCACGACCTTACGAACATTTGCCCGAAACGCTACCATTCATTCTGACTGTAGATATCAGGCCACGTCGTCCAACAACATGTAACATCACCTGTCTCCGAATTGTAGCGGAGATACCGGAAGGGAACTTTGTGTCTTGAGAGCGGCCACTTTTTCTTTTGACAACTGTACACTAGGAACAGAACAAGTATTATTAGAGACAGTGTGTGTTCGATATAGTCTAAGTGAACTGAAAATCAAGAACGGCGAGATAAGAGTGTCAATTTTGAATGAATTAGGGTAGTGTAATAGGAAGTTAAGTAAAACGATAGAGATAATGAAAATAGGTGAGGAGTATGGCGGGGGAGGCTAGCTAGAATAGTGAAGTATAATATGTAGAAAATGAGTGAGTTCTAAAAATGAAATATACACAAGAAACAGACATAATAACGAACATATTGTACAATGGTGTAGTATGTTTTAGTAACAATTATTATTAGAAACAGTGTGTGTTCGATATAAGTGTACTGAAAATCAAGAATAGAATCTTAAAAGTGTCAATTTTGAATGTTCTAAATTAAGTTGTTAAATTTTAAAGGTTAGAAGCGTCTACAAAAGGTATATGTGTAATGAATGTAATTGTGGCACCGGATACAAAATTGTGAGGTCCACATTACATGGATGTAAATGTTGACATTAATATATATATATATATATATATATATATATATATATCCTGTAAGTTGAATGTGTAAGCTCATACCTTACTGTTGAGGGGTCGGGGAGGGGGCGAGGACGGTTGGTCGTCCCCCTTCCTTCCATCTTGGCCCTGTTGTTCGGGAATTTCATCTTCTGTATACACCCTCTTCAACCCCCCCCCCCTCCACAACCGTAAAGCTCCCGGTGTTTCTGTTGTCGTGCGGTATAAAGATCCTTGGCAGTAGCGTTTCTTCTGCTGCCAATTCCCCGTCCTGGCCAGTATCGGTGTTGTAGTCTGGCTCTCGTCCTGGCTCTGGTGGTCGCGGCTTATATTTTTGGTGTAATCTGTCACCTTGATTTCTTTTTCAGACGGGGAATTGAGGTCCTCCTCCTGCAGACGCGTCTGCCTATGCGATCCTTCAGTATTACCTCTTTCGGATAGGCCCCCTGAGGTACGCTGCCTTTGCCGCCGGTGACGATAGAATACACGGCGTAGCCTGTACTTAGTAGAGACCCTACTCCGATGGCGGTTACGGCGTTTGTAACCAGTTTCTCTGGCTTCACAAACTCCCGTATTCCTGCGTTTTGCGTAAAGTATGTATTTCAGCGCTGCTCTGAACATCTTGGCTTGTATTCAGGACGTACGTAACACAGCAACGGCATTGCTATTGTTGTCATGCATCGTCTCCATAGAGACCTCAGTTGTTGTTTCGCTAAGCATTGTCCATGTAGATGCAGACCCTCCCTTCCTCTTTTTCATAATATTCATAATTATTAGTGTTAATATGGGCCTATGTTTTGCCTGTGTTGTAGGCATCACAAAACTTGAATGTTATGAATCCATTAATATATTGTAACGTGTAACGGCTTGGATTCCCAGAGTAGGCCTACATATTAATGACCAGTTTGTTACTTGTTAAATTCAGTAGATATCGATTAATTTTTTTAATTAATTATTTAATTAATTCGTTCATTTATTCCCACATTAATTCAATCATTTATTCACTCATTCATAAACCTATGCATTCATTTATATTTTTATTTATTTTTATATTTTACTGGCTGAAAGCACCCGGCGTTGCCCGTGTTGCCCCTTTTGCTTCTTTTTTTTTTTTTTTCAATTAAACTGGTTGTTAGACTTTTCGGAAATCTCAGAAACCCAACTATAAATAATAAAAATGAATTACCTTTAATAAGCTTTCCTCGTCCAAAAAGATGAATCTTTACATAGCGTCACTTACATGAATTGATGAACTCCTTAGCCAAATGCCTGAAAGGATTAACTCAATTTAAAACTACTGCAGATCAGGCAATGAAAGAAAACGTGCCTTACTTTCAAATGTTTTTTTTTATTTGTATGTATGTATGTATGTATGTATGTATGTATGTATGTATGTATGTATGTATGTATGTATGTATGTATGTATGTATGTACGTACATAGGTACAAATAAAATAATAAAAATATCAAACTGTAAATAAACTAAAACCAAACTAACATATAAGTTATATAGGCTACGCTCACACAAACTTTAAATGAATTAGCATTGCCTTGAAGTTCATCAAAACAAAAACAATCCCTCGGTCCCTATAAGCCCACTTAGCATTGTATCAATGTTCTACAGATCTTACATTTTATCTCTGCCGATCAGTGACTGTTAAGTTTCAAGTGACATCTTAGTTGTGGGAGTCAACGTATTATAAAGCATTACAACGTTTCTCACATCTCCTTTCTTCCCCCGCAAATGTGACATTGCACAGAGGCAGAGATAAAATAATTAGAAGATCTGTACATTGATCTGAAGCTGTGCATTTCACGTAATTCCATGTCTGTGTGCTTTCACTTGAATTTCAGAGACAGCTGACGATAAACAGGGAATTCCCTTGTTCCCAGTCTGAACCCGTTGAGGTGTCATTAAGAGCCAAAATTTATCTCTCTATCTGTGTTACCAAAGTTTGAATATAAACGTATATAATTTAATTTTATTGGAATATTTTTCCCCTTGACCGCTGTACGCCTATTTTTTTAAATATGACTTGAGAAACTGTATCTCACAAATTCAGAACATATTGCATTATAATATTAATTCTTATTTTATACACCGAATACAGATACAATATAAACTCTCAATGTCATTTTTTTAGCATAAAGACTAATATTCTGAGAGACGTATACCTTTTCCCCCCACAAATTAAGAGATTGTTATTTCCACAACGCATAACATACTAAATTGGCAACGTGATTATAGAGTTAGAATTTCACAGTAACACATTTTCGGACATTAACAACAATATTTTGAGAGACGTATATTTTAGAATTAATATAGTGTTATTTCCAGTCGCCTTACGTGCATTCACATACATTAGCAATATGACAAAAGTATCATTGAATTGCTTTTTGATGTGTGTAAATTTTTTCCCCTACTTCTTTATATAAAATATAGTTGAGAATGTGAAAAACACAGAGTTTTAAGTCAATGTCTGCAACTTTGAGCGACTGTCCTTGAGCTTAATTTTAATATGACCATTACAAATGCTAGTTGAACTGAAATTGCTGTTACTTAAAATCGAAAGGCATGTTAGTGAATATCATAGGAATGCGTGGGATAAGAACATCTTCTCCTTTCGTTTTGCCAGTTAGTATTGCCACTTCTATTAATACGTTTTGAATGAGTTTTTTCACGCCAATTCTTGTTCCACTGCATAATTTTGGTGGGTCAATATTTCGCAATAGTACAAATTGGTGATTCATTATTAAGTATTAAATTATATGGTAACAACCCTTGAGGTTTCAAAGAATTCAAGAATTCATTTGGATAAAACATAGTCTGGTCACTATCTACAACTGCATCGAGAAATTCATAATATTATTTTGGTCCTGGACTGCGTAAAGATACTTATTGCATGAATTATCTAGATTTTGGTCTTCATGATGTGTATCAACAATGTTATTTAATTTCGTGTTATAATTTCCATGGCCTCGTGAAAGTCGATATTGAATACAACAGACAATAATAAAAAACAATTGACTATAGAAGATTGCATTTTAATATTATACATGAATGTTTAATCGTATTTATTTCCATTTTTTATTTTTTATTAATTTATGGTCCATTTGCACAACTTTAATGTAGCCTATGATCTTCTCCTGGTTATGAAGGTTAAATATGCAAACTTTGGCACATATTTGTCAAAGCGTTTAGATTTGTATAGAGAACATACATACGAGTACATACATACATACATACATACATACATACATACATACATACATACATACATACATACATACCCACATTCAATTTTATATATTAAGATGCTTGTATCTACTAGGGGACAGCTATCTTTACCGGCGGCGTGTTTATAAATCAACTAGGTTGCGCTGCGATATCGGGAGGACACTCAACAGCAAAAAGATGCTATCAGTTGCTGCTGTCAATGTGCTGAAAGGAGGTTGCTTCGGAAAAGCGTTGCCAACTCTGAGGCTTGACTGGATCGCACAATTGGTTCCACTCTCAGTTTCTCTTTAGTGGTCAAACCTCATGAGATGGAACTTAAACTGAGAAGATTAATCCGGCATCGGAACTGGAATCCGGTGTGGCTTAGTGGATAAAGCGTCAGCACTTAGAGTTGAAAACGCTGGTTCGAGTCTCGGTGCCGGAGAGAATTTTTCTCCGCTCCACGCTCCACCCATACTTCATCATATGATAACGCAGAATTCCTGCACGAAAATATATGTACTTCGGTACATCACTCACAATAATAATATAATAGACTTGAACAAATTCTACTTGAAGGAAGATGGCCTCAAATTACAGAGAAGTAAAAAGTTGTATTCTGTTGTGGCTACAGAGAAGCTTGTTTCTCTCTCCGCTGTGAACGCATGTCTGACAAAAATAACAGCGGCATAGGCCTCTCTATCTGTGTTTGCCACGTTAGGAGTATTGTCTGCTTGTCAATCACTCCCATGTAACATTATTTTCGAACTCATTGGTTTCATTAAAAAAAATATGTATACGTACCATGTAGCCCTCCTGCAAAATGTAACACAGTTACAACAAACAATAATGTTCACACAATAAAGCTATAATGTGAAACCTATGTTCCAGGAAGATAGCGAGTATTGTAGTTTATAAATTTTACAAAAGCACTATCTGGAACAAACAAATTGTACAATAGCACTGTTGCCAACAAACTGTCATGAAAAAAAAAATCACACTTCTGAGCGGCCTTTTCTTTGGATGATTTTCTGGAACAAAGATGTTAAACTCACTGTAGTGAAAACTAATACCGACTTTCAAAATGTACAGACCCAGAAACAAAATTTGGGTACATGCTTACTGAGCATGTGTAGTATGTTATAACTGAAACTTGAAAAATTCAGGTGGCCTAAATTTTGTTTCTGAGTCTGTACACTTAAAAAGATGACTTCAATGTAATTAATTATATTAGCAATGCTTCACATATCACCAAGTGGCATTATTGCTGTGGAGCACAAGTAGCACTGCGATTAAGGCATTGCTCTACAACTTGAAAGTTCGCCGTTCGATTCCCGATATATTCATGGATTTTCTGCATTAATATAATCCTTCCAGTCCCAGGATTTCATTCACCCCAGTGCTGCTCATCGGAGTGACTACTACCGCGGAGGAATCGGAGATTACGAATAAAGCTCTCCACCGGTGATCTCCGGTACTACCGTAGGTGGAACAGGGGGTATACGGAGGGATGCGGTGGTTCGGAGCGAAGCGACAGTTAGCGTAAGGACGACCGGCGCGTACTGACTGACGGTAGTTGTGAGTGAAATAAAATGGCACCAAATCGGATATCAGTCGCATGGAAATTCTTTAATTTAGTTAAAGATAATAATAAAGTCGCACACTGTAAACTTTGTGGGCGAATTTACTCTAAGGATGGTGGAACTTCGAATTTGTTAGACCATTTGAAGCGATCGCACAATCGCGAACTTGATGAAAATAATTACGCAACACATTTGACACGATTTCTTTTTAAATTGTTTAAGTGCTATTGTTCCCAAAGGCCCACAGTATAGGAAAAAGTCTTGAAATTTCTCTAAAACATAACTTTCGTGGCAATAAAAAACATATGAAATATTTAAAAGACGACTTGAGTTATATTTTGCTGTTTAGACAACTTGAGTTACATTTTGCTGTATATTGAGTTTCTGAATGAAACTAAAGAAACATGTGATGATAATACTATAATTACAATTATCCTTTAGTTGATATCCGCTTATATTTTAATACAGAGAAAGAGTGGCGCGTTTTAGAAGAGGTAGTTCAAATACTGACACCCTTTAACACAATAATCACAATCCTGTTCGGTGAAGAATTTGAATAAATTATGTTGGACAGTAAACTTTAACCCATTGATAGCCCACGTTTCTTTTGTTCCATTCTGAAGCTCCCTTAATATATTTTACGTTAAACTAAACCAATTAGAATGATAATTGACAAACACTGTTTGCAATTAAACGAGAGTTTCTAGGAGAACTACAGTATAAATGTTTACTTTAGGTACTGAACAGCTTTACTACTGCGTTAGTTTTGCAATTAGATTGAATGTTATTAATTTGATCAATGACATAAAACTAATACGCCTTTCCACATATACTATAATTTCAAAACTAGAAAAAAATCTGTCAGCTAACGTAGCACTTCAAGCAAAACAAGAAAAAAAAGAGCCGAAGAAAGAGGGACAGATTAATATAAAAGAGAAAATAAACAACAACAAATTACAACTTATTTTAAAAGATACGCGGACGTCAGCGGGCTCGAATCACTACCTGATCCGATTAAAGGTATGCTAAGCGGAAAGCGTATGTCTGCGCCACAGCACATATACAACCTGCGCGGCATCAAACGGAGGTAACCGGAGGTCTCCGATTTAAAGCGCGCAAACAACCGCTCCGGAGAAAACCTAATCATAAGCAGCACTAATTCACCCTCTAAGAGAAATAACTACAAGACACACTTCCAATATATCCTTACTGCTACTCAGTGTCGAATGCTCGTCAGGGAGCTTTAACATCCCGCCAATCTAAGGGACTTTCAGAACCTATAATAGGATAGTATTGCTGTGCATAATTGCTGCCAACATGTTCTTAGGGACAGACGCTGTTATAACCAAGATCACAACAATGGTATGCTAAATAACACCTGTGAATTTATGTTTCTTGTAATGGTGTGTTATACTTTAAAAAGTAAACCTGTAATGATCGTCTGGCAATAAGTATAGCGAATCTTTGTGGTATAGTGCTAGTTACAAGTAATATTGCACTGAACGTATATCTTACAAATCATGTGAGAATACCGAATTTCCTTGCTTCAGATTTTTTGAAAATATTTCTATTACATCTACATGTTATAATAATAAGTAGGCCTACAAAGTTTTATGAAATTTTCTGCAAAGCTATCTTAGAGTGGATACTGATTCTTTAAAGCGTATGTATTACAGTATATTTAGCTGAAGGCCTATAGGAAAATTATAACGAATAAGAAAGATTGTTTATATATGGATGGAAGCACTGTAATATATGATGTGTGCAAATCACTTTATTCTTGGACAGAGTGAAGTTACAACAAAAAATTCAAATACTGTATTAGTCCCAAATGAATAATTTTCACAGAAAAAAATTCCCTAAATTTTAACATTATATTACTCGATAAGTACTAGACCTTACACGTACGATTCTGAATTTTACTCCCTTCATTAGAGAAACTTATATGGAATGATTTATCCCTTTGAAGTTTCTAAATAAAATGGACGCACTTCTTGCAAATTAAATAAAACTAGTGGCTTGTGCAGCAAATACTGCTGCAAACTAAATTCGTTAGACGTTCAAATAAACATTTTTAAGATTTATTTTCAATGAAGAATACTTGTCTTTTTGATAGTTATTTGCTTCCATAATAATGAAACATGCTCCCTCTGAATGGATTTTTTTAGGCCAAATACTTTTTCTTGAACCTATCCAACTTCAGTTTTTGAGTTTCAACGCGAAAACGCAAGTATCAATGTCAGGACGATAGTAGTAGCTATTTCAGGTCATTGTGGATTGTAGGCAAAAGTTAAAAAAAGTCAGGTTTGCTAAGCTTTCGAACAATAGCATTTTCGTATAGCTGCTGCATGTAGAACTTGAAATGTAGAGCGTAAAATCATTTTATCCTACTAAGAGATCCTGCTGAAATGATCTGGAGACTACAAAATTTTCTAGGCCTCTTATTTTATCAGTAAGTAATACCTTTTGATTTTTCCTTAGGAACTGTAATTTTTGCGCTCTCTCGAGCCAATACTGAAGACAATGACACATATCAATATCTACACTACACCGCCAATAAGGATATGAAAAAGACCCAATCCCACTGGGTTAATAAGTATAAAAATATTTGATTTTTAATAACAATATTATTATCTTACTTAAGTTTTTTAGTTATATATAGCAGCTACTCAGTAAATTATAGAAATGAAGATCTAAATTAAGATATTCTCTACATTTACTTATATAACCACAAAACGTTTCACTTTCATGTCATCAATATAGCATCAATATTATGTACAATTAATGAAAAATAGATGCGTCATGATATTAACTATAATAATATTTAATTTCTAATGGTAATAATGTCATCAAACCACCTCAAGTTTCGTAGATTTGAATATCCAATACACAGCTGTACTAAGAAAATTATACACTGCAGAATCAGTTTTTAATAACAAATTGAATTGAGATCTAAATATGTCGGCAATCCTGCAGGTCATGGCCTTCGTGTAATAGCCTATTGTTTATTGTAGTGTGTGTTTTGTTCTGAAATTCAATCAAGTCGACCGTGATTCAATAAAATTAGTTCTCAAAACTGACAACAGATGGATTTTGGAAAGTAGGAAAATTATGTACGAAAATTGACATTTCACTGAAAACTACTACTTTTCCGAAAAACTTTGGATGCCAGGCATGAAAATGAGGTGTCACTCATTAAAACCCGTTCAGCCGTTTTCCCGTAATTTCCATTACCAGTTCAAATTATATATATAGATACTTAACACGTATCGTTGTTTCTTGCCATTAGGAAGTATTGCACCCCTACTTCAGTGACTAAGGAACGGAACCAAATGCGTTTGTGTACTAGTAGGTGACCCCCATGCGCTGTTGCCGAAGTACGCAGACGTTCAGCCTAACATTTCAACCATGCGCTTAATTACATAACTCATAATAATATTTTTTTATTAATTTTAATTTATTTTATTGCTCCCTTCAATTTGCACAGTTATACCACTTCCAACCTACCTATATATAATTTTTCAACCATATGCCTTAGAAAACCATGTTTTTTTTTCGAAGCGCACAGTGTATTATTTAATAAAGTGCGCTGACATGTAATTATATTTGTATAATATTATTTTGCCATAACTTTGTTCTAATTTCCATACTACGTATCTAAATAGAAACATAACATTTTAGGAGAAAGAATAGAACGTTTATTTCGTTTCATAATATTAACTAGATTGCAATTTGAGTTTTACAAAAAATAATAATTACTTCACAAAGCTGAGTATAATTATTGTGACAAACATAGCAATACAACAAAAATATCACGTAATGAACATTGTGTAAAGTATGTGCTATTGGAATTAGAAAGACGATATGTACAAGGAACTTATGACTTTTAACCATTATATAGTTTTCCTGTCCCGAGTCATTACACATTCTAAAGACTATTTTGAAAGTTCTAATTAAAACATTTTAACCGAAATTTATAAGATTGTAAATCAATCAAACTTATTTATTAACATTTTAACCGGCAATATAAATGGATTTGGGTCATTAGTTGATCCGATCACCTCTCAATTCACTGATAGCCATTTTAGAAGTTTTCCTTTTCGTCTTAGTTCCTAAAGTTAATAATGTTTCATTATTCTTGGGACTTATTCTCGTGGTATTCATTTAACACTTGGAAATCAATTATTTTTGTATTCGTAAATTTTACCTGAAACTGGAATTACTTTTAATGCATTCAGAATTTCTTCAGTTCTTTTATAATTTCACCAGGTGCACTATAATACTGTGCAGTTTTTCTCATAAATTTCATTTCAGATGTTGTAATTTTTTATTTATCTTTGACTTTAGTGTCTAGATTTCGCAGTGTCTATCCGTAATATTCTTCCTTACTTAATATTAATATAGTAGATTAACAATACGTCATAATTTCGCATCTATATAAAATAAGATTGTTTCATATCGTAATACCGCGTCAACACGTATGAAATATGAATCGTTCTATAATTTATCATACAGAATTTGTTATTGATCTTTCCATTGTGACTTATATCTATTCCTATAGCCACCGGCGTGGCTCAGTCGGTTAAGGCATTTGCCTGCCGGTCTGAAGTTGCGCTCGGGCGCGGGTTCGATCCCCGCTTGGGCTGATTACCTGGTTGGGTTTTTTCCGAGGTTTTCCCCAATCGTAAGGTGAATGCCAGGTAATCTATGGCGAATCCTCGGCCTCATCTCGCCAAATACCATCTCGCTATCACCAATCTCATCGACGCTAAATAACCTCGTAGTTGATACAGCGTCGTTAAATAACCAACTGAAAAAAGACTATTCCTATTTCAACCTAAACCAGCGGTGCATATTCAAGCCCATACGGGCTGAAGAACGTGACGGCAGATTGCTCTGCGCACTGTTAACTTTCTTTCTCCATTACTCTTAGAACGCACCGAAAGAGAGGTAGCGGTACAAAGGTTAGCCATGTATACGTTAAGTAGAGCAGCCATTTACAGAACAAAAAGGAGACATAATATCCTTAATATATGGAAAACATTAAGAAAAGAAAAATTCAGAGACGCTAAATGGAAATGATTCAATACAAATTAGAGTCATTCTGTCGCCTTCATTCCAAAAATCCAGGAAAATAGTCTACAGATTTGCGCCTAAAATTAATTTATCTTTCACATACTGTACTACTGAAATGTAGACTAGGTCTACTTATAATGACAAGGACTCCTTTAGCTTTTATAATTTCTTAAACTCTGAACTGTGTCCGAGGATTCGTAAATTTGCAGCGAAAATTAGTATATTACAATTTCACCAGCATATACGTGCCGATAGGTTTTCATGAACCTAACAAAATCAGGATTAAAGACTAAGCTATTCGATCATGATAGGGGCCGTATGCTTAGATTTGCATCTTTATATAACATTTTGCGAGACTAGACTGGTATGAGATGGAAATCGAAGAAGAGATTTTGGTGAAGTTTATACTAAAAAGTTTATTTTCGCGTAACATTATTGTTGTTGTGATGAAAATTATGTAATAATCCAGCAGTTCCGAAAGTTGTATACGTGAACGCAGTTATTTTTAAGTTATTCCATCGGTAAGATTGTAAATTTGTGACAAAAATTACACTAGGGAACAACTGTTCTGCGGTAAAAAAGATAGTTGGTAATTCGTATGGAAACCGATGCCCTGAGTCCGAAAATGATATCATTTTTATGTATCACATCTAGTTTTGTCGCAATTTCAATTTTTCGATATTTATTGCCGCGCAGTATTCACTATAGTTAAGCCGAGGTGCCCCCTAGCTGATGGCACTAAATATCCACAACTAAATATTTTTGTTCTAATATTGATCTCAGAATGATGTTTTATCATCCCATGCCCTACCACCCCATCCCCATTCTCACTTTGCCGGGAAGTTGTTCTTTACAGAAAACCCTAATATACAGTTCTTAAATCTTGTCAGTTGAGTAGCTGGCTTACTTCTGTGAACACGTGTGAATTTTGTTACAGTGGAGTCCCTAGAATCGTAGTGCAAAGGCCTGATTTTAAAAACTGAATATGGCGAGTACATCAGGATTGCGTAGGAGACAGTGTGTACAAAATCCTTAGAAGTTTTGCTATATTTGTGGGTGTTATATGTTCGATGGAAAAGTTCGTAAAATGTATATTCGGTTGTAAAGAAGCTATATTTTGCTTACTTCAAAGTAAAAATTGGTGACATGGATAAATCATTTGCACCTCAAAGTGCCTGCAACAATTGTGTAGAAGGATTGCGTTACTGCTATGCAGGAAAACGGAAAGCAATGCCATTTGCTATACCAATGGTATGGGGTGAGCAGAGGAATCACTATGACGAAAGTTATCTTTGTATGTGTAATGTTACTGGTTACAACAATGAAAACAAGAAATCAATTAAGTATCCAAATCTTCAATCAACTTTGAGGCCTGTTTCTCGTGGGCTTAACTGAACCTACACCACCAGCAAACTTGGATGACAGTGAATCTGAAAGCAGTTCCCCGAATACAGATACTGAGATGTCTTCTGATCTAGACGAATTTGACAATTCACCATCACCAAAAAAAATTACCCAACCCGAGTTGAATGATTTGGTAAGGGAATTAGGACTCACCAAAAAGAAAAATGAATTACTAGGCTCTAGACTGCATGAGAAGATCATATTGGCAACTGGAGTTACATTTTTGTGGTACAGGAATCGTGAAAAACTTTTCCGGAAATACTGTACACAGGAAGATAGATGGTATATTGTACAGTTGTGAGGAATCTATTAAAACAGTTGGGAGAGGAGGAATATGAGCCCAAAAGTTGGAGGGTTTTATTGATTCTTCGAAAAGTAACCTTAAGGCAGTATTGCTTCTTAACGGTAATAAATTAGCGTCCATACCATTTCCATATTCTACAGTCCTAGTGGAATCATATGAAACATTAAGGTTGGTTCTCGAAAAAATGAAATATCATGAACATGAGTGACAAATATGCAGTGACCTGAAGGTTGTTGGTTTACTATTGGGACAACAGGGAGGATACACAAAATTTCCGTGCTTCCTGTGCGAGTGGATAGCAGGGCCAGGAACAAACATTGGAACATTGTATACTGACCTGAAAGGAAGCAACTAACGCCAGCGGACAAAAATATTAACAATGTAAGTCTCGTTGCTCATACGAAAATAAATACTCCCCCTGTTAACTTACATATAAAACTGGGAGTTATGAAACAGTTTGTCAAAGCACTAGACAAAAATCTTTCTTGCTTCCAGTACTTATGTACGAACTCTTCTTCATTGTCACACGCTGAAATCAGGGAGGGAATATTTGATGGCCCACAAATTCGAAAACTGGTGATGGACTACAATTTCACCAGTACTTACAGTGAAAGAAACAGAAGAAAGTGCATGGAACGTATTCAAAGAAGTTGTGAAGAAACTGCTAGGTAACGTGAAGGATCCACGGTACAAAGAAATTGTAGAAAACATGTTGGACAAGTTCAAAGTGCTCGGTTGTAACATGAACCTAAAGCTTCACTTTCTAATGGACCATATAGATTACTTTCCTGCGAATTTAGGAGTCCTCAGCGAAGAGCAAGGTGAAAGGTTCCACAGGCTCTAAAAGAGGTAGAGCAACGCTACCAGGGACATTGAGATGTAAATATGATTGCCGATTACTGTTGGAATGTTGAAGAGAATACTCGAGGACTTCACACACACTAAGATTCCATGCAAAGAGATAAAGCGAAACCGAGGACGTCTAACATAGGCTACATTCTGAAGGTGAGCTTTCTGCTCTTATAATTTAGTTTAGTAAAATGTTTTGCTTACGTACAGTATATAGACTTAATGTTTCTGTGAATTCTTAACTGTTCATTTTATTGTTATACATCGTAGAAAAAAATAGATGAACGTGTTAACGAATCAGATACACAAAATATATGATTTCTACGAACACTCTGTAACTTATAATTTTATTTTGTGGCAAAATAACGTTTTGCTACATTGACAAAAAACCTGACGTAGTACGGCAGAACAAAATGCATTTTTGAATTCAGCACACCGAAATTAGTAAAAATTGCATATTTATATTTATACCGCAGAAAAAAAAAGTTGTGATTTGTTGCCTAATGTTATTGATTACTGTCACTAGACTTAACGGATTCCAACAACTTCAATATGAATTACGAAGTATACATAAGTAGATAACTATGTAATATGAAATGCAAGACCAAAATGTTTTGCTAAAATGGCTATTAGTTTTTATGCGAATCTGCATTAACAAGTAAGGTGACTTCTAAGAACTTCATGGACAATGCTGGTTGTAGTTTATGTGGAATTATGATTGTGTCATAGAAGCAGATTACAAATCAATAATAAACCATGAATCAAAGGCGTGAATTCAGTAATATTAGGAACGGAACATTTAGTAGAAAGCACATAATATATGCCTATATAGCTCTGAATATAGACGCAAAGATAAATACGAGTATTACATTCCACCACCCATCACATAGTCGCGAATTGAAGACAAGACAAGATGTACATGCAGAAGCATTTATTTTTTACTTTTTATTTGTAAATTTTTGTTCTAATTTAAGACGCGACATGTTTTTAATTTCATCTTTCAAAGACTGTGGAAGTGATTTCAATCCCATAAATAGAGCTGAATTACAAAATATAGGCCTAATCATCATCAATATCCTCCTCCTCATCGTCATTATCCTCATCACCCATTTAAAGATTAGGCAAATCGGCCTCTATCCTCAGGACTACGAACAAGTACTAAACAATCACTATTTACTATTTTCCATCGGCATGGTGCAAAGACAACTCTTGAGGTAATAGGCATACGATATAAATGCAATGTAATGATCACACAACCTCCCTCTCTGTTAATGAGATGCATTGCCACTGTCTTCCAGAAAACGAAATTCGTTCTACCAAGTCTGTATCTAGAAACGCTGCCAATTGAGCCATAGCGGATATATACGAAGTAACGAACATGCACATTTCTGTATAACTTGACGTGAGGTTTGTTAGGGTAAGATTTAAAACAGTTCACAAATTTCAGACCTTTTTGAGAACATTATGAAGCGAAAATGTAATCACAAGTCATCTCGTTTTCTTCCGGACATTTTTCTTATGGCACTATTGCAGGCGTGATTATTATCTAATGTTAAATTGAGATGGAAGACGGATGACGTTGCGAAAGATCATATTCAGCATGGTGAAACAACATCGCCGAACGGCCGAGAACACACTTTGTGACATTGAAAGCAAAATCGTGCACCAAACCCCTATTCATCTCTATCCAACTACCACCCTCCATCTTTCATTCGACCCTTTTCTTCGGACTCCAGCAGGATAGTGCAAACTCTAGGCAACAAAACCTCTCTCATCCTCTAGTTCTCTAGAAATCCCAACGTCCCTAAACTTCCTAAGAACAGGAAGTCGGTGTCACAGACAAATATCTTCCGTTTCTGACCACCAAACCAAAACTTTGTTGTCTCCTGGTTCTCTTAGACTATCTGACTCTAACATACACTCGCCTATGGCAGCGGAGTTCCAGAGTATTCTACAACATGGAAACTCTGCAGGACTTGCTGAAACACGGCCGGGTTGTTGGGACATGTAATTTTCCAAGACGCGTGAGTTCGAGAGGAAAAGGAGGGCGTCGCCAGGATTTCCACACAGTCGAGTCCGTCGTCGTTTTACCGGTCAGTGACAGTATACGTATTTCTTATAATAGATGTATTATATTAATGTGAATGATATAAATGAGAAGCATTCACTTCACTTTCAAAATTTAATGTAGTATAAGATCAATAATAAGTAAGTAGGTCTACATTTCCTCAGTTTATCAGTAAAGACTAGTATGATAAACTACGACGGCACGAGATTAATATAGTGCACATTAAGGTTTGATCCACGATCTTGATTGGATTATATTATTATGGTAGACATCGACGAATGTACTTCTGGCTAACTTGTGCCTCTACGAGTATCATCAGACAGTACATCTCACTTGACGAAATGTGTCAGAGGAAGAACAATAAATGTTTGTGTACATCTGAAGTGTGAGTAGTGAAATATGTAGCTAGTTGGTGATATATGAAATGAAGGGGGAAAGAAACTGGCCACTCTACCCAATTATCTCTTGTTTTAGTTGCCTCAAGAGTGATGTCTTATTGTTATCAGTTATGAGCAGGGGCAGATATTTATGGAGATTAATTCTATCATTTGTGATTTTTAATGTTGTTGTCAGCGGAGATTCTTGGAGATTTATTTGTACTCTTGGCGGAGATTAATGGAAATTTTTGAAAGTATAATTAGTATGTATATTACTTTCCAAATAATTAACATTAAAGGTTCGTTGGATTCTGGTAAAAGTGCGATATAGCCATTATACAATATTTGTTGGATTGAGACTGTATTTAATGCACATTAATTAAAAACGAAAACAACTTGCAGCCCTCAAATTAACATTTTCAAATTAATAGTTAAATGTTGAATTCTCTGTCTTTTGAGTTCACTAATGTAATCAGAACACCTGGAATACCATGTAATGTAGCCTACTTGGATATATAACAAATTCAAGTGAAAAAAAATCCGAAAAACAAAACTCTCAGAATATGAAATTCGCTATAAAACTACGCAATAGTAATAATTCGCGAATGTGTTCATATTTCGCTATTAGAACTCTATTTCGCGATTTGTCGCCTTTGTTTTATCCGCATATTATTAATCAAAATCACTTAATTCGCAAAGATTAGTAAAAATCTATTGTATGTCAATTATGTCGTGATTTATGTCGTCTCCTGGTTGAGTGTTAGAGAAGGCCGTATGGCCTTAACTCTGCCAGGTTAAATAAATCATTATTATTATTTTCGCGATCTCCATAAATAAAATACCAGCCCTGGTTATGAGATTCAATCCTGTCTTCGCACAGTTGACTAAACAACAATCAAAGAATGAAGATATTTTCCGAAATTTTACCCTTCTCAATATTTTCTACTTACTTCTTTATTAACACTCTCCGTTTCACATTGTATTTCCCCTTATTTCATAGAATTTCACTTCATAATAAATGTGTGTCTCGAAGCTGAGACATTATTTCTCATAAGTTTTATGTCGAAATTCAGGTTCTTTACCCGTTGCAAAAGACATTACCGCTTATATTTCATATTCTTGAACTATTATTCGTAAGAACTTCCTAAATAACGACAATTAGAAGATGAACTTTCATTTTCTGGATTACACACAAAAGGTGTTCACTTCATTTAAAAATGTGACCGTTTAATTACACACAATTTATTTTTCTAGAATACAGGATGTAATTAAAATGTATCTCAGAACTTTAGGGGCATATTCCTCTCATAAAAAGAGTGAAGAAATGTTATATGAACATTGTCTCGGGAAAGCTTTATTTGCTTGTTACAAAAATAGCATAACTTATCATATAGACAGTGCTAAAAATTCAACGTGATCAAATTGTTAATTCTTACACGTACTCGTATAGGCAGATGAGAATCTTAACGCAAATGTTCAATCATGTTATCGATAAAGATTCTCTGTCTGTGTTTGAGAAGGTATTGTTGGTGATATTTTGGTGAGACCTCATGTTCTTCCAGCCATGCTCAACGGAGAAAGGTACACCTTACCTATTCTGTTATGCCACGTGCTGTTAGCAATACGACATGCACGATGTACTGTAGCGCCTATTCATTTCAGTGTCAATGTTCGTCGATTTCTAGCAAATGTTACGAGGCAGATGGATAGGTAGATCTGGACCAATTCCTTAGCCTTCGCTCTCTCCGGACGTGAACCCACTAGACTTTTACTATTTGTGGGGTCATTTAAAAGAGACTGTATATGGAACCGCTGTACAAGATGATGAAACAATACGATATTCTTCAGCGATACATCAGCTCATCCGAGATTCAACGGGACGGCAGGTTGATGCTTGTATCCTTGCTAACGGGGGCCATTTTAACACTACCTGAGGTTTCCATGTGGTATGGTATTATTGATTCATAATGTACCGCATAATACAATGTGAGCAGAGTTGCAGAGAAAGAGCTGTAACAAGCAAATGGAACGTTTCCGTACCAATGTTCATATAGCATTTTTTCATTCTCTATGTGAGAGGAATATGCCCCTAAAGTCTTGATATACATTTTAGTTACAACTTGTATAAATAAGATAATTGTATGAACATTATAATCTTTTCTAAAATTATTTTCTCTTTGTGAAAATCGGCATTTAAGTATCTGAAATATAAGATTCTGAAAAAATTTTCTCCCTTTTAATCCTACGTAAATCTTCCAGACGTCCTATAAATAGTTCACTTACGCGCGATAAATGTCGTTATAACTCTCCGATAATGTCTCTTTATGGTGGTATGTCTGGGTCTACTATATCTGGTCACCGCCGCACTTTAAAATAATTCGTAACGAAAAGTATAATCCCTCATGCGGTTATGACTTTGTCTGAAACACTTGAGGACATGCAGTCAGCTTCTTCTTATACAAGAAACAAAACAAAAAATTGAGTTAACTGCCATTTTGTTTTTGATAAAAACGATAGTTAATGTTTACTCATAACTTGTCTAGTATATTTCGTGTGCATCATTCTCGGGTAAGTTAACTCGTAGAATACCGAAAAATACAATAGAACGAATAAGTATTAGTATACCGGTATTGTACGGACGGACGGAGAGACAATGCCCATAACTGATTTTTTGAGATCAGAGACACTAAAAACGTGTATTTCCTTGAACATTGTCCACCGTTGTGGCTGAGGGGTTAGCGAGTCTAATTACGAATCCAGCGGTCCCGGGTTCGATTCCCGGTTAGGACGAGTTGCCTGGGTGAGGTTTTTTCGGGGTTTTTCCCTCACTCCTTTGGATGATTATCAGGTAACTTTATCAGGCGATTGGAACCTCACTCATCTTCGCCACTTCCTTTCCTCCCCCATCATCCTTTCCTCATCATCCCGTTTCTGGTTTTTTCAGATCACTCTACAGGCGGCCTCCCGGGACTACTGGCTCTCTCGATCGGCCTCCTTGGAATGTAGCTAATCGATGTTGGATGACTTTTGCAATGAGCACCCGAGGCGGACCTACTCGGGGGTGGAGTTTCACCTCGGATCGATAGGGGAGCCTTGGGGGAAGTTGCCGAAGCAGGAATGGTATATGATTTCTGTTGGCTGTAGGGATCGGTCGTTAGGCAGTCATGTGGTTGGGTTGGTGCGCGTAAGGGATCTATGGCACGCAACTCATTCCATATCAAGGGTTAGCGCAATAGATCTCAACAGGTCGCAGTGCTGGGCCATCCGTGCCCCCTCACTTAAATTCCATTCCATTCTTTGAACATTTCAAGATATATTTTTGTGCAGCATTGCAGTACTTCATATGATCAGGAAATAACATAGACCTAACACATGGTAGAGTACATATTTCAATGGTACCACATGAAGATAGCCACTTTTATGAATTTAGACCAGTGAAAACATAAAAGAAGTCTAGAGCAAGGTTCGATTCCTGTTATGGTATTCATATGTGGTTATGGTGATGGTTATAGAAATGCCCGCGGAATCTCTCTTGGATCTCTAGGGTTTAAAATCCACTAATTTAAGTTATTTTATCCCTTTCTCTTAAGGATCGTGCTATATATCTCACCTTCACAAAATTTGCTGTCCTGGATCTGACTCAAACAGCGAAGAAGTATTCACTCCCTCACGTTACTCTTCAATATTATTCAGAACTCTAACCCCAGCTAGCTATTTAGCTTCTCGTTTTGAACATTTGTTCTCATATCACGCAACAGATACTCGCTCATAACACATCTCACTCTCCATTCCTAAACACAGAACAACCCCTTAGTCTTCATCTTTCACCGTCGATGAAAGTTGTATTTCAAATTGTAATTAGGTTATGAGGAGCCCGAATACAGAGATGGGTGGCGACCTATAACTAGTCGTAAATAAGAGTTCTAGATATAAAATATCATATCATTATATTAGAATCTAGATAGATAGAAGCTATGAATAAACTGAATCATATATTGTCCTAAGCGATGTAATTGTATTAAGTGTTAAGAGTACTTAAGTATTTGTTCTTCATTCTACCATGAAAGTTAAACTTCGAATAATTTGTCTATATATTTTATTTTTCTTATATTTTGTTTATGAAATCACACATTACCTTCACAAGAAATGGACATCCATTTTTCACCTTATAAGAGAAGTTGTATGACCTTTACAAACCCTGATAATATTTATCATTTGTAAGTACCATATTGCGTGCTCAACTTTCATTCGTGAGGATTATTGTAACACCTGTATAACTAAGCTTGCATTTATAGTGAATTAATAAATGGAAGAAATAGCTGAAACTATGGAGAAGTAGCAAACTAGCTAGTTATGAATCGCTAATTATTTTGATGAAAGTTCAAATGAATTACTATTCAAAAATATAGTCTATTACTTTACATGTAAACAAATTAAAAGATTATGAAAATAGATCGAACAGAAATAATTAATTTCCAATTACTGATTTGTAGTAATAATATGCAGACTTAAAACGTTTTGTACTCATTTCTGAGGTATTTCTGTCGCGTTGTCGACATGTAGGCCTACACAGTTGTAAATTAATTATAATTTTGTGTATATGTTTGAGTGATAATGTACAGGGACATAATTTTATTTTTACTTGCATTTTTATTGTACCTGCATTTCTGAATGTACTTCATGCCCACCCCTTCACTAATGTCCTTGCTCCCGTCAGACACACAAACTTACGGCCGCTGTTGCATTCGAAGTCTTCAAGCAGTGAAGTAAACACTGCAGTGTATAGTGTGTTTCATAAATATGGTTGCATTTTTCTATAAAAGAAAGAACCTATATTAATAATATCGTACTAAAAAATTATATTCCAGAAACGATAAATTCAGTTTCAGAGAATATGCTCCAAAATGTTTTTAATAATATGCGTAAAGAATTGAAGCCTGCATTGTAATGAACGGCAACCATTTTCAGCAACTTATATAAAAATACAGATTAGATTATTTTGAATTGAGGTGGCTAGAAGCAAAGGAATGCTAGTGACATTTGTAATAACATAAGTTAAGTGCATCCAGTGTAAGCAAAAGTATCTAAAATTTTAGTGGCAAAGGGATATTTTAATCGCATCACACATTAAAATTTAAATAAAAATTTCACCGATTTTACGAAAGCTTAAATATTTAAACCATATTTTCTCAAAAGTAACTTAAGTGCACTTACAGCCCTTTACTTATGTCCCCTTCAATTTAAATGCATTCTCTATATTGTATGTTAACATCAATAATTAATATGCTAAGTAAAGTAGACATTACATAACGAACATAGCCGCCTGAAAAGTTGAGTTTTTGAAAAAAAATGTTATTACTCTACTGTATTTTGATAAATTCCGTAAAAGTGATGATCAAACTGAAAATCGTAATATCGTATTTCCCTACAACATAAATGGATACAGTACTTTTCTCTCCTCCTATACCTAGTAAAATGATTTGTTTACATATTGCACTAGTAACATCAAACTCCTGTAATGGAAGGGGGCAACAGTGTTTCCGAGTATAGCCACGTTAATGTTAAAAATGTTGGTAAAAATAAAGTGATGTCCCTGTATATTGGTGGTACTAGCTATATGCACCAAATTGAAAATGATGTGTATTACAAGTGTAAGATTTTAACAGCTTATTCCTTGCATAGAGGACAACAAAATTTCTACCATATTAGTCCCAAATGAATACTCGTAACAGAAAAAATAACTTCCCCCTAAATGTTAATACTGTTTTACCCATACAATTTTGATTTCTATTGTTATCATTGGAGGAACTGGTAAGAAATTATTTATTAATTTGCAGTTTTTAAATAAAACTAACGGTTTTCTTGCAAAATAAAACACATTAACAACTATTATTTCATGTCAGTACGAAGTCTCGCAACCTTGCTGTGGTGATTAAGGAACGGAATGTTGCTATTCAAACCTCAGTTCGTCTGTGTATTTTTAGGCGAGCCGCCTACGCGCTGTTGTCAATTTACGCTGTCTTTCACACTAATTTTTTGTTTTAATATATATTCTAATTTCCATTCAATCTTCATACTTACCGGTATATCATTTCCACGTTGTGTGTTTTTGTATATATATATATATATATATACAGGGACATCAGTTTATTTTTACTAACATTTTTAATATTAACCTGTCTATACCTTTAGAGAACCGGAAACACCGCTTGCTCCCCCTCCAAGACTGGAGTTCGATGATACTGGCGTAAAACACAAATCACTCTACTAGGTATAGGATGGAAGAAAAGTAGTTCATCCATTTACGTAAACTAGGAAATATCGCGATTTTGAGTTTGATAATTTTCATTAGGTTTTTCTATAATCAAAGTACAGTACTGTATTAAGAATAAGTGTTTTTACTCACGAAGTGAGTTATCCATGCGAACGTATTCATTATGCGGTGTATATTATACTGTCTACAGCACATTAGCGTACAATATAGAGAAAGAAGTTAAATTGAAAAATAATCATAATATGAATATTTAAACACAATTTTGAAAATAGTGGCCGTTCATTTCGATACAGACTTCAGTTCTTTTGTGCATATTATCGCATTATAGACTATTGCATCTAATTCCAATTGCCAGTTTCGTCCTTCGTACTAGTAACTCATGTTGAAATAATTCTGTACCTACTCTACGTACTGTGAATTCAATCTTCACTTCTGCCCGACCCGAAAATATAAAATTACTCAGACATGCTATCTACTGTCCGTCCAAGTGGTTATGCCGCAGGATTGTAGAAAGGGAGGAAATCACGTGACAGTTAATTACTTAACGAGGCCCTTTTATTTAAGTTAAATTAAACAGCTGTATAATATTACGTAAACGTCCAATTCCTAAGAGAAATTAATGTTTTCAGAAAAGAGCTAAGACAGCCCAGCTTTTACAGAGGGGCGAGCAGAAGCGGGGGGGGGGAAATCGGGATGCGACGTAGGCAAACGGACAGTACCTGTGCGAAAATATGATTCAATATTGAAAGCTCTTTCGTCACTGTAAAAAGCGAACATATTTCTGGAACGTACTATATTCAGTAACTCAGTACTGCTTACTATCTGGGGTCTTGGTTCTGTGTGGAGTTGGAACTTCCTTAGTAGAAGGGGTGGGAGTGAAGTACATTAAAAAACTCAGGTACAATAAAAATTGAAGTAAAAATAAAATGATGTTCCTGTATATATAGGCTATACACAGGTGAACCGTAAGTAATGTCATTAATTTCACGGGGTTAATCCGTGAGATATTTCAAACAAGAAATTTTAATTTAATTTTCCTCGTTTTTGCTTTCTTTTCGAGATAAAAATTGTTTTATATGACATATTTCATAGCGTGTTTTGGGAAAGCCATTAATTTAATTTCGAGTATGCACGGTCAGTTTAAGAGATCAGTATATTATGATAATAAATTCCTGAAAGGATTTTAGTTTGATATTTAAATGTGCAGAATTTAGCCTAGATCCCACATATTTAACTTTTCGTTATGCAAAGGAATTTTACATTGTTACATTTGTTTAGATCAATTTCTGCACATTTAAAAGACAAAACTAAAATTCGTTCAATCACTTATTATCATAATACAGTGCTCTATTAAACTGACTGAGCATATTGGGAATTAAAACAATTACTTTCCCGAAACACGCTGTGCAGTATTTCATATAAAACAATTTTTATCTGTAAACGGAAGCAGAAACAAGCAAAATTGTATTAAAAGTTTCTGTTTGAGCTATCTCAAAGAATAATCCCCTGAAATTTAATGATATTACTTACGATTCACCCTGTATGTCTATGTAGTTTTGATATGAATTTGCTGCTTCTGATATGCAGTTGGGAATGATGTGCAAGTTTGTGTATAATTGTCCCACTAGTTTTGATATGAAGATGACCATAGTGATATGTTCACAGTTGGGATTGATGTGCAAGTGTGTTTGTATATTTAAGTGACATTGGTATAACGGTGGTAAACGTACTAGCTATATGCACATAGTTGGAAATAATGTGCAAGCTTGAGTATCTAAGTATTACTGGTATAACGATGTACACACAGTTGGAAATGATGTGTAAATGAGCCCATATATGTATAAAGGCGATTCTGGTGAAAGCACGCAGTTTAAGATTATTTTTCTGGATTGTTGCTGCATGTCTTTTGGCATTAGTTTGATGCTGATTCCAGCCATTTGTACAGATACGGAATTAAAATTTGGAGCGACTCTTGATGGTAGTCTTCCTGTAATTAGGCAACAATTTCATACGACTGTCCACAATTAGCATATATACAGGGGTTCTTTACTGCACATGCACAATGTGTTGTAAGCGATACTCATTCAATAAGGGGGCTCCAAAGTTTATTTCCGTTTCTGTACACAATTGTCAGTTACATGAAGTTTATGCTTATGTGATTCAGTAGTGTTATCATCACAGTTGTGTTACAATTATGTACTTGTAAATGTTAATCAAGATGCAGAAAATGTCAAAATGTCATGTTGTAATGTAGGAGAAGTTTGACATTATTGTAACTTAAAGTATGTGACAGTAACTGTTCTGTGTAATAAAGTGTGTAACAGTAAGAGTTCTGTGTAATGAAGTATGTGAAAGTAAGGATTCTGTGGAATAAAGTATGTGAAAGTAAGAGTTCTGTGGAATAAAGTATGTGAAAGTAAGAGTTCTGTGGAATAAAGTATGTGAAAGTAAGAGTTCTGTGGAATAAAGTATGTGAAAGTGAAAGTTCTGTGTAATTATTGCAAGTTGGAACAGAGAATATCGTTAAAATGTCTTATTCTAGCTAAGTTCAGTTCAGGATTAATTTAAATTCCTTTGAGATATTTCTTCACTGCCAACTTATTGTCATTTTCTTACGTTTATCATACTTCATTTTCATTTATATTAATTTCTTACAAAAATTATTTAACTTACTGAATCGACAGTGCAGTTTGAAAAGTAATTGTATGTGTTATGCATTTATTGTTTCCAAAATTCTGTTAAGACGAAAAACGAACTCTGTTGAGTCCCTTCCATAAATTATTACTTACTTGTTGTACTACAAAAATTTATTTTGATACTTTGCTTTTTGCTATAATTATATGGAGGCAAGGTTAAAAGTAGCATTGATTCTTTTGTCGTATCAAATGGACTTGTCTTTTGAGGTTTTATAAGAAGGGCTCCAGTGTCCGTGTAAATAAATATTCAGAAATTCCAGAGATTATGGAAGTTTCTTTCTTATTTTGAATCGAACCAAAGATCGTTCTGCTTAATAGAAAGTATGCACGATGCATTTGCACCGTTTCTTCTTCAAATAGGATTGCTCTTCTTTCTCAGAAATTGGAGACCATTTTTCACGGGTAACGCGTAGCGCCTTATAACTGTCCGCAAAGATTTTCTGGGTGGGATTCCACACTTCTTTCCCTAACTTTTTTCTTCTTCTTTCCTCTGGTTGAGGAACGAGCCATCCGAGAGTTTATTTACCAGCAATAGAGACCAAGTCAGCGTGCTCAATGTCAGAAACTGGAAGACTTATGAGTTAGTTGGAGGGAAAGAGGTTGCAATCGGGAAATGGGAGGGGGAGGGTGAAGAAATAAAAGTACTGAAGTAAGAATCACAAGAAGATTTGTAACACTCCCTTTGATCCTTGGTCTTGAACTGAAAGTCACGATTCGTTTCAGTCGATATCAGTTCGCAACGGACTTTGGTTCTTTTTTTCCTCCAGTTTTAAGGACCTCTTCACCGTCGGAACACAGGTACGACATTTTCTGACCGGAAACTTTTTATTCGTTCCTTCTTGTTTAAATTATCTTGCTTAAACACTGTTCTTTCACTAAAATTTAATGCGGAATTCTTTAATAAAATATAAATTTAAATACTTAACTGCTATTAATTTGAAATATTATTCGCATGGAAATTGCTTAAAATGGGCACTTTCAATTAACATAGTAAAATAAAATGTGTTAATTATGACCAGTCAGCGCATTTGTGTTCCCAAACGTACAGCGGATCGAGTAGTTTCTTCTGGTACATCTATTATGTCACGTGAATGCATAAGTAGGGTAGAATTGCAAACAGGTACGCGTAGACTATGAATCACAGTACAATACAGACGCTCCATCGTCAATGATGTTTATGTAAAACACTATGTTACGACTACATTGTGATCTGATTCTAAACTGAGTTAGTTTAATTTTCATTCAGACATTTGTGTTAATATTACTGTAAATTATAAATCTATGTTATATTGTGTTTAATTTTGATCTGTATTTTTTAAATAATTTTGTACGTCGACTCGTTTCTGAACACAAGTTTGTCCCATTCCAAAGTCGTTAGAGCCTACATTAATTCAACTTAATTTGTAAAATATACAATATTTATTTCTTCATTTTCTTTCTTCCAAAAGAATACCTCCAGTAAGATATACGTTACAGTTGGTTATATTCGAATTTCGGAAGGACTATTTCAGCATAAGAAATGGAAACATAATGTGAATTATGTGAAATGATGATATGAGCTGTGACGTAGATAAAATATTCCCCTGTAATGTCATGTGACGAAGAAAGAACATTCTCTCAGTTTAAACAAATTTTGTGTGACGTTCGTAAAAGATTTGCATTTCATAACCTCAGAATGTATGTTTTCTTTCACTGCAACGCGTATAGGTGTTGATAAATGAATATTTGTATTATTGTGTAACATATATATTGTTAATTTGTATATTGACTTTTGTTATTATAATTGTGTCCCTGTAACGTCATGTAACGTAGAAAGAATAATTTGTTATCTTAAAAAAATTACTGACAATTATGGTAAAAGATATGAATTTCATAATCTCAGAATATAGGGGAGAGTCGGGTAGTATCGGACATCGGGTAGTATCGGACAGTGTGTTTCTTTCATCTACCACCATATGGTAGTACCTGAATAACATGGTTACGTTTCTCTATACGACATCACAGAAACGCAACCATGTCAATCAGGTACTATCATCGTGTGGTAGATGAAAGAAACTCACTCTCCGATATTACCCGATGTCCGATACTACCCGACTCTCCCCTATGTTTTGTTCACCGTAACGGATCTGATTTTGATACATGAATTCTTCTTCTTCTGCCTGACAAGTGTTAGGCCACAAGGCCTATTACGGTCTCACATAAAATTTTCACGCCATCTCTTAGCAGGACGACCCACAGATCTTTGGCCATGTGGTACATAATTATAAATTGCCTTTGGGAGTCTACTATTACTCAGTTACATGAATTAATTGCATATATTGAGTATATACAGTTAATGGGTATCATGTTTACTATTACGCTGTATAATATATATTCTATATACTAGTTCAGTATTATTATCTAATTCTATTTTCTGCCATACACTACCGGTCAAAAGTTTTGGATCAGCTATGAAAACAACTATATGCTTTATTTCAATGTACAAACACATCGGAAAAACTAAATAGACCAACAAAATAAATATTTTTCTCTCTAACATTATGATATGATAGAATATTCAAAACTATATCCCTGATAGGTAATCGGAAAACTTGACCGGTAGTGTATGTAACACTAATATTTTGTAGAGCGCTAGTTTCGAAGTTTTAGTGTGTTTATGTGGTTAAAAAGTAGCTGGACAGATCATTTCAATTTAGTAGCAATCCCACTTACAGTTGTCATGATTCATTGTTATTATTTACTGAACCATACCTTTCGTAGCGTCCTGACATAAGCATTTAGCGTCAGAGTTTGAACTCTGAACGGCCAGGATGTATTAACCAATAACTTCCCTAATTTGTTTTGGAACGAAAATGCGCTGCCTGATTATGACAAGTTAATAGACGTAGTTATTATAACAAAGAACTGGAGGAATCGAAATAATCCTAGGAATTATTATAGATTACAAAGTAAAGCTACAGTGAAAGTAGAACTGTAAATTATCTGTCTGTCTGTCCATCCGTTTGTCTGTCTGTCCGTCCGTCCGTCCGTCTGTCTGTCTATCTACATACATGTCGTTTATTTTTAAAATATACATAAGATATAACACTCAATATTTGTACAATAAGGCCTACGTATACTGGAGTACGTACAAAACATTTTAAAATAAGCAATTTCGACAAGTGGTTAAAAGAGTAAGTACAGCAGTTGTCATGTACTTGTATGTATGTATGTATGTATGTATGTATGTATGTATGTATGTATGTATGTATGTATGTACGTACGTATGTATGTATGTATGTATGTATGTATGTATGTATGTATGTATGTATGTATGTATGTATGTATGTATGTATGTAATTTTAAATTATGGTTTATTTAACGACGCTCCGTCTGTCTGTCTGTCCGTCTTTCCGTCCGTCTATTTGTCTGTCTGTCTACATACATGTCGTTTATTTTTAAAATATACATAAGACATAACACTCGATATTTGTACAATAAGGCCTATGTATTCTGGAGTACGTACAAAACATTTTAAAATAAGCAATTTCGACAAGTGGTTAAAAGAGTAAGTACAGCAGTTGTCATGTACTTACTTCTATGTATGTATGTATGTATGTATGTATGTATGTATGTATGTATGTATGTATGTATGTATGTATGTATGTATGTGTATAGATAGATAAAGATAGACATTGTTAATAAAATACATGAATACATTAAAATTAAAATAAGTCAAATATAAAATACATTATTCAGTTCAAAGGCCCACATGTGCATTCTCTAGACTGTAAGGACACAAATGTATTAATTTCTTTTTTATATAATGCCTGACTTTTAAGAGTATTATTTGTATATTTAATATCCTCAGGCAAGCTATTGTAAATTTTAATAGCAGAAACCATACAAGTTCTGCTAATATTTGTAAGATGGTGTACCGGAATACTTAAACTATTTTTATTACGAGCTTCATAAGTATGATAGTCACTATTTTGGTGAGAGATAGAAAGATTTGAATAAATTAATTACAATACATTAAAATATATACACCATAACAGTGAGAATATTTGACGTACTTATGCGTGAACATATACATGTATGAACATTACTAAAACAAGATGAGATTCTAATCCTTTTTCCGTTGTTCAATACGCCATAATTGTCTTAAAGTAACTTACATATTTTATGAAAGAGAGGACTGTGTTTTGGCTATAAGAATGGTACTATGTTTATTAATTTAAATAAAGAAGATAAGTCATTATAGATTTTTATGAAATATTGTCCTACCTTCGCTCATTTATGGTAGTCATTCATGATGTTAATTTAAATTGATAATAGTAATATACGTTACAAGAGCGGTATGTTGACGTTTTCATGTTCGAGGAAAAGATTGAAAAAGCGAAACGTAGTTGAGCTTTTTTAATTTCCGAAAACATGAAAACAAACATACCGCTCGTGTATCGTACATTATTTTGTGCGAAGATCGTTCATTACATACCTGAAAGACGAATTTCTAATTAGTTGCAATGAAATCTCCATGTTGGTTTCTGTTTAATGACGCCAACTTCGGAACACCAAAATATCTTTCTTCAACATTGTTGCTGTAAAATGTTTTCTATGTTTACTATACTCCAGCAGGCCGTGATATACGTCTGTCTTTTTTTTTCCCCCAGTCTATAAATGCGAACTTAAAACAAACGGTAAGGTTATGTAATGATTTATTTTTCATTTTAATATTTTAACAATATTATTTATATAACATATTGCAGTAATAACATCGGCATCTGGAATCTCGTTGCTTTTTTCACGGCTTTCTTAATGTTACTTGTATCAGGAATGCAATAAGTTTCGTGGAGTAGTAGACTTTACTTAATTTTTGCAAATATTTAAAAACAATAATTAACATTGCAATTTAGGTGAAATTGCAGTGGTAAGTTTCCAATTTATAATTATTACTATGTTAAACGTCTCTAAAAATAATATGTTAAAAGCCTAAAGCAGTAAAATGAATGTCGCGCTTAAGCGGTAAGAAGAGGGAAATTGTTATGTGTGTTACGTTGGGAATACTGACTGTGGTATTTCACACTTACCGCGTATTGGTTTTGTGCGGAAAGCAAGCAAATACGCACGATCTCGCACAAAAGTATTATACAGTGCAAAGAAGTTCTTGGGCGGATTTCTGAAGAATAAATCTCAAAGCCGAATAAATTTAACAATATGTTCAATCGAAGATACTTATCAATGTGATAATAAAATGCACGAATACATGCCTTTGGTAGGAAAGGAAGATACAAAACTTTGTATTTAATTTATTTTCCAGTAAATTACATAATTTTTGTGTGTGTTTGCTTTTGTTTCTTCTTCAAATTTTTACATATTGACTCTATGTTGTAACTCCCACAGTTAATGAAATCCTAAGATATAGTGAGAAAGAAGGACGAGGGATGCTATAGGCATTATAGGATAGAATAAAAATGGGAAGGAAAAAATCTAATTAATTCTGTAATTTACAACAATACCCTCGCTACAGATCATAAGTAAACGTTCCATCATTAGTGAATGTGATCTTTGGAAACACTGACGTCAGGTATACGAGTATTACGTTTGTTTTAATTATAGGAGCGAATTCGATGACGCCTGCAACTTATTCTCCTTTCTGACTGAACCGCACTACATCTGCAGGCAGCAGCAGACGGCTTGGTTTGCGTTTGTGGAAGGAACGTGCCGATTGACTTCTGTTCTATCTGATCACGGTCAAATCATTTGCTGAACATTAAGAACCACGCCCCAGAATAATTGCGATATACATTATATGGCCCGGAGCTCTCTGTTCAAATCGTGAATCTGTGTGGAATATCATTGTAAGACTTTGATAGCGAACGTTTCTCGTGATGCGGCCGTTCCAAAAGATATATAGATTCCTAATTAGAGATAATTTATATTTTTTCTCTGTTGTTTATTTTAGACTGCCACTAATTAATTTAATCTGAAGTAAATGTAGTTTCTAGTTTATGTTATATATCACAAAAACTACAAAATCACGTATCTTGCATTAGGTAATTGGACTGTGATATTTCTTATAACCTGGATAAGGATATATACAATGAATACCATTGCATTTTATCTACAGTTTAAGTAACAGAGCGCAAAATAAAAACACACATGGCTGAAATGTTACCACATCGCCTTGGTAGCTCATTTAGCACAGCGCTGTTTTACGAGACAGCATTCCCCTGTTTAACATTTCAGTGATGGTGGAATTGTATTAGTGGTTGACAAAGCCTAGAAAGAGTAAATACCTTCACTTATCTTGGCTATACACTATCACCTTATGATGAAGTAGATATTGCTGAAAAAATATGTAAATATAATAAAACAATGAGGATCATTAATAAAATCATGAAACCCTCACTAGTACAAAGACACACAAGAATAGGCTTGTATAAAACCTTAGCACAGCCAGTATTAAGCTATGGTAGCGAAGCGTGGACTGTGAAGAATAAAGATGTCAGTAGAATAACAGCAAGTGAGATGAGGTTTATGAGAGCAACAGCTGGATATACTCGCTGGGATCATAAAAAAAATGAGGACCTAATGCAAGAACTTCAAATAGAACCCATTATGCAGTTCATCAGCAAATATCAACTTCAGTGGAAGGGTCATCTCGAACGAATGAATCGATGCAGAATTCCAAAAGCACTGCTTCATTACCATCCATATGGCAAAAGATCTCTAGGCCGTCCAAAGAAGAGATGGACTGAAAATTCTAGTTTGAGACCGTAACAGGCCACTTGGCCTAATACTTGTTAGGAAGATGATGATGATGATGATGACAAAGCCTAGATTGTAAGGCTTCTTTGATTTATCCCTTGTCATTCCACCAACACTCTTCACATTTCACTTTTCACTAACACCTCCGTTTTGAAAAATAGAACACTACTTTTGTTTACGTGACGTCGAACGGATCGTCCGCCATGGTGGGTGTTCGTCGTGGTTTCTCCAGACTGCTGATGCTGAATGTTAGACGACTTATATAGGGTAAACGCGGGTGAATCGGATTGGAGGACGAATCGGATCAGTTAATATAAATTGCTGGTCCTAGAGTGCGCTAGTGAGTTCTTGCTGATACCATCCTGTGAAGTCAAAGAATGCTAGTATTTGAGTTCGATCACCGTAAGAAGTTGGCGTGTGTACGACCTGCTGGTGATAAATAGACTACTTTTTAAAAGTTTGAGGTACGTAGATGCTCTGAATTTGCCATTTTGTTATTTTTAGCTCTGGATTAAACAAATTTTTGAACACACATTATTAAAACTTACGCAACAAGCTATGTCGTAGGAAAGAACAGTCTGTCTTGATTCTATAACCTCACCTGATGTTCTCATTTATTTGCTGCCAGTGCTGCCAATTTGCAAATATGTATTTCTGTGCATGTGCGGGCGAAACGGATCAGTGAATGGCGGGTAGTTTGAATTGCTTATTTTATATAGAAATGGAAATATTGTTTTTCTTTTTAAATTCCGGATGGGTAGACTTCAGCACGAGGAAGACCCAGACAAATTGCTTGTCTTCTCACTTCACCAGAGAACATAGCACAAATGAAGAAAAAGCATAAATTAAAAAAAACGAGAAGATAAATAGTAAGAAAGGATGCAGAATGAACAGAAAAAATGTGCAAAGAGAAAGTGAGGACATGATTGATATTGACGATAGTGATGATGACGACGACGACGATGATGATGATAATGAGGATGTGGTTGTAGAAATAGACAATGAAGGGAGTGATGACATTTGCCAATTTTGTATGTTGAAATATTCTGATCCCAAATCTGTGAAGAAAGGAGAATGGATTCAGTGCCAACGTAAGGGTGAATGGTACCACGAGGTGTGTGTGGAAGCTAAGGGCAGAAAGACGTTTATCTGTGGAAAATGTGTTTGAAAACAGAGAAACTAAGAAATGTGATTTTGCTATTACTGAGCTTCTAATTTTGTATCTTATAGCATGAATAATAAGTTTCCACTGATTTTTCTTTCAATCCTATTCACCCGCAATACCAATCCTATTCACCCGCCACTGGAGGATGATTCGGATCAATTTTAACAACCAATTAAATTGAAGAAAAATAAAACATAATAACTATTTCTGACAGACTGCTGCGTCAGACTTAAAGTTAATGAAATTATCTTGCAGCGGACAGTAAGAGACGCAAGAATTAACAGCGTATTACCACTTTTATTTATAATTATTTAAAAAATGATCCGATTCACCCGCGTTTACCCTATCTGCGTAAGAGATACCAGAGTTTTCCAGTTTTCTGCTTGCCATGACGAGAACTTAACTCATATAGACCTGAGATGTATTGCAGACCTCTACCATAAGCACAGTAAACGGATTTGTTGATCGAAGAGGAGCGCGTGGTGGCTGGCTTAACCTGACAGCACAATCGGCATGGAATTCATCCCATCACGGATGCACAAAAAGCCTATGGACTTAAGTGCTTAGGTGTGTTCTATGTCCCGCTCGATAAGTCCACGTCATGAAAATTTTATAATTTCTTCACTGCAATGAAACATGGATATTCTGAAGAATTAAATTGAAATTGCCAATAAACAGGGAATAAAAGCATAAGATACGAACATCGCACGAAAAAAAAAGCAACTGAATAAGAAACTACTTTCAGTTATCGACATAATTCAGACAGTACAGCAGTTGCCTACTGATTCGAGGCCTCGTCTGGGCATGGGCTCGAAACCGCTTGGGTTAATTGCTTTGTTGGGTTTCTCTCCGAGATTTTCCCCAACTGTAAGGCGAATGTCAGGTAATCTCGTGACGAATCCTCGGCCTCATCTCGCCATCATACCATTTCGCTATCACCAATTCCGTTAACACTAGAAAACCTAGTAATAAATACAGCGTCGTTAAATAACGAAGTAAAATAAACAGCTAACTCGTTAAAAAATTCCTTAAGACAGAATTCCATTTAGAGCATTAAAGTAGGAATTCAGAGGAAAATGTCTTGATAAATTCTGCTAGATATCATTGGAAATATGAAACATGGAACAAGTCATTATAACAGTTTCTTAGAAGAAGAAGGAGAAGACGAAGAAGAAGAAGAAGAAGTAGTAAAACAAGAAAGAAGAAGAAGAAGAACATTGAAATTCAAATAAATAAATATAGTTATTATTCGGTTGAGAAGCTTTTGTCATCTACTCTGCTGTCAAAAAATCTGAAAGTTAGAATTTATAAAACAGTTATATTATCGGTTGTTCTGTATGGCTGTGAAACTTGGATTCTCACTTTGAGAGAGGAACAGAGGTTGAGGGTGTTTGAGAATAAGGTTGTTAGGAAAATATTTGGGGCTAAGAGGGATGGAGTTACAGGAGAATGGGGAAAGTTACATACGAAGAGCTGCACGCATTGTATCCTTCTCCTGACATAATTAGGAACATTTAATCCAGACGTTTGGGATGGGCAGCGTATGTAGCACGTATGGGCGAATCCAGAAATTCATATAGAGTGTTAGTTGGGGGGCCGGAGGGAAAAGACCTTTGGGGAGGCCGACACTTAGGCTAGATGGGAAGATAATATTAAAATTGATTTGAGGGAGGTGGGATATGATGATAGAGACTGGATTAATCTTGCTCAGGATAGGGACCAATGGCGGGCTTATGTGAGGGCGGCAATGAACCTCTGGGTTCCTTAAAAGCCAGTAAGTAAGTAAGTAAGTAAGTGGGGGAGAGTCGGGTAGTATCGGACAGTGAGTTTCTTTCATCTACCATACGATGATAGTACCTGATTGACATGGTTACGTTTCTGTGATGTCGCATAGATAAACGTAACCATGTCATTCAGGTACTACCATATGGTGGTAGATGAAAGAAACGCACTGTCCGATATTACCCGATGTCCGATACTACCCGACTCTCCCCTAAGTAAGTAAGCATAGTTTGGTATAATGAGCAGAAATGTTGCATCAATGACTATCAATTTGAAGAATTGATTTTAAAGGTTCCATATTCAAATAAATTATACAGGGTGGAAGTGAAATAGCCTTGCAGATTTTCAGAGCGAATAGTTTATGTTGTATGTAACAAAAAAACTGTAATATCTAGGGTTAAGAATTGTATGCCGTTACATAGCGCTTCATTCTCCTCTGACTTTAGGAACCAGTACGTAATTGCGTTGGGATGGGGGATTTCAGTGTGTTTCGTTCAGCAGTGAACTTTACTTGATCAGTTATATTACGACCGAATACTGCTATTCGTAACAGACAACATTCAACGTCCTTTAAAATAGAATAATAGCAAGATTGCGAGGACGAAATTTATGACTTAATTTCAAATGAGGAAATTTGTAATAATTATACAGATTTTGAGATAAATAAGGCTTGTGTAAAATATTTCAAATATTCCCCAATTGTTTCTGCTGAAGTAGAACGAAGTTTCTCTAGATATAAGGCTGTTTCTTTCTAACAGGAATTTATTCTCCTTTGATTGTTTGAAAATGTGGTTTGTTATTCACTGCAACAATAAATGAAATGAAAAATTATGTAAAACAAAAACGTAATACACTATCATATTAACATAGTGAAATAATAAGGCTGATACTTGTCAATGCAATATTAGGTGTATTTTCTACAGACACAAAATAGCATGTAGTCAATGATATTGTGACGATCCTAATAGTTGGAACACGAAATAGGAAGAAATGTAGCAAACAAGATGAAAAAAATACTGGAATAATATTATGGATATTTAGCTCTATGTAAAATTTGTGACAATTTCAAATGAGAAAATTTATAATAATGATACAGATTTTGAGATATATAATGTTTGTATAAAATATTTCAAATGTGTCCTCATTGTTTCTGCAGAAGTGGAACGAAGTTTTACTAGATTTAAGGCTGTGTTTTCTAACAACAGGCAATCATTCTTCCTTGAAAATTTGAAAATGTGATTTGTTATTCACTGCAACAATATTAAAATGAAAAATTATGTAAAACAAAAACGTAATACACTATAATATTAACACAGTGAAATAATAAGGCTGATTGATTCTTATCAATGTTATATTAGGTATATTTTCTACAGACAGAAAATTAAATTTCTTTAAAATACTGCAACTTTTATTTAACAAAGAAAATGATGTCTTTAAATTTTTCTTTAGC
Organism: Periplaneta americana; assembly: GCF_040183065.1. Lineage (NCBI taxonomy): Eukaryota > Metazoa > Arthropoda > Insecta > Blattodea > Blattidae > Periplaneta > Periplaneta americana. The sequence goes on from NC_091125.1 coordinate 22,869,451, forward strand.
AGATAGTTGTGTTTCGAAGTCAAAGGAGTGGCTTTCAACCACCCAAATGATGAGGACTAACTTACAGTGATGATAAGCATGAGTTCAAACGAACGAAAGACACTGCGTTAACTCAGCCCAACTCTGAGACGTACTCAAAGTTACAGTAGAGGTGCGCACTGGTAGTATAACGGCATATATTTCTCAGGCCTAGCGATTAGCATTGTAGAATTGTGCGGCCTAAGCAACACAAAACAGTCACGAACTCTATTCCTGGGAAATATCGCAACTAATAGACAATCGGGTTCATATCATCTATATAATTTGTAGCTGTAAATGCTACTTGAATTCACGGCTTTAAGAAGGTTCTACCCGGGACTGGTCCGTACACGTAGGCACGCTATAGGACGCCATATACATGCGATGATTATCCAAGTCCCTGACATGGATGACATTCGTGAATCCGACGCTGACAGGTGGACCATCCTGCTTCAGCTTCTAATAGACTCAGGTGTCATCCGCACATTCGGTAAGTACCAGAGGCCTGGAGGCCCAAGCCCTTCCTATATCAGTATCGGAAACCCGTACTACTCGTAGGTGAAATTAGGGATAGGTGAGAGTGTTGATGGAATGAATGAGGGAAACGGCAGTACTCTGAGAAAATCCATTTGCAATGTCTCCTTTGCCTACCACAAATTCCATCATGACTTGGCCGTGTTTCGAGCCCAGGCTGCCTGGATGGAAAACCAGCGCACTAGCACTTGGGCCTGTAAATGCTACACTTGGGCCACAAAATGTGGAATAATTATACTTACTTACAAATGGCTTTTAAGGAACCCGCAAGTTCATTGTCGCCCACACATAAGCCCGCCATCGGTCCCTATCCTGGGCAAGATTAATCCAATCACTATCATAATATCCTATCTCCCTCAAATCCATTTTAATATTATCCCCCCATCTACGTCTCGGCCTCCCCAAATGTCTTTTTCCCTCCGGTCTTCCAACTCTGTATATATGCATTTCTGAATTCGCCCGTACGTACTGGATTTAATGTTCCTAATATATGTCAGGTGAAGAATGCAAATGCGGCAGTTCTGCATTATGCAACTTTCTCCATTCTCCTGTAACTTCATCCCTCTTAACCCCAAATACTTTCCTAAGAACCTTATTCTCAAACACCCTTAATCTCTGTTCCTCTCTCAAAGTGAGAGTCTAAGTTTCACAACCATACAGAACAACCGGTAATATAACTATTTTATAAATTCTAACTTTCAGATTTTTTGGCAGGAGACTAGAGGAATAATTATATTGTTAGTTTTTTTATTATTTCATTCATATCAACGATAGTGCTAATTCTAGTCACGGCAAGCATATCTTTCTTTGGAGATGCTTTTATTTACATGGAGCTTTTTGATTTCAGGAACCTACGTAGTTAAAAAAAAAGAATGTACAGTAATTACAATCTGTATTTGAAATTGTTAATTTTTTTCTTAGCATTTGCGCTGTTTCTAGGATCACTTAATTCGTATTATTATTATTCGTTTATAGTTACGTTTAACATATTAATTTACTTACAGACGTATTCTAGAGATACAGTGTAAAATACTGTAATGGGTTTGTGTTACCAAACGAGAAAATAAAGCAGAGATACGTGATTAATTTCCGGTACATTCGCACTCTCGCAGATCAAACAAATTAATATAACCAAACACCCTAAGGCCTTCCCCTGGGATGCACAACACACCCTCGTTATTTGATATTGATTGATCCGCGAGATATGCATGTCAACTTTTATTCTGTGTGGCTCAAATTCACTGTGAGTTTGTTGTGTGGGCTAGCACGCTGTGGATCTGTCTTCAAACCTCCACTCCCACTGCGGACCTTGTACTTCGTAATATAAACAATGTAAAGCTTCAGTCATGTCGATCGGTGCTGGGTAGAAGCCATTCTCCCCGCTGTTTGTGTTCGAGGTTGAAACCGAAACACGGCAGATAGAATGTAAAATGACAACTGTAATTATTATATCGTTTGTTTCTTGTCAACGATGACACTCGCATAAAACAAAACAGAAAAGGGAAGCACGCCATTTTGAAAGAGAAAGACTTTTGTATATCCAGACTTCCCACGTAGATGACAGTTACGACAGACTGTCTAATCTAAATTTTCGTTGTAACAGTTAAAAGAGCTGCCTTGGTAACTCAGCAGAGCAATGACCTACAATGACTGCAGATCCAGGTTCGAATCTCGGTCACGATGGAGTCTTCTACTACAGAGGTGTGAAAATTATTAGAATAATCTTAATTTTAAAGGCTTTTTAATAGTTCCTTCACAAATATTAATTGAATTGGTGAATATTGGTATATGTTACTATACTGATGTAGGATATATTTACTACTAACAATGCCGGAAAGCATTGTTGTACATTGGTATTTTTCTTATTTCACAATTATTATGGGAATTCAGAAATTATTATATGTTGGCGGAATTGGAAACATAAAAAATTATATGCACAAAATAGATGTATACGTTAATTTGAACCTTCACAACAATGTAAACGCAAAGAACAATTTGTTTAAAGCATTTCTTAATTAATTTTTTATGTTTCCAATTCCGCCAACATAATATAATAATTTCTGAATTCTCATAACAATTGTAAAATAAGAAAAATACCAATGTACAACAATGCTTTCCGGCATTGTTAGTAGTAAATATATCCTACATCAGTATAGTGCTTTATATACCAATATTCAACAATTCAATGAATATTTGTGAAAGAACTATTAAAAAACCTTTAAAATTAAGATTATTCTAACAATTTTCACACCTCTGTAGGTGTTCATTTCAAAGTGTGTCATGACGTCACTGTTGTGAGTCAGCGATTTGAAGCGAGTTTCAGCTTTTATGTCAGAGAAGTTGCCTATTAATCAAGGCGTCCAATCTGAACTTGAGATCGAGTACGGTATAACTTGAACGTCGTAGCAACAGATGGCGGTCTGTAAAGTTTGTGTGCTACCATAACCTCTTTCGAACTGTGTTTTGCGCGGGCAAGTCGTACGCAGGGTATTTGTTATCATCCGTTGCATACCGCAACATTCCACAACACAAATGAAATGCTCCGTGTCCATGTTGACCTCGAAGTTAATGTCAACAAATACGTAAGTAATCGTCTTAACCCTCTCGCCATATCCCTACAGTAAGGAAAAAACTCACCTCAGTACGTGTTTCCAAACACTTCACATTCCTGCCACTACCGGCGTTACCGCACGTATCAGTACGTACTTCCAGAGTCCGTGGATATCCACGGACTCTGCGTACTTCAGAATGAACGCCGTACTTGCTAGGCAACTTCTCTCGCATTTAGGTAATACGCCTCTGTGGGAATGTAGGAAGATTGAATTCTCTAGGCCCACCGGCTAGCCACATGACGACATACAGCGAGCCATGACACACTTTGAACTGAACACCCAGTACTAGGTGTTCATTTCAAAATGTGTCATGACGTCACTGTTGTGAGTCAGCGATTTGAAGCGAGTTTCAGCTTTTATGTCAGAGAAGTTGCCTATTAATCAAGGCGTTCAATCTGAACTTGAGAACGTGTACGGTATAACTTGAACGTCGTAGCAACAGATGGCGGTCTGTAAAGTCTGTGTGCTACCATAACCTCTTTCGAACTGTGTTTTGCGCGGGCAAGTCGTACGCAGGGTATTTGTTATCATCGGTAACTGCAACATTCCACAGTACAAATTAGAGAAAAGAAAGGAATAACTTATAAAATGCAGTATCACATCTGAAGATATTCCTAGAGCCTAAGTACTTGGTAAGAACATCAATACTGTTGTGCTGTGAGATAAGATTATACACATTAACTTCCCTGTAATATTATACCTCGTCAAATATTCATCGTAAGTTGCAATCGATTTATTACTGTAGCTTATAAAAAATAATGCCAAGAAATGTAACGAGTTCAGAACTATCGGCCTAATATCGCACACGGCGAAGATTGTCCTGGAAATAGACCTACTCAATCGACGTTTATATTCTAAGATGGAAGAACAGTTGGAAGAAGATCAGTTTGACTTCAGGAAGGGAAAAAGTACGTGGGATAAAACTGAACTATTACGAACAATCTGAGAAAGATATCTTGACAAGAATAAAGAAATGTATATAGTAGTTGTGGACATAGAGATGGCGTTTGACAGAGTGGATTGGAATTAACTGATGGAAATCCTGAAGAAAATAGGCGTATATGGGAAAGAGAGAAGGCTGTTCTGTAATCTTTATATGAAACGAGTCAAAGTCAGGATAGGAGAAGAAATATCTCAAGGAATGAGATAGGGAGAGGAGTACGACAAGGACGCCCTTATCACCTAACCTGTTCAACATCTACTTGGAGAATTTAGTGAAGAACTGTTTGCAGAACATGGGAGGGGTGATAGTAGGAGGAATAAGAATAAACTGCATAAGATTTGCTGATCACATGATGTCGTTAGCAGAAGAAATGACGATACTAAGGGATATGGTACTGTAGCTATATGATAGCTGTGAGCAGTATGGGATGAAGATAAATGCCAACAAGACGAAGAAAATAAAGAAGGAAATCGTGAGAATGAATAGGCCTTCTAAATGAGGTAGTGGAGGAAGTAGACAGCTTCAAATACTTGGGTATAGATGATAGACAATATTAAGATACAGAACAAGAGCCAGATCTTCAACTGTTGCATTGCACCTGTACTTCTATATGGGGCGCAATTCTGGTCACTCACAAAGAAGCGGGCATTAAAATTAGAACGATGTCAAAGAAGAATGGAAAGGAAAATACTCGGAATAAGCCTGAAGGACAGAGTCAGAAACAAGAAGTAAGGCGAAGAAGCGGCATAGAGGACGTGGTCACACTCGCTAATAGGATGAAATGGCGCTGGGGAGGACGCGTGGTACGATTGCAACCTACCAGATGGGCATACACGGCGACAATGTGGGATCCAAGAATTGGCTGGAGAAACCGTGAACGACCGAGAACCAGATGGGGGGATGAGTTCAGGTTGCACCTAGGAGAACTGTGGACCAGAATACGACGCCAAAGAACAAGGTGCAAAGACGCAGTCAACCAAATTTGAGCGGCAGCAACAACCAGGGCTAGTGAAATTGTGGACAAAAAAAAAGCTAGCAATGTAAATAGACCATCAGGTCGGCTCTTCTGATGGTCAAGACTCGAGCCACCCCTGCCCAAAGCAGGAGGTCTTGCTCCTCTGGGGATTTAAGGCTTTATTATTATTATTATTATTATTATTATTATTATTATTATTATTATTTGGATAATATGTGAAGACTAAGAGAAAGGCGGGAAATAGGAAAGATGAGAGAAAGATGGGTTTGCAGTGAAAGATCTGCCCTTGTGCAGGACACTTTGAATGAATTTTATTGACGATTCCTTATTTGTCAAATCACTGATAATGTGCTGCCTCCATAAACGATGTGTGGGAGGACGCTCACCGAAAATCTAAATTCCATGGGGAGATAAATATTGTTCATCCAGAATTTCAACCCTGGGAATGGAAGATATTTTTTTCGAGCAATTAAATTTTTTATATTGCACCTTGTATACCGGTTGCATATTTTTTAAGCTTTTTAACAGATTGCATTTAAACTTGATGAATGTGTGATGAAGAATAGGAATAACGGAGAGAAATTCACCATATGGTAATGCAGAATTCCTGCACGAGAATATCATATTACTTCGGTATATCGTATTAATTTGATGAATTTGTGTAACAATGGTAAAAAAAATGTAATGAGAGTGATAGGAAAATCGAATTAGCTTAGGAAGAATAAGACTACAGTCCGAGATACAAAGTTCTATCTGACGTTTCACAAGATTCTGTGGATACCCAGTCCATTTACTAATGAAAAATTATCCGAAAAAGGTGTCGTTTTCATTAAAAATTTCAATTTTTTCGAAGAAGAAAATCGTATTAAATAATGGTCGGTTAAATCATGTTCAAATAAGTAGAAAATTATTGCTTATTAAATATCAGTATCATCTGTTATTTAGCGTCGATGAAATTGGTGATACTGAGATGATAATTGGCGAGATCAGACTGATGATTCGCTATATATTATAATACCTGACGTTCGCCTTACAGTTGGAAATACTTCGGAAAGACCCTAATCAAGTAACCAGCACAAGTGGTCGGTAATCGAACCCATACCCGAGCGCAGCTCCGATCAGCTAGCACACTCGCCTACCGTCTGGTTATATGTATACTAATTCAATGTTTTCCCTCTGTTCTGATTTTTTACAATTTAACAGTGCATAAAAACTGACAAAATTTTGCACGTAAAAAAAATAGGCCGAGTCTTGGTATCAGTCCTCCTCTATGTAGGCAAAAAGCTTCGCAAGACTGTACACAAGTAGAATACATTTAGACGCTCTTGTTTACTGCATACGCGCAATGCTTTGTATCTGGAACTTAGTAAAATTAGATGGCCCGAATTTAGTTTCTGAGTCTGTACTCATTAATAGTTTAAACCTTGACAACCAATTTACTTACTGGCTTTTAAGGAAACCGGAGGTTCATTGCCGTCCTCACATAAGTCCGCCATTGGTCACCATCCTGAGCAAGATTAATCCATTCTCTACCATCATAACCCACCTCCCTCAAATCCATTTTAATATTATCCTCCCATCTACCTCTCGGCCTTCCCAAAGGTCTTTTTCCCGCTGGTCTCCCAACTAATACTCTATATGCATTTCTGGATTCGCCCATACCTGCTACATGCCCTGCCCATCTCAAACGTCTGGATTTAATGTTCCTAATTATGTCAGGTGAAGAATACAATGCATGCAGTTCTGCGTTGTGTAACTTTCTCCATTATCCTGTAACTTCATCCCTCTCAGCCCCAAATATTTTCCTAAGCACATTATTCTCAAACACCCTTAATCTCTGTTCCTCTCGCAAAGTGAGAGTCCAAGTTTCACAACCATACAAAACAACCGGTAATATAATTGTTTTGTAAATTCTAACTTTCAGATTTTTTTACAGCAGACTAAATGACAAAAGCTTCGCAACCGAATAATAACGTGCATTTCCCATATTTATTCTGCGTTTAATTTCCTCCCGAGTGTCATTTATATTTGTTACTGTTGCTCCAAAATATTTGAATTTTTCCACCTCTTTGAAGGATCAATCTCCAATTTTTATAATTCCAATTTGTACAATATTCTGGTCACGAGACATAATCATATACTTAGTCTTTTCGGGATTTACTTCAAACCCTATCGCTTTACTTACTTCAAGTATAATTTCCGCGTTTTCCCTAATCGTTTGTGGATATTCTCCTAACATATTCACGTCATCCGCATAGACAAGAAGCTGATATAACCAGTTCAATTCCAAACCCTCTGTGTTATCCTGACCTATTCTAATGGCATATTCTAGAGCGAAGTTAAAAAGTAGAGATGACAGTGCATCTCCCTGCTTTAGCCCGCAGTGAATTGGAAAAGCATCAGATAGAAACCGGCCTATACGTACTCTGCTGTAAGTTTCACTGAGACACATTTTAATTAATCGAACTAGTTATTTTCTTGGGAATACCAAATTCAATTAGAATATTATATAAAACTTCTCTCTTAACCGAGTCATACGCCTTTATGAAATCTATGAATAACTGATGTACTGTACCCTTATACTCCCATTTTTTCTCCAGTATCTGTCGAATATAAAAAATCTGATCCATAGTCGATATATTACGCTTTAAACCACACTGATAATCCCAAATTATTTCATCGACATATGGAGTTAATCTTCTCAAAAGGATATTCGAAAAAATTTTATACGACGTCAACAAAAGTGATATTCCTCGAAAGTTACTGCAGTTAGTCTTGACAACCAACACATTAGCAAAAATAAAATCCATACATCCATTCATTCATTTATAACTTCTTCACAAACAACATATTACAAAGGAAACACCTACAATTTAAAATTAAATTTAGATACAAGTAATAAAATTTAGATACTAGTAACGGAAGAAATTATGTATAACACGACAGTAATCAGATTTTATATTATAAATTATAAATGAGACATAACTTCAAGAAATTCACAGCCGGTTGCTTTTCCGTATCCGGTTGTCCATTCTCAATGCTGTCTTTAATTCTTATCAGGCATCGTATACTTACATTTTCACTGAATTTAATGGTTAGCGAAAGAGAAATAAAAAAGGTAAACGTGCGAATTAAAAAAAAGGAGTACAATCAGTTGGCAGCTTCAAATACTTGGGGTGTACTGTAAGAAGTAACATGAGCTGCTGCCAGGAAGTCAAAAGGAGGATAACAAAGGCAAAGGAAGCTCTTAATAGAAAAAGGAGCATCTTCTGCGAAACTCTGGAAAAAAAATAAGTGAAGTGCTTTGTGTGGAGTGTAGTATTGTTTGGGATAGAAACATGGACATTACGAAGTAGTGAAGAGAAACGATTAGAGGCATTTTAATTGTTGATATGGATAAGGATGAAACGTATGAAATGGTGAGACAAAATAAGAAATGGAGCTCTCCTAGAAAGAGTGAGTGAACAAAGCACAAAGCTGAAACTGAATTAGGAACATGAAAATAAGTTGGCTTGGTCACTGCATAAGAATAAATTTCCGTACTGAAGGATGTATTAGACGGAATGATGAACAGGAGAAAAAGTTGGAGTAGAAGAAGATATTAAATGATAGACAACATTAAGGTATGTGGATCTTATGTGGAGACTAAAAGGAAGGCGGAAAATAGGAACGATTAGAGAATGTATTGTTTGCAATGAAAGACCTGTTCTTGGCCAAGAAATTATGTATGTTAATGTTTCAGTTCGCGTTAAAAACATAATAAAATATGGCCGAAGTGTTGAAATTGTGTCACTCTAAGGATTCAAGTTTAGTAACAAGAGTAATGAAATCGAGTGGCATTTAATTATTTTGACTCACAACTGATAATTTAAAATAATATTAATTTCGGGCTTACTAACTCAAAGAATATGAATTTCTTTTAGGAAATTAAGTATGTCCACTCTTATGGGCGAAGCGTATGGCCAACTTTCAAAATGATGCCATGATAGTCATATAACGAGTATGTAGTTGTTGTTTACTTCATAAATATGTGTATAATTTACTCTACTTATGAATTGTTTTACCAGACTGCAAATAATCGTCACAATATTTACGAATTGAAGAAACTTACCTACTTAAGTTTGTGCTACAAAAGATTAATTGAGACGAGCCTAAAGGATTATGCCAGATGGTTAAGATAACAGAAATAAGGATGATATTAATGTATATCCTAAACATTGTATTATTGCGTCATTATATCCTTACTCTTGTAAGGATGTTGAATCATAGCTATAAGTTCAATGGTAACGGAACTTCTTTGCCGCTGAAATAGTAATTACATATACGGGGACATCACTTTATTTTTACCAACATTTTTAACATTAACCTGGCTATACTCGGAAACACTGTTGCCCCCTTCCATTACAGGAGTTTGATGTTACTAGTGCAATATGTAAACAAATCATTTTACTAGGTATAGGAGGAGAGAAAAGTAGTGTATCCATTTATGTTGTAGGCAAATACGATATTACGATTTTCAGTTTGATCATCACTTTTACGGAATTTATCAAAATACAGTAGAGTAGTAACATTTTTTTTTCAAAAACTCAACTTTTCAGGCGGCTATGTTCGTTATGTAATGTCTACTTTACTTAGCATATTAATTATTGGTGTTAACATACAATATAGAGAGAGCATTTAAATTGAGGGGGTCATAAGTAAAGGGCTGTAAGTGCACTTAAGTTACTTTTGAGAAAATGGGGTTTAAATACTTAAGCTTTCGTAAAATCGGTGAAATTTTTATTTAAATTTTAATGTGTGATGCGATTAAAATATCCCTTTGCCACTAAAATTTTAGATACTTTTGCTTACACTGGATGCACTTAACTCACAAATATCACTAGCATTCCTTTGCTTCTAGCCACCTCAATTAAAAAAAAAGCTAATCTGAATTTTTAAACAAGTTGCTGAAAATGGTTGCCGTTCATTACAATGAAGGCTTCAATTCAGTACGCATATTATTAAAAACACTTTGAAGCATATTCTCTGAAATTGAATTTATCGTTTCTTGAATATAATTTTTAGTACGATATTATTAATATAGGTTCTTTCTTCTATAGAAAACGCAATCATATTTATGAAACACACTATACACTGCAGTGTTTACTTCACTGCTTGAAGACTTCGAATGCAACAGCGGCCGTAAGTTTGTGTGTCTGACGGGAGCGAGGACATTAGTGAAGGGGTGAGAGTGAAGTACATTCAGAAATGCAGGTACAATAAAAGTGCAAGGAAAAATAAAATGATTCCCTGTATTTTTAACTACAAACGAAATATTAGACAATTATTGCATAAAGCAACTTAAAATTAAGCATAATGTTATAATTGACAACATCCTTGACTCTTCATAGGTAAAACTTATCTCATACACTTATGAAAAATTTTGGCACTTCAATGTTCCTCTGAAAACGTCAACGCCATAAAAATAGGTGACAGAATTTGCGGTAGTTGTCATATAGTTCTATATTACAAAATTAAATCATCACCATCATCGCACTTTATCACGAGTACAGTCCTAGTGGTTTGTTTCGATCTGTCAAGTCTTGGTTTCCCTCTGAGTTGGGAATTTATTGATTCCAAGGCTCATTGCCTCTCCTACTAAATCTCCAACCTTCTAGTGGTGCAACCTGTTTTCATAAAAGAGGTTCAGAGATCCGAGTAGTAGTGGAACATTGTTTCATCAGAAATCAAGGAATGTTATTCCAAAACCTTTCCAGAGGCTTTAAGATAATATCTCACTAGTGGACTTAACCAGCATGAGGCTACAAATCTGTCATAGGGATAACTAAGTTCTTTCAAGTCTCTAGGGATTACAACACCGAAGCATAACACTGTGTCGAGTACAATTAATATAACAGGTTTCAAAAAAGTTAATTTAATTAAATTTCTTAGGAAGCTGAATAGAATCTCTTATATTTCCTGAGAATTATAACTACAATAGGTTACAAAATAACAGAACTAGTCTGTACTTTTATAGTTCCACTACAATTCTTTTGTTAACTGAAATACATATACGAGTATATCAACTTTGCTTTCGAGGAATGAACATTATATTTCTCAGAAAAGCTTCTCTTTGCTATATTACTGTGGAAATTTAGACAGTTCAAGGTGATTCAGAACCTCAGCACCAAACTGTGAAGAATAACAGGTTTCGCATGGAGGATCACTTTCTTTCACACAACACATTTTCTTCTATGCTTTGTTTAGGAGCTATACGATCTCACGTTATGACACAATAAATACTTAATTTAGTTCCATACAGTTTATCTGTACAATGTAGACCGTTTACAATTCTACAGGGACATCATTTTATTTTTACTAACATTTTTAATATTAACCTGTCTATACCTTTAGAGAACCGGAAACACCGCTTGCTCCCCCCTCTAAGACTGGAGTTCGATGATAATGGCGTAAAACATAAATCACTCTACTAGGTATAGGAAGGAAGAAAAGTAGTTCATCCATTTACGTAAACTAGGAAATATCGCGATTTTGAGTTTGATAATTTTCATTAGGTTTTTCTTTAATGAAAGTACAGTACTGTATTAAGAATAACTGTTTTTACTCACGAAGTGAGTTATCCATGCGAACGTATTCATTATGCAGTGTATATCATACTGTCTGCAGCACATTAGCGTACAATATAGAGAAAGAAGTTAAATTGAAAAATAATCATAATATGAATATTTAAACACAATTTTGAAAATGGTGGCCGTTCATTTCGATACAGGCTTCAGTTCTTTTGTGCATATTATCGCACTATAGACTATTGCATCTAATTCCAATTGCCAGTTTCGTCCTTCGTACTAGTAACTCATGTTGAAATAATTCTGTACCTACTCTACGTACTGTAAATTCAATCTTCACTTCTGCCCGACCCGAAAATATAAAAAAATTACTCAGACATGCTATCTACTGTCCGTCCAAGTGGTTATGCCGCAGGATTGTAGAAAGGGAGGAAATCACGTGACAGTTAATTACTTAACGAGGCCCTTTTATTTAAGTTAAATTAAACAGCTGTATAATATTACGCAAACGCCCAATTCCTAAGAGAAATTAATGTTTTCAGAAAAGAGCTAAGACAGCCCAGCTTTTACAGAGGGGCGAGCAGAAGCAGGTGGGGGAAATCGGGATGCGACGTAGGCAAACGGACAGTACCTGTGCGAAAATATGATTCAATATTGAAAGCTCTTTCGTCACTGGAAAACGCGAACATATTTCTGGAACGTACTATACTCGGTAACTCAGTACTGCTTACTATCTGCGGTCTTGGCTCTGTGTGGAGTTGGAACTTCATTAGTAGAAGGGGTGGGAGGGAAGTACATTCAAAAACTCTGGTACAATAAAAATTGAAGTAAAAATAAAATGATGTCCTGTACATGTCGCTTACAGCATTTGTTCAAACTGTCCACCAGAACTGCACTGCATTCATGAGATCGTCGTAACATTTATCGTCGAATTCGCTCTAACAAGTTAGTCAAAGGCAGCGTATATCCCAGCAATCAGTATCAACTGTGTGGTATATATCACACATTTTTCACCTAACACCAAAGAAAAATTCAAGGGGCGTCAAATCTGGCGATCGCGCTGGCCACGTTGCAGGTCCCTCCCTCTCTCTGTCCTCTGCTCACCATAGGTGTTGTTGAGATGTACTCGCAGCGTAAGAGTGAAGTGCAGCGGAACACCATCATGCTGGGACCAAATGTCCCTCCGTATCGCGAGGGGTACAGTCTCCATGAAAAGTGGCATTGTGTTCTGAAGGTAAGCTGCTCCGCTCTGCTGCTTACGTAATCCACTTCACGTGCGCTAAGCTCAAACACAGGCTATGACTTCGGCTACAAGACACAGCAGGCATGGAGACACTTTGACAGATGGGATTGATGCGATGGTAACAAATTACATTGTTGCCAAATTCAAAATGTTTCTTGTGTACTTAGTGTACAGAGATGTACAAATAGAAGCGAGGAAAAGAGGACGTGGTTCGGTTGGACATTGTAAACATTGTCACTCAAACCAATGTATTTAGCGATGCGCTTTTAAGAGGAGTGCATGCATTTAAAAGGCACATCGGAGAATATAGGTTGTCTGACAAGAAATGGTCCTTCATGCGTGATCTATCATTCCTTCGTGTTTGGTCCAGAGTTTCTGAATCATCCTGGATAAATACTCCAGATTAGTACAGACCCAGAAACAAAATTTGAGCCACCTGAATTTTACAAGTTCCAGTTATAACATACTGCGCATGCTCAGTACGAACTGGTCCACATTTTGTATCTGGATCTGTACAAAACACCCTTCACTTGTCAACAGCACTTAGCTTATTATTATGATGTACTGAAATACATTTTATATTTCATTGCAGGAATTCTGCATTACCGTATGATGAAGGATGGATAGAACAGAGAAAAATTCTCTCCGGCACCGGGACTCAGCTCCATGTGCTGACGCTTTATCTACTAAGCCACACCGGATTCCAGTTCCGATTCCGGATCGAATTCCCTCAGTTTAATTAATATGATATGCGTAAGTAATCACTTATTGATTCAAGACGGCGTTCATCCCGTCGGATCCCGGCCACTTAGTCACTCGTAATGAGTGCATCTCTGTACATAGTGTGTGTTGGACATTTTGCCACTGTCACATATTCTGTGACACAGTACATGAGGGTAGGCCACGAAGGGGAAAACTGAGAGGTAGAACTTAAACTGAGGGAATTCGATCCGGCATCGGAACTGGAATCCGGTTGGGCTTAGTGGATAAAGCGTCAGCACGTAGAGGTGAAAACCTGGGTTCGAGTCCCGTGTCGGAGAGAATTTTTCTCTGTTCTATCCATCCTTCAGCACTTTTATGACTGTTAATTAACAACCACAAACGTATCTTTTGGCATACACACATTTTAGTTAATAATCCTAATAAGAATCATCATCATCATCGTCATGTTACGGTCTCGTACTATCGTTTTCGTAGTCTTCCCAAATTTCTCCTTCCTCTTGGTGCAGAACCAGAAACAAAATTTGGGCCACATGAATTTTCCAAGTTCCATTTATAACATACTGCGCATTTCTAGGCCATCAAGTGTGATCCATCCTTTCGACATGTTTCTTAAACGGAAGTCTATATTGTGAACAAAATGAACAATGGGATCAATTTTAAGTTCTTTCAATATATCTTCATTCATAAGAATGAACAGTCAAATTGATTACTTAAATACTTGATTAAATAATTGCTATGAACTGAACTGTTTACAAACTGTGGTTATATTGAGTCATCCAATTATCATCTGACCAGAGCTGCGGCAGAAATTGTTCCGGCCGATAAATTATCCCTTCCTGCTGGCCGGGCAATACATCAGTCCGTGGTTCAGCAGTTACTTGTTGTGCTAGAGTGACTGATTAATAAATTCTAATGCATTTTAAGTTACGTACTCAGCCATGTCGCGGAAGGAGATACTGGAACTGCCTGCCTCCATATTCCACACATTTCTAGTATCTGCTTAGGAGATTACCCATCATCTTTCTTAGTTCTCTTCTTATCTTGAACACTTCCTGTTTCCCGAAATTTATTAACTAATTTATGAATCGTATTACGACTTGGAACTCGTTCAGCTAGGAATATCTCTTGAAATAATATCCTGACAGTACGAGCGGATTCTGTACGAATCACCCGATGTGAAATAAAATAATTAGATGTATATTTACCATTGATTCTGTATATTTGTAGTTGCTTGCAATGTTCAAAGAACATTAACTGTTTCGCGGGAGAGTAAGGTCAAACCAGTAAACCCCGCCCGTCCACTTCCCCGTCCCGCCGTAGACGTTGCCTTATCGGCTGAGGCAGCTCTGATCAGACGATAAAATTGAATGAGCCAGTGTTAGGTCTACTATATTTATTGCCCTCCAGTTTATTTTAAGAAAATGTTTACAGAAATGAACATTTTGGTTAAATGGAAACCGTCTTGTCTATTCAACAATGGCTTCTGTGTGATGTGCTGGAATTTTGTAATCACAACAATAATTCAAATAGTAACAATTTATCAAAGTTATTCAAGTGCGGTCGATTATAAAATGATTTAGCTGTGTAGCTTTCCAGTTGTTCCGATGTTTCGAACTACAGGGACATCATTTTATTTTTACTTCAATTTTTATTGTACCTGAGTTTTTGAGTGTACTTCACTCCCACCCCCTCTACTAGTAAACTTTCAACCGTTCTTCACACACAACCAAGGCCGCGTACATGCAGTCAAGCAGTACTGAGTTAGTGAGTATAGTACGTTCCAGAAATATGTTCGCGTTTTCTAGTGACGAAACAGCTTTCAATATTGAATCATATTTTCGCACAGGTACTGTCTCCACCCGTTTCTGCTCGCCTCTCTGTAAAGGCTAGTAGCTGGGCTGTCTTAGCTCTTTTCTGAAAACATTAATTTCTGTTAAGAATTGGACGTCTACGTAATATTATACTACTGTTTAAAATAACTTAAATAAAAGGGCATCGTTAAGGAATTAACTGTCACGTGATTTCCCCCTTTTCTACGACCCAGCGACAAAACCACTTGGACAGACAGTAGATAGCATGTCTGAGTAATTTTGTCTTTTCGGATCGGGCAGAAGTGAAGTTTGAATTTACAGTACGTAAGGTAAGTACTCTTTATAGAGTAGGTACAGAATTATTTCAACATGAGTTACTCGTACGAAGGACGAAGGTGGTAATTGGAATTAGGTACAATAGTCTATAGAGCGATAATATGCACAAAAGAACTGAAGCCTGTATCGAAATGAACGGCCACTACTGTATTAAAAAAAATGCGTTTAAATATCCATATTATGATCATTTTTCAATTTAACTTCATTCTCTATATTGTACTCTGATGTGCTGTAAACAGAATAATATACACTGCATAATAAACACGTCCGAATGGATAGCTCAATTCGTGAGTAAAAACACTTATTGTTAATCCAGTACTGTATTTTGATTAAACAAAAACCTAATGAAAATTATCAAACTCAAAATCACAATATTTTATAGTTTACGTAAATGGATGAACTACTTTTCTTCCCTCCTATACCTAGTAAAGTGATTTGTTTGTATTTTACGCCAGTATCATCGAACTCCAGTCGTGGGAGGGGGTACTAAACGGTTCTCAGTCGTTAATCCAAAGATATAGCCAGGTTAATATTAGAAATGTTAGTAAAAGTAAAATGATGTCCCTGTACAAGTCCATCTGGTGTGGGTTTTATACCAGTCAGGTAAAAGAATAAGTTATATAACATTGTGAAGTCATGTGCATACTTTAATAAATTCAGGAACATTTTAAAGTTGAAGGCATCAGTGCAACAGTGGTCTAACTCCTCTCAATAGAAATTCTGTTGTTTATTTGGCATTTTTTCAACTGAAATTAAGATAGTTTACAAAAAAAAAACACAAAGTCGGTCAAATCTGACATGAATGTACTAATCTTATTTCGGCTACTATTGCTAACGTTAATATTTTGCTAGAGAAAGAAAATATTTTAATTTTAAGTGGATTGCACTTTCTTTGCCGACTCCTTTGATTGACACAATTCTTATTTCGGTGTACTGAGCAAGTTGGACAAATGAAAGGTTCTTCATCAGTGCTGCAGTCTTCGTGTGCCCAACGATGAGATTATGAACACTGAATCTATTTCTCCCCCCTGGGCCCTGGTATCCTCTGAAAAAAATTCAGTGCAAAACAAGCACTCTCCATCATCATAATTTACTCCACATTTCGAGTCACTGCAGTTAATTAATTCCATTTCCACATCGGATTCTTCATCACTAGACGAATTCAAGCAGTGCTTCTTGGACTGAGTTTTTCTGTGGTTTTTGTTGTTTTTCGAACAACTTCTTGCGAGTTCCATTTTTTTTTGTTTTTCCTTCTCTAAACTCTCACTCATTTGTTTCTGATAAGAGTTGATATTATGATAGCTCATTTTCCTGTCCTGGATGACTTCACATGCGACTACCTACTGGTTGAAGCTTGCAGCTTGAGGTTGTGGTTGTTGCTGCTGCTGCTTCTATAGGCATAACTGTGGTGTAACCAAAGTCACCGTATCTGGGGCGTGAAATAAGTAATGGGAACGTTAAGAGCGAATAACTTATCTTTGAAAGAGCCTATGGGCATTAAAGCAGACAACTGTGTTTGGCAGATTGCTTACGTGACGTGTTGGGTGTTACCGTTCTCAGCTACACTGGCTTTTTACTCAAGAACACGTTCCACAAACACTGGCACTGGTTGTAGTGGCGACATTTACACAGGCCCAACGAAATTTTCGAAACGAGGAATCACAATTAAATTTAATAGTTTTAATAATTACACAAGATTTTATTAGAAATGTGTAGAGAATATTTTACGAATTAAGCACTTATGTTTTGATCTTTAAGTAAGATAAATATTGTCGGACTGGCCAATTTTAATTGACTTTAGCAATTGATATTACTGTCATCTCAATGAATAATTCATTTTAGTCATTAATAATAATAACTTAATCATTTCAATTAGTAATTTTTGTAATAAATCATTGAGGACAATGGATAATTAATGATTGACCTAATTCGTAATTAATTTTAATTAGTAGTTCAATTAATCTTTCTTTGGTTCTTATGTAGTTACTGGCAGACAAACTGACACGACTGAAAGCAGTAACGCTTTTCGTAAACTCTCAAAGGTGAGCATCATAATAATACCAAATAAGAGTTCTAAATAAGACACTGTCTCTTAATAGGACCCCGGTATCTCTTATTAGGGAACAGAGTAAGTAAAAATGAAATAGCTACCCAAGGTCATAAATTATTATCTTCCTTATTAGCAATCTACCTTATTATACTCAACATTTTGCCAGCAACTTTATAAAATTAATAATAAATATGTTGTAGCTTACATTAATTGCTGTTCTCTTCCTCAACAAAAACCAGTAAAAAGTTCAAAGTATGAAAAATTACTTTTCTTGCTCTCAGCTTCGTTCCTTACTTTCAACTGAGGTAAGACAAAGAACACGATGCCTTAGAAGCACAAACATTGATTTACCATAGTCGTCGAGAGATGGCAAATTATACCGGAGAAGTTAACAATGTATCTCTTATTAGGGCCCTGTCTCTTATTTGGGTACTTTACCTTACATGTTTTATTTTGTCCCATTTTACAAAACAAGAGTCGCATGAGCCGCCAGTACTTCGCTTGCTACATGCACGCGTTTCGTCTACTTAAAAACTCCAGTAATAGCTACTCAATCTTGTAGCCTCCTGGTACAAAGTGCGGCCTCTGATGATGACTGAGATCAATCGGTTTTGACTGTGTTTACTGTAATTTTAAAATACATTTCCCTCTTATATGCGTCAATTTCTGAATTCTCTGATAGGCAACTATCCCTGATCATGCAGTTAATGAGAAACAGAATATCGATGGAAGATTGACAGGAACATTGTTAGAAATAATCAACTGCGGCTAATATAATTGGCATCAAAAACTGCCTGCTTAACAATGCAAATTCATGTACTAACTCATCAAGAACCTAAGTGATAAATCCGAGCTTACTCCTATTATGGAAGCGAGTTCTTCATCTAATTGTATTTTCTCATCTATATCATATAATGGGAAGATTGAATACAAGGAATTTTATTATACTGGAAATTAATTCAGAAATCAACACAATGATAGGCGTATAATATTGTGACAGCCACGTGAGAGTCGATCTCACGACCAGCAGAAGGAAGTGCAAGGTCGGCCGGCGCGGAGGTTGCGCGCGCATCTGCTTCCTGTGGCATGTGCTGTGGCTTAGGGAGTAGAGTGGAGTGGGGAGAGAGCGACCGCGGCAGAGAGGAGAGATATCCGGATGATTAGAGAATGGACACGCGTGGAAATCTCTAGATCGCGAACTTTCTCGCAACTATGGTTTAGTTATAAATACAAGACGCGAGTGAACTTGAAACAGTCAGTCAGCAAGCCAGCCAGTCTTGTGTAGCAGTGAAGCCAGCTTCGAGACCGGAGTTCGACTTGAGTGTGTCCGCAGCTGTGTGAAGATTTGAAGCCCTGAGTTCGAGTGCAGTGGACCGCAGTTGGAGGACTTGAGTTCGAGTACAGTGGACTGTCTCTGAAGGTCTGAATTGTGAACTGAGAACTGACAGTTCTGATTTGTAAATAGTGCTTTGTGTACATTAGTTAAAATTAACAGTTAATTGTTGTTCTCAATATTCCAAGTAAATTGTCATTGTCGTCTGTGGAATGCAATAACGAATACTGTGTTACTGTGTGGAGAGCAAATCCCATTGTTGACGGGACCAGAATTAAATTGTAGAAAGTGAAGAGTTATTGTTGTGAAAATAAAACTACATTACTGTTGTTGAGTTTAAAAATTTACAATATAATAAATAGCCCCACAACTGTTATAACTAATCCTCTAAGAAATACATTGATTGCGAACAGTAACAGAACTAGACCCCACTACAGGGTCGACCCAAATTCTGAATTCTTATTTATGCACCAGTGGCTCTATTTCTTAAGTAAGATTTCATTTGATAGAAATAAATATTTTATGTACTGTCCATATGGACAGAGATGTTCCACTTGTCTCTTCCTTTCGTGTAAACTATTGAAGAATAAATCGTTACAACTTATTCTTCGTGTTGGTGATGGTGCTCGTTAGTGGTAGTAATATTTTTTTTTTATTTACGAGACCCTATTCTACATTAAGTATATTAGGGCTTTAGTTTACACCAGTCGCAACAAATAAACACTTATATACCAAAATAATTAAAGTGTTCAATAAAAGACGAATAAACTGAATAAAACACGTGTAGCAACAGTTCTTTTGACAAACATTCATATAGCTGCTTATTTCCATCAAGCAGTAAGTTTATGTTAATCATTTTAAATATAAAACCATAATCTTTATTGTGCTAGAGAAGACTAGGGGATCACTGTGCCCTCGAGTGTCTCGTTACTGAAGATGTCTACCGTAGCTGTAGACAAAACATCTGGACGTAACATACCAGTAGATCACGGTCTCTTAGCCAGGAAAACACTCACCCCAACCTTAATGTAGTAAGTTTTCATGGTTTCGCAATGCACCCAGTTCGAAGATTAGTGCAATAAATCTTCTAAAGTGAATTCCAGATAAGAAAAACAGTGAGGTAAACAAATACTTTGTACGAAATGTAGATACTACGCCGTCATTATATGTAACGTCACTTGTCATCTTATAGCAGCGCGCGAACTCTCCACTGTTAACCCAGATAAGACTGACGTCCTATATATAGGATCCGAACGTTTTATTTTTTAACATTGCTGTGTAAGATTTTCATAGTCGGCAATCATGATACCATAATCCTTATGTGTTATAAATTGCCTCCAATTTTTTTTTTCTTATATTTAGTCTGTCATAGTCATTGTTATTAACATATTTGTGTGAAACGTCCGGTGTCCTATATATAGGACGTCAGTCTTATCTGGGTTAATACTGAAATTAGTTTCAGTTACTATGAAGATAAGCACTGTATTCTATAAAGAAATGTATTTTTATAATATCTTATTAATGATTACTTCTATTTTTCCACACAACAACGATGTGGAGACAAATAAACATTTGATTTATTATGAAAAATATTACACAGTCGTCTTAATGCTGCGGCTCTGATCTCCATGGTAATAGGTGTCTCTGTCTTTTATTTATGTTCAGTATAATTTATTTATTTATTATGTTTGGGCACATAAAGAAAGATATCTTCATAGATCGAGGAAAATCTCAGCATTGTTTCCATGACACATTTTATAGTAGGTCTTTAAGTAGACTTAGACTTCAGTTCTGACTCAGAATCTAGATTCATGTAATGTATACGAGCTAATGAAAGCCCGCCTATTTTAGACAGTATCATTAATTTTGTAAGAATCGATTTGAGGTACACTCTAAATTATCACAAATCTCGGTTCATGATTTTAATTTACGTCATTTCTGTGTAAATTATCAGTAACGATCAATATCTCGTAAGGAATAAGGGAAATAATTTCTAGCATGTAGGCCTATGCCATCAGTGTCATCACTAGCCAATAAGAGAACACGCATGATTTCAGCCGTTGAGAGCAGAAGTGGTGTGAGTCAAAAATGGGTAATGAGGGTTAAAGTAAACATTCTGTGAAATACAGCTCAATTAGCAATTAATATTCAGTTTATTTAAACTATTAGTAGTCAGTGGATAGCACAAAGGATATATTAATTGCTATTTTGCGCTGTATTTTACAGAATTCCCACTTTAAACCTCATTACCCAATTCTGACTTACACCAGTTCTGCTCTGAGCGGCTCATTTGGTATGATGATATAAGAAGTGTTTACCTTGGGGGTTTTCTTATCTGTAATTCAGTATAAGTCGTTGTGCTGGGTTGTTGTACCCCCTCCTGAAATTAAATTCAATACTTCAACCTTGAATGAAAGAAGTCTCAAAGGCTAAACTGCAATGCTCAACATGATATCTCCGAAGTTTACTTCCATTTATTTTTGCTATCAAAACACATTATTTTGATTTTTTTGAAAATATACGATTTGATTTAATACTGTTGTATAAATTGAGTAATATAAAATGTAACAGAAGTTGATTGTAAATTCAATGACACAGTTTCATCACAGTCTACTATATACAGTCGCGAAGCTTGAGGTGATTTTTTGCAAATCTCGTGATAAAGCGCTCCAAGCGGTTAGCAACTAGAAACAATAGACTGCCCACGGTCGACTTTGGACTGTGTCGTATTTCCATCGAGTGCTAGCTCGTTGCGTATTTCACATTGATGCTTGTGAAATGTTCGTTATTGGTTGTAATGAAAATGTTAATGGCTAAAATACAATAATTGGAATAATAATATTTTACTAGAGACGTAGAAAAATTAAGTTTGTTTTAATGAAATTTATTGATCACGTTTTATTTTCAATTCTGGTGGAATTAGTATTGCTTAGGCCTACTTTTTTTTTTTCAAAGGATATGTTTTTAATTATAGCTGTTAATTTTGTTGTTATTTTTATTTGTTACTTTACTAGAGACGTAGAAAAAGTCTGTTAGGGTAATTCCGGGTTAGATGGCCATAGTTTTTTAAATCACTTAGAACAGGGTAACCGATTGGAAAAGAAATACGAAACAAATCAAATACGTTCCTTCTAGGTTATATTTCTCCACTACAGTGCCTCAGGGCGCATATTATTCACTGATGTAATAAAAAAATACGTTTGAAATATAATAGGCCACTGGCCATCTCACCCAACATATATGGGTGAGACGGCCATAGGATATAGGGATAGATGGCCACCATTATTTTTAAGTAAATTCATAACAATTTTTTGTAAAACAATTAGGTTATATGCACTGGACACATAAATTTAGTGTCTAAGTGCATAATTATGATTGTTTGAAATTTTTCAACAACTTTATTTTTTGTTTTTTTCCTCCTTTAGTGAATTTTCCTCAAAACAACACAGAAATAAATTGAAACGCTTATGAACATATTATAATAATAATCCGAGGCACGACAGCGCATGAAGGACCATGATCGACCAGCCGGCTGCTGGCCTCAAGTCCATATGTCGAAGCAGAGGTGGACGATCATCCAACCAAATGGCGGTATCGTGTGATTAGCCCGATGATCCCCCCAGCCGTTATAGCAGGCTTTCTTAACCAGATTTCGCTACCTATCGTAGTTACCCAAGTGCATCACGATGCTGGGTGGGCACCGGTCCCATACACTGGCTCAAATTTCATGAGATAATTTCTTCCCACATGAGGACTCGAATCAGCGCGAATTCCGTAACGCGAGTCCTAGGCAGGATGTCTTAGGCCACGACGCGGGACCTTATGAACATGTTAATGAAACAAAATCCTGAAAGGTCAAAGTAACAGTATCTTTTCCAGTTGATTTCCGGGATAGGAAGTGTTGTCTCACAAGCAAACATTCTGATGGGAGCAGATAAAGTTATTTTTTTTCTTCCGCCATATTAATAATGTCAAAAGAAGTGCTTATACAAATTTTGGCCACTCGACCGTAATTACCAGGCCATCCAGAAAGTAATTTTCCCTGGGGCCGTTTACAGAAAAAAACACAATTACATGGAAATATTTATTGAAACAGATACAGCAATTGTTGCGCTAATTGTCAACGTATCTCCCACTGGAATTGAGACATTTGTCATACCATGGGATCAATTTTTGTACCATTGTGTCGTAGAAGTCAGCTTCCTGGGATCGAAACCACCGTTGGACAGCCGCCTGCACCTCTCTACCGATCCCATGATATGACAGATGTCTCATTCCGGTGTGGAATGTGTTGAAAAAAATAGCTAAAAAATTGCTGTGTCTGTGCCAATAAATTTTTTGAATTAAATTGTGTTTTCTTTCTGTTAACGACCCCTGGCGAACTTTTTTTTACGGCCCTCGTAATTGCGGTCAAGTGGCCAAAATTTGTATAAGCACCTCTTTTGATTTTATTAACACGGTGAAAAAATATAACTTTTTTATCCGCTCCCATCAGAATGCTTGCTTGTCAGCCATTCAGAGAATATTGACAAGTTCTTCAGCAAAAATGTAAGCGAGACTATAGACATAAGTCCCTGTAAGGGAAAATCCATGTTCCTGCATATTTAATATGGCGAACAAAACTACATCCCTTGTCATTGCCTATGTGTCACTTGGTCCCATTGCACCCTTTGTAGAATTGTCTGTTTTAACTCTACTTTCCAGGGCTTTTATTGGAATATGAAATGTAATGAAGGCTTGGCGTACAGAAGTGCCATATTTAATGACTTCAAAAGCACGGTGTAAGTAATCTTCATTCCAAAGACGCGGTTGCTGCCGGGCTTTGCTTTATATTTTATCGGAATCTAGGCCATCTATCCCGGAAAAATGCTGGCCATCTCTCCTTTTTTATGGGAGAGATGGCCATACCGCGTAATAAAAACTGGCAACAGTGAAGAGAAGAAATACAGTTAAGATAGAATGTTTAAAGATGCCTTACCTCTTTAATAATGTTTCCAGCAAATTTCCTCACAAAATGCAGTATTTCTCTATTGTTATTTCAGAAGGTGAAAAATTATTGCTTGCTCACAGACTAACGAAGGGCTACAAAAACGCGGAAATAATAACCTTACGTTTTCGCAGGTGCAACAATCACTTCGTTTAATTAACATCTGGCGGCAAACAGATTTTCATTCGAAACAGATGATTAGAATAAAAATAAGAGCGGTTGGTCGTCTCACCCGCATGGCTATCTCCCCCGGAATTACCCTATAATAAAATTTATTGATCACGTTTTATTTCCAATTCTGGTGTGATTATTATTGCTTAACCTCATCCCACTTTTTTAACTACGTAAGCCTACACTACAAGTACCGGTACACGTAAGTTACTCCATTAATTCATATTTCCATTATTATTGTTGTAAAGGGAAATGCAAATTAATATTTGTTTCATAGTTAATTATCGCTATAATCTTGAATGAGTGAAGCGATTATAGTAAATTTCAGTTCGGTTTGCACAAACAAAAATGATATTAACCTATTTCTTGCAGGTATCTTCGAGTTTATGGTGGAATTTAATATACTTCATTAAAATAATAAATGAACTTTATGCATTTAATATTTCAATAATGGAAGGAAGGTGTTAATTTTTCCAAAAGAACACGACAACGAAAGTGTAACATATTTTGTCGTCTGCTAGGAGAGAGATCTGCGATGATGAGGCGATAGTAGCGATCCTAGTGGTGGGCAACTACCCATGTTTGCATTTTTACTACATATTGAGCTTCGCGACTGTATATAGTAGACTGTGGTTTCATGTTTATGATTAGGCAGCTTGGGTAAACAGCGGTGACCAATATGCCACCCAGTATCAAACTCGTGTACACAGACCTCACTGAAGAAAAATGAAAGGAAAAAGAACCCGAACAAGAAATTGCGAAGAAGCTGCAGGGCAAACATAGTTCAAAATGAGAATAATTAGAAGAAAGCACAGCAGGGGGATTTTTCCTGCTCGATGAATAGCGAGCAAGTACCGCGAGACGCGGAGCGGCGTGATGTTTACTCAGGGCTTCTCGGGGAAGGTAACGAGCGACCAATGCGCCTTTCTTGCCTTGCTGCTGTGGGTTTGATTCCGTGAGAAAACACGGGACAGGAGACGGAGAAGCAAGTGTTTACTTTCGCCGTGTGGAACTTCTTATAGTGGTTCGTCTTGAAGGATGAAATCCTAAAGAAGAAGGAAGCTACAGCTATACAAACAGGCTTATAAAGAAGGTGGCTGCTGATAAAAAGGAAACTTTGGTGGTCCAAATCGGAAGTGGATTTACACCTATTTGTGTTGAAACGTTTTCCCTTCACTTTCTTGTCGAGTCAGCTTACCGCCAAACAATAAAAATAGATTTCCACTGAAGTAGGAGCGATTCTCCTCGAGCGAAAAGTGAAATAAAATTTCTTATAATGATCAACCTTCTGTGACTTTTCAAAGCCACTTCAGCTTTATATTTTAACAAGTGTTGTAACTATTTCCTCGTGTCTTCGAGTTTGTATTTTCTTCCGCATTAAATA
Source organism: Periplaneta americana (assembly GCF_040183065.1). NCBI lineage: Eukaryota > Metazoa > Arthropoda > Insecta > Blattodea > Blattidae > Periplaneta > Periplaneta americana. Next base: position 22,895,138 of record NC_091125.1, read on the forward strand.
TAGTGTTCGTGCATTTGTGCATGCTTCTGATTATGTCACCAACATTATCATCTTCTGCCAAAGAATACTTCCTTCCGGTCCACCTCCGTGGAGTAACGGTTAACATGTCTGACCGTCAAACGAGAGGGTCCGGATTCAAATCCTTTTTGGGACAAGTTATTTTTATTTTAATTGGTTATTTAACGACGCTGTATCAACTACTAGGTTATTTAGCGTCGATGAGATTGGTGATAGCGAGATAAGGCCGAGGATTCGCCATAGATTACCTTACATTCACATTACGGTTGGGAAAACCTCAGAAAAACCCAACCAGGTAATCAGCCTAAGGGGGAATCGAACCCGCGCACGAACGCAACTTCAGATCGGCAGGCAAGCGCCTTAACCGACTGATCCACGCCGGTGGCTGGGACAAGTTATCTGCTTGAAGTTTTTCCTGGGATTTCCCTCAACCCATTAAGAGCAAATGTTGGGTAACTTCCAGCTCTAGAACTTAGACTCATTTCGCTGACCTTATCACCTTCATCTCATTCAGATGCTAGACAGTCATAGCTGTTGATGAAGTGTCGTAAAATAAACCAATAAAAAATACTATCTTTTTGCTTCTAAACTCTTTCCTTGGTCATTTCCTTTTAACCCTTTGTTGCCGGACATAAGAAAAAATTAAAATAAATCCGTTTTCTTTAGTGAATGTTGTTAGAATATGAATTCAAAACATACAGAAATTTTTCAGAAATTTTTTATTTTTTATTTATTTTTTATTTATTTTTTTTTAAAAAGGTCGTATTTCTATGTACAGTACTGTCAGTATCCTTGATGGATTTTATTTATCAGGTTGCACGTAATTTCTGGCGGTTTATTATTCTTCCAGGTCCTCCAGTATGCAAAATAAATCACGGTACTTCTAAGTACCGTCAGGCAACTAAGGGTTAACTAGTATCTTATATTATATTCTTTTATTAGTTTCTCATTTTCCACTCTTCTTATATTATATGAATTCTATTTCTCCTTATATCCTACAAAGACAGAGATTCCATATTTTCTAAATAAAAACCGGGTCACTTGGCTGTACCTACATAAAATACTTTAGTATAGTGGTAGTTTCATGTAATGTGGGCTTACGTTTAAATTCTTTGGCTTTTAAGGTGCACGCTATTGGTTAGGCTTATTTTATAATTGTCTGATGATCAGATATAGTCCTAGGGCATGTTAGTCATCCATGGGCCGGTCAAACTCTTCGGTTTCAAATTAATCGATTGATTTAGATGTTGAGGGACTAGGATATGGGTATCTCTCGGAAGAGTAAACGGCTCTCAAGGGGATGACATCAGAAGATACCATTTCAAAGAATTTGAGACAAGTAAGATCCTTGTAAAATGTTTTCTGCAACAAAAGTAACTTGACAGTAGCCTATTTATTTAAAACCTGTCCACAAAATGTTCTTGTGAGAGAGTATCTTCTCAATGGAAACATTTGAGCCAGGCAGACTGAAGCGGATGATAGGAAAGCTTGAATATTATATTTTACTATAAGTAAAGATTTCCTTACTTATGTGTGAAAGAGTTTCCATCTTCCTATAACACTTAATTGTGTGCACTCCAAAGGAGTTTTGAAATTCATAAAGTTTTCTATTTTTCAGATAATCAAGTCCCTACCTAACATTGAAATTACTGTATATTAAAATTATTTTGCAAAGAGATCCATATGTAGCATGTACCGAAGGCTGTATGAATTAAATCTGATTTTGTATGAGTTTTCCATAGCCGAACAGGTAGCATTTCGATTCCAGGTTTACATAGCACTTTGTCGTCCACATGTTATTATTTTCTCATAATGAAGGAGCGTACACAATTTTGTTTTCGTTGTGTAGCAACTTTAATTGAACTCTTTATTGCGAGTACTTCTCTTAAAGAACATTATTCAATAAGAAAAATATATCGGGCATTCCATTTAGAGTAGAGACATAGCATCATTTCCGGCTTAACCTGAAACAGAAAAGAATGTAATAAAGTTTTTACGTTTCCAGTATCTTCCACACACCGAGTTTCATGTCATGTTTCAAAAGTTGTTTAGATGTGAGTGACGTAAAACTAACTCTTATGTAGGTTGGAAGTGTTATCACTGTTCATATTGAAGGAGGTAACGTAGTACTCGTCCATTAAAATAAATAGAAAAACTGTTACGTGTTTTCTACGAGTTCAGTAAGTAAACCTAAATTCAAGGATAATTAATAATCAGACTGAACGTTTGCGTAGTTCGGCAACAGCGCATCGTCGGCTCACCTACGAATACACACACGAACTCAGGTCTGAATAGCTGCATTCTGTCCCTTAGTCACTGCAGTAGGGTTGCCAGGCTTCGTAACGGCAGGAAATAATGATAAACACTCGGGAGGAAATGCGTGTTATTATTCGATTAAGAAGCTTCTGTTATCTAGTCTGCTGTCAAAAGATCTGAAAGTTAGAACTTATAAAATACAGTAGTTAAATTACCGGTTGTTCTCTATGGTTGTGAAACTCGGACTCTCACTTTGAGAAAGGAACAGAGATTAAGGGTGTTTGAGAATAAGGTTCTTAGGAAAATATTTGGGGCAAAGAAGGATGAAGTTACAGGAGAATGGAGAAAGTTACACAACGCAGAACTGCACGCAGTGTATTCTTCACCTGACATAATTGATATGATATGATATGTTTATTTGTCAGTCAACTTTACAATTCACAGTTATGGTGGACCTTCACATTTCTGTTTTTCGATCCACCATCCCTTTAATACATACAACTCTTTTCTATTAATGTATTCTTTGCCGAGTATTTCTTGATTACTTTCTAATCTTCTGTTATAACTGAATTGCTCTATGTCCTTCCCCCTCTATCCTCTTCTATTCTCTCCCTCCTACCTAGGCTGTCTCCCTTCCATTTCTCGCTCACCTATTAAATATTGCATATTCCTTCCTTAATAATTTGCATTTTTTATTTATTTTCTTCTCTACCCTCACATCCTACCTACTCTTAATCATTATTTTCCAGCTATTTTCTCCTACATTACTTGCTGACTTTTCCGTTTACTCTATTTTACAACAATTACATCACTTATTTTTTTTTCTATTCTCTGTTTATTTATGTTTTAATCCCATTCTCTTCGCTTCACTCCTAAATTTCCTATTTTATTATCTCTTTCCATAAATTTATTTCTATAATACTCCTACAGTTATAGTACCCCTGATACTACTCCCAACCCATAACATTGAAAAACATGAAATATCTAATTCACTTAATTACATTTGCAATTTCTCTCTCATTCCAATTCTCATTTGTTCAGATTTTTTTTCACTTTAATTCTCTTGTATTCACTGATTGATAGTCTTATCTTATTACACTATTACACTATCTTCTTATACTTAACATTTTCTTCTCTGTTCCTTTTCTTACACTTTTGCCACTCCTAACTTTCTTGCACTCGCTTTTTAGCACTCTTCTTCTTCGTTAATAACCTCTCCAAAGCCCTATTCATTCTGTCCTCACAATCACTAATATCTGGTAGTCGCTTCGTTCCTTCACCCGTTCTTATCATGTCTTCTCTTGCATTTCCTCCATTAGTCTTGTCCTTAATTCTTCGTCCGCAGTATTTTGTATCTGCCTCACGTTTTGATTTCACCTGACATAATTAGGAACATTAAATCCAGACGTTTGAGATGAGCAGGGAATATAGCACGTAAGGACGAATCCAGAAATGCATATAGAGTGTTAGTTGGGAGGCCGGAGGGAAAAAGACCTTTGGGGAGGCCAAGACTTAGATGGAAGGGTATTATTAAAATGGATTTGAGGGACGTGGGATATGATGATGGAGACTGGATTAATCTTGCACAGGATAGGGACCCGATGGCGGGCTTGTATGAGGGCGGAAATTAACCTCCGGGTTCTTTAAAAGCCATTTGTAATTATGTAAGTTTATCTTTTTATTTAATTCGCAATAAAAACGTCGGCTTTATTTAAAAACTCCAAAGAGATAAATCATCCTTATCGAAGGAAAATTATTTTTCCTGAGAAATGTATTGATTTGGGTCTAATATGGTCTAATATGTTTTTGTACTCAATACAAGGAATAAGGTCTTAAAAATCTGTACAGTTATACTACTTCCACTCTGTATATTAATGAATGATAATAAGTTTCTATCGTCATTTCACAGTATTTTTGGTGGATACTTACCGTACAGTATATGCTAAACACTAATTTTTGTCAGATCATAATTAAATTAGATACCGACGACAACTATAATAGTGTTTGTTCTAACGATAATTTTTACCAATTATAGGCCTACCAAGCCATAGCTCAAAACATATCAATGAAAATACTCTGTATTTCGATAGTAGATAGGGTAAAGTTCCATAATTCCGTGATAACCCTAACATCGTGATAAGTTTGTTTCACTGAATGTCACGGGATTGGGTATCTTGCTAGGAAGTTCACCGATGTATCAAAAGTAGGTGAAAAATGCACTCTTTTTGAGAAGATGTCTGGCGCTATGGTCGAACGGCAAAACTTTGACTGACATTCGATTTAAGAAAAGTATCACGGGATTAGGAGTATCACGAAATTAGGCAACTTTACTCTATACATGATCATATACAAAATAAAAATTCTGTTTATTTTCTATACAAAATACATTGAATATATACTTTCACATATAATAATTATATGTACGGTAATATTCCCAGAAAATTCAAATCATTTATAAAATATCAAATTAACTTAATGTTAAATTTTCCTGGAGAACACAATTGAGGCGGCCTTAGTTTGAATTGTGCAACGAATAGAAGTTTTTAAAAAGAGCTAACCAAAGATACTTGGACGGAGTTACTGCTAAATTAAATTTTATATACATTTGATGACACAATAAATTCAGAAACCTCCATTAGGGGTACTCTTAGGGCAATATGTTTATTCTAAATAGGACAATGGATCTACTTATACTATCGATTTTTTAAAAGTGTGTTGCAATTTGTGGTTTATAATACGATAATGAAATGTATTTCGCGGCCACATAATGAGCTGCAGCGTGTCTCTGAACTTAGTGAATATATGTGAATTGTGTTCGACAAAGTGGCAGAAATTTTCAGTAGAGCTTGTAATGGTAAATTCAGATTTTAATTAAATTAGAATATTGTGTCGACTCGGTAATTTTGTGCTCAGTTTTGTTTTAACGAATGCTGACCGCTCGCATGCTGTCAATTGCAGCGAAACGCCCGTTATGTCTTTTTGTACCTTTGTTACTTTCAATTTGCGATTTCCCATACCCTCTCTCAGTCTGACTAACAGCCTCATTCAGTTCTGTTCTCTTTTTCGTCCTTTTTTTTTTTTGTTTTGTTTTGGAGATGTTCATTCCATAATCTGTTTAGATAGGCCTTCTCTTTTTTACGTCATTCCTTCTACATGGTAATTTTAAATTAATTGGTCATTTTTTTAATCTACACAATATTAAAATCGTCTCCTGCAATCATTATTTCATTCTTTCTCTTACTTTCTATGTGCAAAACACAGTAAGGACGATAGTATGACTTTGTATAAATAATAATTCAAAATAATATTTTTACAGATAAAGCTCTAAATCCAAACACTATAATCAAACTCAATTCGATAGAAATCCTAAGACAATACAAAAATTAAACTTCAATAAAATATGGAAATGAATTAATGAATTAATGAATGTTAGCCATGATGTCCCATGTTGGGCACAGGCCTCCTGTGATGGGGTTAGAACCCCCTCGACAGGGATGGCTCAAGTGTACTCGCTTGGTGAGCCAATCCAAGCGAGCTTGTCGTGTACGTATACTACTTTTGTGACATGGTTAACAACCCTGTTAGACTTTAATTACTAGTCTCAGCACTCTGTTCTTTGTTCACTTTTTTCCTTGCACTACACACATTATACTGACACCAGCACTTTGACAAACACTGGTTGCTATTTACACTATTTACCTGACACTTTCTCAACACTGACTTTACTGTTTACAAAACTTATCTTACACTTTCACTAATACTGACTTTACTATTTACAATATCTTAATACTGATTACGTTATCTATTTACAATGACCTTCTCTAGTTCTTTCCACAAAACTCTGTTCTTTGCTGTCCTCGACCATTGTTTCCGCACCTCTTTGGTAAACATGTCAGACCATCTGAGCCGTGGTCTTCCCTGTCCTCTCTTTCCGACATAGTAACTGCATGGGTCCATCTTGTCTGATGTAGTCTCGCCACATGTTCCCCCCCACCCAGGTCCACTTCGTTGCCGTGGCTCGTTCTGCTGCGTCAGTAGTGTTCGTCAGTCTTTGTAGTGTTTCGTTAGTCATTCTGTCTCGTAGCGTGGTGTCCAGTATTTTTCTTTGCATCTTCCTCTGGCATGTTTGTATACTTGAGCGTTGTCTCTCGGACAATGTCCAAGTTGGGCAGCCGTACAAAAATATGGAATTAGAGCTGCTAAATGGTATAAATTGTTCCTAATATTAATTCTGTAGAACAGCTCTGTTTCGAATGTACTTTCCACAAGAACTTAATAATTACCATATTCTCAAAAGTTTTGTAAACACTTTTGATTAGTGATTGTGCAAAGTTCTAAAACATAGAACAATCTCATGTTTTTCTCAAATTAGTTGGATTGAATGTATGCCAAGAATTATTGTCAGATTACTACCATACACTTAGCGGCAAAAAGAATGGGCCGGCCGACAATTTCTATGTTACAGAGACATAACATTGCGGATGCTCGTCTCGTCAAAGCCATAATTCACCAGATAACAAATAATTAAACCATTTAAATTTGCTGTATTTTGTTTAAGAGTCTAAAATATGTAATAAAATCGAATGGCGAGTTGATTCTAGATACATCAGGGCCCTTGAACAGTGAAATAATAATAAAATTGATAAATAGAAGATCAACAGGAGCGAATATGAACAGAAAAACCACGTATTTTGCCATATTGAACAAGTTGATAGTAGTAGTTCAAGGTTCGAATCTCCCCCACTCTTCTTTTTTTAATTACAAATTTACCAACATATGTGTCTCGCAAAGTTATAATTATGTGGCGATATCTCTTAGAATATGCCCAAACTCTAATAATAAACCTCCCTCTCTCTCTCTTTCAAGCAATACTGCTATCTGTTAATACAACGGAAAACGATATCCAGAAGAAACACTTTTCTTCCAGCAGGATAATCATCCGATACACACCGCCAACCGGATTCAAAGATGGTTTACGAGGAGGCGTGATGTCGACCCAGTCTACTGGCCTCCATATTCACCAGATATGAATCGGATTCAAAATTTGTGTGCTGCAGTCAAAAGGATCCTACGCTCTAGTTGGGCAGAACAACCACCCGTTCGGATACCTGAGGAATTGTGGGACAGAGTTCTAGATGCGTGGGAGGAGATGGCCAAGAATTTAGACCTGTTCCATAATCTTGTGGACTCCATGCCGCGCAGAATGAGGGCAGTTGTTGACGCAGGTGGTTTGTGGACGAGATACTAGTCCCCACCACAGGCCTTGTTTTGTTAATATATTAAAAATCTGTTTGGGTTCGAATCCCGGTCGGGGCAAGTTACCTGGTTGAGGTTTTTTCCGGGGTTTTCCCTCAACCCAATAAGAGCAAATGCTGGGTAACTTTCGGTGCTGGACCCCGGATTCATTTCACCGGCATTATCACCTTAATCTCATTCAGACGCTAAATAACATAGATGTTGATACAGCGTCGTAAAATAACCCAATAAAATCAATAAAATAAAAAATCTGTTTGTTTTTGTTAATTTAATTATTTATTTGTGTTTGATATGCGTCCGGGTTTTTAGGATGTGAAACAAGAATTTTTGTTTATACAGGCCAGGTCTCACCTATTAATAGCCCATAGGTGATGGGCAATAATAGTTTTACAAGGCAGGTATAACGAAGTTTGTTAACAAACGCCACATCACATTTAAACTAATAAATTAAGTAAAATTTAAAATAAAAAAAATAATAATTTTACCGTACCGGGAGGCGAACTCACAACCTCTGGTACGGATGTCAGACTTCTTACCACTGGGCCACACACTGCTCGCAAGGTTTACTACATTATAGACGGACGACTTTCATTGAAGAGTCACCACAGCAATGCCTTGCAGTGGATTACATTTACACGAATGAACCGCGCGATGGAACTTACCATTTCTATCGACCAAGAGTCGGCCCATTCTTTTTGCCGCTAAGTGTACATAAATAAGTTCGTTTTGAGTGCAAATACAAATTTTTCATACGTATATTTCCTCAAATAAAAATTAATTATAAATTTCACCTGTACCTACTTACATCACAAACTAGACGTTGGCCTACATTTTAACTTGCCCATTCACAATGGGAATTACGTGATGGAGCTGACACCATCCAGAATCTGCACAGAGAAATTTGGATGCTGAATAAATATAATATTTAAAAGGAACTTGAAAGCTACTAACATGAGATTTAGTGGACTTAACTAGATTGGACCGACAACATAATGTCTATCTCTATGAAGGTTGGAAAATCCAAAACTGGTGAACGGCATTTTGTAATATCAGCGAAATATATGTTATCATGTAGGCCGATATACGACAACGCACAGTATATTCTCTTATATTTAGCCTTATATTACAACCAAGAGGACAGCAACCTTAGTATCTAAGTTAGCAGAACATTGGCTGTCAAGTTCAAAGCTCGGCGATGACTGAGTTGTACTTGCTGTGGACAAACTCAAGGTTGTGATGGATTTTCTCTAAGTTCTTCGATACTACTCATTTCATCAACACTCGAGAAACAAGTCACCACTAGTGTTTGTGCTGCACCAAATAGGTTATCAGTAGTGATTGATGTTCCTCACCGTTTGTCCAAAGATTAGTAAAGACGTGGCAGTAGTGGTTCATTCTATACGACTCATACACATCCAGAGAGGAACCGAACCTCCGCAGAATCTAACCCTTGACGAGAAAAATACGACTCATATAGCTCTATGATCTACGGGATATCACCACATGAAATAAGGCATTAGGACTTGCTGTCTAGAGAGGTTGCTTGGTGAAGCGGATGGTGGAACCGGCTTTGCCGAACAATATATCGGCACGAAACTCATTCCATAACTGGTGCACAAGAGACCTATTCGGGCTGAAGTGTTTAGTGATGCTTCTCGTCGCACCCAAAATGACGAAGCGTCCGCGAGATCTGCGCAGACCGAAACAACACTGTAAATACTGACACCTTGTAATGCGCAGTAACAATTTTTAGTGATCCTAAATATAAATTCGTATGATGTTGATATATTTATGATTATTATTACTATTATTATTATTATTATTATTATTATTACGATAAACCTTAGCGTTTTCCATTTCGCGTATTGTTACAGTATAGTGAAAACATGAATTAGTTTCGTTTTTATAGCCCTACTGAATGGGTCACAGTCTACTCATAGCATACTCATGACCCAAAGTTCTGCAAAATCAACTCGCGTGAGTCTGCAGCCCAGCCCGCGAAAGCCCAACATAGCTTGACGCGGCCACTTGCTAGCGCATAGTACTGGGCCTTCGAAGCCCATCGTAGCCCACCGCACTGCTCCCCACTGCACTGACACCAACCCACCAGGTAAGTTGGTTGTTCTTTCGTTTAGGGCATGACCAGTGGATCAGAGGCCCACTAAACGTATCTAACTTCCTGTTATATTTCCTATTCTCCTTGATCTATTTACGTCTATTTTGCAGGACTCTGGCTTGAGCATACATTTCCACGCATACCGGACAACACACAAAATTAAATTATTTTCCATTGCCGTCGAACACAGATTTAAAAACTGTCTCAGTGGTATCTTTTAAATTTCCATCCGGCTCTGCTGTTTTAAATTCTCTAGAAGCAATTTTTTTTACTACTTTTCTCTAGAGAGACTGTATTTTCTTTACGATACACTATTATTTGGACTCATCTTGAAACACAGAAGTCACAAACTAAAACAAAGACTTTTGAAACAATAGATGATCGTTGAACGAACCGCATACGCAAGCACAAGCCCGCGCAAACTCAATTAACAAGTAACTAATAACAGAGGAGACTTGGATACGATGCCTTGATAACAGTTCACCGCACAAAATTGCTTCGCAAGCAGCCCTGCCCTGCGAGTGCGATGACTTCACGGGCTTATTCCGTGCGAGACTGTGTAGCCCAGTGCGTTCCAGTGCGGAAGCAGCCCATGGGCTGGGCGGCTATGCAGGTCTCTGCTGACTCATAGATTTCTCAATAATTGAAGGGCTGAGAGCCATAGTGGACCAAATCCATTTTCAGAGTTTTGAAGCTTATCTCATCTTTTGATTGCCTGATGACTCACGTACTCTACAGATAGCGTCATTTCGTTCAAATCCCTCACGTTATGAAATAATAAAAGCAACAAAAGTACTCAATGAAGCAAATGCCGTTCTTTTGAGAAGAAGAATAGGCCATATCCAAACGTACAATGAAAGCTGCTGCTTCTTGCCACGTGACTTGATGTAGAACATGGCAGACCAAGTGGAAGAAAATAACTCGACTAAGGTGAAATCTAGGAAGTGTGTGGAAAACTGTCATGAGTGGGAAAAGAATGTACGAAAAAGGGGGGGGGGGAAGAATAGTGACGAAGAGTATGTAAATGCAAGTGGAAATCCTGTGTCTGCGAAAATGTACACTGACAAAGACTGCAAATGTGGATTATGTTATGTCGAACGCTTGCATAATGAAAATGATCGAGCACATGTGCATTATACATTCTCGTCAATAAATAATTTTGACCAGCAAATGGAGATCTTGCGGGAATTGTTCATATAATGAATTATAAAGAGGCACAGAGGATCTGCTGATGTAGAAGGTAGTCATGAAGAGCATTCACGGGTATATTATATTAAGTTAAAGCTAAGTACCCACCTATAATTTCAAAAAATATATTTGCAGTATATTCATAAACAAGATACCTATTTAAATAATTGTCTCTTTTAATATGAAAACCTTATTTCTGAGCTATTAAAATTTCGTTAATCTAGCTGTGTACTGTACAATGTTACCTGACTTCGTTAGAATATGTATTAATTTATAATGAAAATAAATAAAAAAAAGAAATTATTTAATAAATTAATTTTCATTCAATTTAGAAAATTATATTTCAAAAGAAGGCGAATTTTTGGACCAGGAAACAAGTTTAAATTGTTATCTTTATAAAAGTAGCCTATGTGTGCCCATGGTAAACATTACATTTTATTTTTACGATGCTTATCAGAGTAAGCAAAACGATATTCTTAAATCTGAATAGCAAACGTGGGAGTGCATGATTGTGAATATGATGTTAGGGATCATATCTATTGTCATAGGCTACCTTAAAACTGTAAATACTGGAGCAAACCACTTAATAGTATATTCAAATAACGTGTGGAGGAAAAAATAGAAACCAGAAACCAGAACATAGCCTCTATGTCCATCATTCACAGTTTAGGAAATAGACCATACATTTCTAGAATTTGGGCATTCTTTCCTCCCTAATGACAGGAACGTCATCACTTCTGTGTTTAATGCATCACTGTAGGAGAAAAAAAAAGCCTTTATTGTAAAGAAAATGGAACAGTCAAACTTCCTTAATATCAAAGATAATGCAAAATGCAATGTTTTGGTGTGCAAAGACACTACAGATGGTAACAAAGTCCAGTGGGCGAAAAATAAATGGCGAGGTTCGAATCAATTCATCCAATGAAAATTAAATTTTGTTATTCTCTAAATGAGCCAGAAGCAGTTTTTCCAAAATTTAGAATTGGAAAAGTAGGCACTGAGCTTTTGGAGATGGACCACTGGCTCATATTTGTTTAGACAAGATAAATGTAGTGCCATAGTGGGCCAACTCCAAGACTTTGAAATACGTGTCATTTCATGATGTTATAATTAGGGCAAAATATATGTTTTTCCTTTTTGTGTCATATATATAATTTCATCAATACCTTTTTATATATTAAATTAATAATTACTTATTAGTATGCATTCAATGAATTATTTTATGTATTTACCGTTACCTCAATTTTTCTCAGTTTCATGAAAATGGCATTTGACCCACTATGGCTCTCAGGCCTTCAATTGTTTTCTATGTTTCTTTAAGCGATGGCCTTGCGCTATATCAACCATAAAAGGAGAGTCTCATTACATGTGAATGTCTACTATATGTTATAATCTTCACAGGCATCATTAACGGTAGATGATGATGATGATGATGACGACGATGATGACGTTGATGACGATGATGACGTTTTGGGTAGTGGTGATAATTATATTACTTTATTGCGATGTAAATTACATTGATTTTATTTGTCTCATTCGACTCATTTGATCCTCTTCAGCTTCAATTTTGTTACCTTGAGGTGTTAATTAGTTAATTAATTAAATTTTGTAATGATATAGAAATTCATATCAGCAGATGTGTACTTCCTGCCGGCCTTGTGAAAATCTCACGTGTTTTGCTGATACTAAATGTATTACCCAAGTACTTGTTATCGTGGAATATCGAACACTAACCTAATATTAACACGTAAATGGGAACACCTGTACGCACACATTGCTGCAAATTTGATTCCCCCCATTCTGGTTTATCATCTATAATTCTTCAGCATGAGGGAACACTAAATCACTGAAGCATTCAGACACGGCGTATGCTCGAAAGTCCAATTCTGGGGACTAACTACTGCTGAATTCTCCTGCCATAACATCACTTTCCTTTTGTTTTCATTAGCCTACATGATGGTTTATTTTGTAGCACTGGGTTGTTACTTTTATTTTGATTTGTATTCACTCTAATAAGATTTTATTTTGCATTACCTTATCGAATGTAGTATTATCGACATTTGAAATAAGCAAGGGTTCTTTATGAAAATATCCTTCGTATTTTCATAATGAGTATTATTTACATTAATGTTTTTATATAATTTGCACTATCTCTGTTGCAGTGAATTTCAATTCAATAAGTACCAATATATTTGTCATTAAATTTCCATTATCTCTTCGGCTCGTTTCTTTGATGTGATACAGAATTTTAAATATGTCATGTTTTGAGACATTCTTCAACTCAAATATTTTATTCAAAGCCATTAGACAAAGCACAATATAATAGTCATTGTCCCAATATTGTCCTCAGCAAGTCATTTGTGTATGTTTTTTAATGTATAAGGAAAGATTCTGAGATAAAATTGACTAATAATATTAATTAACAAGGAGAGATATAGAGTAGAATAATAATCTTTATGTTGTAAGTTCTCAAATTGTTTGGCTTGGCATAATACATATTTCCTGCTATAGTGTGCTCTAAATTTAAAATGATGTTCAATTTAAATTTACGGGTAGAAATTAATAATGTAGCATCTTATTAGATGCACAACATTAATATACGTACAAAAATTATTTATGTAATACTTATATTAATTAGGTTGAAAGTATTACCGGAAAAGAAATGGGTTCGGGCTTGAGAGTAACACGTAATCTTCTGCTACACCGAATGCTATATTAGATTGTCTTATGTTACACTTTAGAGAATCTTTTTTTCAGATTCAAAATGTAACTAGTCTTAGAAAAATATTTTGCCGCCAGATGCTTCATAGTTCCAGAAAGGAGGCAGTACACATGATCAGAGTACGAGCGACCTGGTTCACAAGAGAACAACTAGTTGAGATAATAAAATTAGTGTTGTTTCGTTGTATGTCTGATCAGAAGCACTGTCTCCTTTCTGGTACTTATAATAAAGTTGTAAGATATCTGTGCGACAAAAAATTTTTCTAAAACTGTACATTCTATCTTTCCACGCTCGCAGATGTAGAGCGGACGCGGTAGTACACAGCGCAGCTGCACACAAATGAGCGCGGAAATACAAAATGTATGCACTGGTTACTGACTGAAATGCTTGACAAGAAAGAGTTTTCAATAGACTTAAATTCAACACTTCATGATATCTGCAAAAGATATACAGTATATTATTTGAATTCACTTTTGAGATCCAGTTGAATGTAATTTTGTATTTGGAAGCATTTTGTTTATTGAATTTTCTGTTAGTCGTATTTAAATTTATATAATTTTTTCATAAATGATCCTATAAGAGAGATCCAATAAATTAGATTATTATATATTTTACATAACAATTGTATTTTAAGTTCCGGCATTTCTTATCAATAATTTCACTTCACTGCATAATGTAATTTATGTTAAAAATTATAGTTGTAGTTACGGCAATTTGAATTCATATTTTATGTTAACAAATGTTTACTCAAGGTCTCAGAATTTTTGGATGAACTGTTTTACACGGTTTCAATATACAGGATATTTCCGGGCTGGTGTTACAAACTTTCAGGGATGATGGGGAAGGGCACATGTATCAATTTGAGATAAGGAACCCTGGTCCGGAAATGACTGAGTCGAAAGTTATAAGCAAAAATAGTTGTGTGGAAATGGAATTGTAATTTCGTACCACGTGACACTGTCGTGGAAAGATTGTATGGGCCGGATGTCTCCTACGTGGGTACTTTCCCCGATACAATCTGTGAGCTTGTCTATTGTTCCCATTGGCTCATCCGTATTCGAAAATCAGGTCTGCATATTCCGCTCTCGTGTATTCCTCCATTTCACTAGGACTGATCGACTGGACACTGCAACTTGTACACATACACTACTGTCTACAGACGTGCATATCAGGACCGACCATGTCCGTTACACATTACGCTATCTGCATTGCTTTAGTGTAGTTTCCTATCCCCACGCCTCAGTCAGCGCACTGAATGGAATACTGTAAGTAAACAACATAAACAACGTCAGGTGAATACAGTATGTGTAAGATGTACAGATACATATACATAAATAAGATGTACAGAGGAATAAAATTATTCAATTTCCACACAAATATTTTTGCTTGTAACTTTCGACTCGGTCATTTCCGGACCAGGGTTCCTTATCTCAAATTGATATATGTGCCCTTCCCCATCATCGCAGAAAGTTTGTAACACTAGCCCAGAAACACCCTGTATATTGTTCAACAAAAGGTAGTTAATATTACGACATTTTTGGGTAAATTATTTTATTTGTTTTCATCGTATCTGTATTTTATATCAACAATTTCATTTCAAGATGATTTAATTAATGTTACAGAATTTTTGGATGAATTATTTTTATTAGGTTCATTATTATATTATATTAAGGAATGAAGTTCAAGAAACTGCATTTTTGGATAAAGTGCAGCGGGATAATAGAAAATCATCTTTCGTCATAGAGACCGTGTTTTATTCCTTTTTTTTTCGTCCTACGTTGTCCTAACTGATGAAATAACTAAAGTGTCCTGCTACTTGTGTGCAATGTTGTTGGTTGCAGATCCTCCTGTAAATACGGAATGTTTCTAATTATTTTGTACAATATTTGACGTCTATAATAGTAGTTGCTCTTGATGATTATGACGATCATAATAAGCAAAGTAATATATATATATATATATATATATATATATATATATATATATATATATATTTGAAATAAAATAGTTTGATACTTTTGAAAAGAAGTGACAGGGAACTTGAGAAAATGCCTATGATTGCGTATAATGTCTATACAGGAATTAGCATACTAGGACGAGGATAAATAAACACAAGATTTAAGTATGCCTAATTAACAGAATGAAATAAGCTATGAATAACAGATAATAATAACAATAATAATGCATTAAACTGAATGTAACTTAGTATTAACATGAGAAGTATAGAACTATTTTTGATTCACAGATAATTAACAATTAATTGGTAAAGTGTCTATAGGCTCATGAGAATATCCCTTAAATGTAATTGCTATTCAACCATCTGTAATACTAAGCGTACATTAACTTCCGATAGCTACGCAAGTATTGTGCATGCATCATTTTCCCGTGATTGCCAAAGCACAACTGAATACTATTATTCTTTAATTATATTGCAAACCCTCATGCATTATAATAAAATCATCCAAGTTTGTTATGTGTTTATTCAGTTCGTCGGATATGACGTGAGAATTTCAATAGTAACCGAAGTTGAATGGCGTCAGTGTAATTTCTGTTCCACCAAATCCTTTAATTTTTTCTGTTAATGTAGGTCGAATGTAGACGTTACAAGCAAAAAAAAAAACTAACAAAAGATAAAATATTATAAATAATTGCTTTTGAGTTATAATTAAAATTATGTAACCATTATTACGTTGACAACATTAAGACATAACTTACGAATTGTATGCAGAGACGAAGAAGAATAGGGAAAAGAGGGAAGCCTGGAGAATGCTGGCCTTGCAGTGAAGGACCTGCCTTCGAGCAGAAAATTATGTATGAATCAATCATTATGTTGATGTTCACATGAATTTTCTATTTTTACATATCTCTGATACACGTTATCTTTTTTCGATGAAGTAGACATTTCACAGAAAATTTCTAAAATACACCAAAACAATAGAATGATTAACAACATTATGAAACCTTCCCTAGTACAAAGGCATACTAGAATTCGCCTATAGAAGACCTTGGCGATTGTACTTTGTTACTGCAGTGAAGCCTGGACATTGAGGAAGAAAGATGAAAGCAGAATAACGGCTAATGAAATTAAATTTATTAGATATACAGCGGAATATACGAAATGGGATCACAAATGCAATGAAGATGTAATGGAAGAATTACAACTAGAACCTGTAATTAATCAAGTAAAACATTATCGAAACAACTGGACAAGTCATCTGCATCGCATGCGTAGAGATACAATCCCAAAAGTCATGCTCCACTATCGTCCAAACGAGAAGAGATCTCTCTGTTGTCTAAAGAAGCGCTGGATTGAAAATTCAACTGTGAGATCGTAACAGGCCATATGGCCTAATACTTGAAAAAGGAGAAGAAGAAGAAGAAGAAAAAGAAGATTATTTTATCTTTCATCATTACTTAATATAACAGTTACATAGGCTTACTACTTTGGATTATAATCAAGGTAGATGTATCAAACAAGACCAATCTCTTAACAAGGCCAACCCCTTCTTGTATTAAAAGTATATGCGATATCTGCTAGATGACAACAGTGATTGAATCCTCTACTAGTGCGCATTTAACAGTGCTAATATCACATGTCAACTGTAACTGGTTTGCTGCCATTGTATGTTCTGTGTTTGAGTTGTTTGTCTGGATAATTGTGGAAAGTGCAGTTTTTCGTATTTCTGCAGCCATTTGTAACTAATATTTCAAGTATTATACGTTTTTCGAAAGCTATTTATTCCTTTTGAAGATCATATAATTAGATTTAAGTTATAATAAGGTGGCGACGGAGTAGTGAGTAAGAGACTAAAGAAAAACTGCAGGTCTCTATTAAGGTCCGGATGGGCTTTGTTTGGTGTGTGAACTGTCAGAACGATTACAGTTCAAGATTTGGCGAACTGTTTTCATCTGCCTGGCTCAGAGCAATGACTGCACGTAATTTGATTGGAAGGTTTCGAGGGATAGGTATTTTTGCTTACCTATTCCTGAATCTGGGATCTATTGAAGTAAACTAAGGTTCAAATGCAGTTGTATCAGATCTGTCATCCGACGAAGAGGCAGAAATTGATAACCTTGATGATGTCACTGATCTAACATCAGTAGTCATATTGAAGAATCTCCAAACACCTCTATGATCAACAACGATGAAAACAGTCCTGGGCTTTATTTTGAACCTATTCTTTCATGACAACTAATTTTGAAATAATTACCACGGTCAAAATCTTAAAAACATACATTTAAGGTTTTTTTAAGAGACTACTAAGTCAACTGTGAAAAAAGAAAATAACGATTTCCCATATTTAAGTACTTAAAATATAGATGGTCCCAAACTTTAGGTGAGTCTTGTTTGATACACCTACCTCATATACTTACTTACTTACTTACAAATGGCTTTTAAGGAACCCGAAGGTTCATTGCCGCCCTCACATAAGCCGCCATCGGTCCCTATCCTGAGCAAGATTAATCCAGTCTCAATAATCACACCCCACCTCCCTCAAATCCATTTTAATATTATCTTCCCATCTACGTCTCGGCCTCCCTAAAGGTCTTTTTCCCTCCGGTCTCTCAACTAACACTCTATATGCATTTCTGGATTCGCTCATACCTGCTACATGCCCTGCCCATCTCAAACGTCTGGATTTTAAGTTCCTAATTATGTTAGATGAAGAATACAATGCGTGCAGTTCTCTGTTGTGTAACTTTCTCCATTCTCCTGTAACTTCATCCCGCTTAGCCCCAAATATTTTCCTAAGCACCTTATTCTCAAACACCCTTAACCTATATTCCTCTCTCAAAGTGAGAGTCCAAGTTTCACAACCAAACAGAAGAACCGGTAATATAACTGTTTTATAAATTCTAACTTTCAGATTTTTGGACAGCAGACTGGATGATGAGAGCTTCTCAACCGTATAAGTAATAACACGCATTTCCCATATTTATTCTGCGTTTAATTTCCTCCCGAGTGTCATTTATATTTGTTACTGTTGCTCCAAGATATTTGAATTTTTCCACCTCTTCGAAGGATAAATCTCCAATTTTTATATTTCCATTTCGTACAATATTCTGGTTACGAGACATAATCATAACTTTGTCTTTTCGGGATTTACTTCCAAACCGATCGCTCTACTTGCTTCAAGTAAAATTTCCGTGTTTTCCCTAATTATTTGTGTATTTTCTCCTAACATATTCACTTCATCCGCATAGACAAGAAGCTGATGTAACCCGTTCAATTCCAAATCCTGCCTGTTAACCTGAACTTTCCTAATTGCATATTCTAGAGCGAAGTTAAAAAGTAAAGGTGATAGTGCATCTCCTTGCTTTAGCCCGCAGTGAATTGGACACATTTTAATTAATCGAACTAGTTTCTTGGGAATACCAAATACAATAAGAATATCATATAATACTTCCCTCTTAACGGAGTCATATGCCTTTTTGAAATCTATGAATAACTGATGTAGTGTACCCTTATACTCCCATTTTTTCTCCATTGTCTGTCGAATACAAAAAATCTGATCAATAGTCGATCTATTACGCCGAAAACCGCACTGATAATCCCCAATAATTTCATCTACGTACGGAGTTAATCTTCTCAAAAGAATATTGGACAAAATTTTGTACGACGTCAACAAAAGTGATATTCCTCGAAAGTTACCACAGTTGGTTTTGTCCCCCTTCCTACCTCATATATGTAAATTTTATTGTATTTGTAAATTGACCATGTTTTTTACTTACTTTGCGGTTATGCGGTTGATAAATTTTCCTATAAATATAAAATATACTCCTTGAAATATGTATAACTGAGTTTCTTCGAAAAATGTGCATTACAATTTTTTCTTTTTTAAAATCAATATAATAATTTTCTCTGAAACGTACATTATAAATATCGGAATCAGCAACAAATATCCCAAGAAGATGTGCGTCTCCTATTGATGTTTACAGTCTTTTAAATTGGGCTACTTATTCCTTTGAGCCAGTCAATATATTATATTGAGAGGTTTAATATTACACAAATTACGTTCTTGTTCTGAAGAATTTATTCGAATGCAAGTCTTCATCTCTGAACAAATCATAACAAGTTATTTTTTTACCGACAATTTAAAATTATTTAGGTCAGACGACATCCTAGGAACTGAAATTACTTCACACCATAGAACAGCAGTACTACGGAGTGATTAACCTGTAAACCAACACCGTGGGCTGGGCTTTTACGCAGACTGATCCTGATATTTATCACCTGTGGTTCCATCAGTAGATTGGATGTCAAGTACAGAATTTGTGTTATGTATGTACACAAACATACATCAAACATGTACCAACTTGAAAACCTGGTCTCCCATTACAACAGTCAGTAAATTTTAATGTAATGTTATGCTACCTGGATGCAGGACACTGCCATCTCCTGCAAGGTTCACCACACGCACAACAATCCGCCCAATGAACGTGTGAGACACACAGCGGGGCAGTCAATACTGCTGGCATGACCTGGTTTTCACCTAAATTATGGATTTTCGTCAACGGACTTTAATTCAAATTATAACAATGTTTGCTAATGAATGTTTGTACGTGTGTAGTGTTTTCCGAGTTATGACTAATAAAATAATTATGCGCGACCATGCATAACATAGTTTATGCAGATAAATAATCAAGACAGTAAAAATTTCAATCGTTTTTGTGATGATTTGAAGTAGACGTCTACTAAAGTTGTAAATCTATCATATTATACTCCATCGCTGTGGAGTAACGGTTAGCACGTCAGGTCATGAAACGAGCGGGCCTGGGTTTAAATCCTGTTAATTTCTGGTTGGGGTTATTTCCGGGGTTTTCCCTCAATCAATTGAAGCAGAATTTCTGGGTAACTTTCATCGTTGGACCTCGGACTCACTTCGCCATCATTAATTCACATATCATCATCATCATCATCATTATCATCATCCATACAATAGCCCGAGTTAAGTTCACGGTCCGACGTGCTTGCTTGTACAAGACCGCGGCCGTTTGGCTACCCAATCATTCACAGAATAGGAATGGTAAGCACAAAACGCCTTAAGCTTCAGTGCAAGCCTTCGGGTCCCTCCTCCGTACAAGAGAGGAAAAAACTCTATCATATTGAATAAGCTTACTATCTAGAGTGAATCGGGGGAGATGACTATCGGGGGAAGATGCTTATTTATTTGTAGTTTCACTTTCTTTCAAGAGAGAACGTCACGCGCATGTCTTCATGATCACTGAGAGAGTTGAATGTCTGTAGAGTGGAAGCTAACTCATTTTGCCACTTGTTCTTGTTGTGAGAAGAAGAAAAGCAAAAAGCAGCTCATTTTTCTGCTATAAAATAATTGCAAAGGTATGTTAAAATTTTAATACATCCTTGAATTCGTAATAACTGTCAAACTTTTGCAATGGATATTGTAGTAAAGGTTCTAAACTTTGTATTGTTAACAACCAACGACCTTCTTCCGCCATCTTAGGTTACGTAACAGCACTGGGCATCTTACCCCGATACTTGAGGAAGATGATCACTTTTTTTCGGGGTAAGATGGTAACTTGTTGCAAGAGTTTTATTTTTTTGTTTTATTACAGGGAATTTGTAAACATTACGTAAGATCCTCTGATAGAAGTCAGTGGATTAAGGACAGTCTTCAACTTGCGATGGAATATGTTGTAACGGAGGATATGAAATGTTTTAGAGCATCGCAAGCATACGGGATTCCGTACCGTACCCTTAAACGCCTCCTGAAAAACGATGACAAAAAAAAAGTACTGGATTGAATTCATTATGTGCAAGAAGTGATTTCGCGAGTCGTGCACAAGGCAATAAAATATGTGCAATGACTGTGTTGCTAAGTAGTGATAAACGAGTGAAAAGTGTCCAAGAGCTTTAGATTAAGTCAATTTTGTTATATAAATGTATCAAACCAAGTTCAGGTAAAATACATGTATCAGTAAATGTGTTAATTGCATTTGCCATCTTACCTGACTATCTGGGAAAGATGTCTACATTGCAGGCAAGAAGAAAACCTTGATTTATAGTATGAGCAAGGTAATTAATGTTTTCTGTTTTGTACCAAAAATACAGTTTGAAAAAACCTTCCAGACTTTGACCTTTAAATATGAAATTCAAAACTAAATGAACAGTATCTTAAATTTTCAATCCAAGAAAAAGTCAGGCATCTTCCCCCGACTGACTCTATAAAAAACAAGTGAAATTATTAAGTAGGCCTTCTGTATATAGAAAGAATATTGGTGGAAGAAGAACATGGCTGACACAGAAATAAGACTTTAATAGCTTGCAGTTAAAATCATTGAAACGAAAACAGAGAGAATGGAATACTCCCATACAGATGTCATTCATTTCCATGTCACATTTTTTGAGACCGTAAATAGAAAAATACTGTAGCAAATATTAATGTGATAATGTAGGGTAGACCAGGTTAACTGTAAACAATTTTCACTGATTTCAAATATATTTCAACATTACACAACCCTCAGTAACGGTAAGCATGTTAAAGAAACATTGTGTTATTTTTAGATCTTTCTTTTCCCTGAAAATGGGTTTAAAATAATAAGGTCGACTTTTGTCATCTTTTAATTGCTAGTTTACATTTACCCCATCTGCTTACATTTACCCCTTTGAGAGGGGATAATTGTAAACACAATTTTCGCACGGGCTATCAGACACTGAACATTTTTTGTTCTGTTTCAGAAGAAAGAGCTGTACTCGTTCCAATTCCAATTTTGGTCACTGGTACATTTCGTCCCTTTAATCTATGATATATGGCGATATAGAAACTCAGTACCTTTCCTGAGATTCACGATAACTGTAATTATTATTTTTCACATCTGTGACAATCCTCTCTAAATTCTCTCTTTGTAATATAATTTCTTGGCATTTTGATTACTGAAAAGTACGAAATGTAACCACAGTAAAACATGTTTACAATTACCCCCAAGCAATTAAAACTATGGGACAAACGTAAACACGTCATAATTTAATGAACTGAGGTTATGGGAGATCTCAGAACCATTGTAATACATGTTAACTACTATACATTACTCATAAAAACAACATATTCTTAAAAAATAGCACTGTACGTTTACTTACAATGCCAAAAATGAAGATGAAGTAAAATTCTTTCTCAACTTTTTTTGTAGACTCTTACAAAACATTCGTTCACAACTAAGCAGTTACTCCTATTTGGCGCCAAACTGCTTTGTAGGTTAGCCAACATGTTAATTTAATTATTCCCCCGAAATAAATTTTTATATTGACTGTTTTGTACTTCTCACAGCATTTGTTTACAATTATCCCCTGATTAAAATTACCCTCGTCTACCCTATACGAATAGCTTATTTCAGAAAGGGACCTGAGTCACCTTTCTATACTTTCGAGAAAAACACAAAAAAAATATAAAACGTTTAATTTTTGGTTATACGAATTACGCTTTGGATGCATTGTTTACATGTGTGTAATGCATATTTTACAGTGTTTAGAACAAAAATTGAGCCAGTTTACATATAGAAAAATGTATTTGAAAATTACCGACAGAGGTCCCTTTCTGCAATAAAATAAAGAACTGAAGATATATCATAATGATTTTATTATTATTTCAAAGTTTCATGCTAAAAAAATGGAACATAGCACATCACTTGTCAAAATACATATGCTTACACATTTAAACTGTAAAACATACAAAGAAAAGATCAGGACTTCTACAGTTAATGCAGAATTCTCCATAAATAAAAGTTATTTCATATACTTGTTTGATACTGATTTAATTACATACAGGCAGTAGAATTATGTCATCATAAAAATTTCTGAATTCATATGGTACATATTTCAGTAACTCCTTTATGTCTTCCACCTTAGTCATCATGGCTAATTCCTTTGTATAAAAGGAATGTGTTGCAGTAATGAGGTTGATTATCTCCAGAGTTCAGTGTCGAACAAATTCTGAAGTCAGAATGACACCTTTTCTTATAGAATTTCAAAATAGTGACACTTGGAAATACCGAATTGTTCCCTGTCTTTGTATGAGCGTCCTGCTGTCTCCGTTGAGAACACAGTTTTTTTTTTCTTGTAGAGAGTTTGCCACAATTTATCATAGTCAAAAATCTGTTCACTTTCAATCATGTTAATTTTGTTTCGATAATTGCAGTTGAAGACACAATGATAAACCTGTCTGCCACAGCTTCAACCGAAAGAAAACACATTACAAGTGCTGTTGCTTACATATTACAAACTTAAGCCTGATTAGATTAGTGTAACCAACATATTCAGCAGAAAAGTACCCGCGTCATTGACAGCAGTACCTTTCTGAACTACGTGAACAATAAACAATCTCAATATTACTATAAGAAAGACATGATCCAGGGTGTTTTCTGCATTAAAATGTACGTCCGTAACAGGAGAACACAAAACTCTTGATAACTCAAAAAACATAACAAGTGACTCAGGTTGCTTTTTGAAATAAGCTGTCCATACGTAAATATCATAAAATTATTATGAAAGTTTATAAGTATTCAAACAAAACCTGACCATAGCGTAAACACGTACGAACAACAAGAAAAATTGTAATTGCATAAACATGCCCTATTCTTCATAGATGACAAACCTAATATACGTGATAACTTCAAAATATCACAGGAAGAAAAAAAGACAGAACTAATCTGTAATCTAAGTAACTATTTCCGAAAATATTTTGAAACAAAAAATTGTTTCCTACTTTCATTTGTGGGTGGGGTCGTTGTTGAGTTCCCACGTTAGAAGCCATTTGAGGGTGAGTGGTTATTGTGACCACACGTTGGGCGCCATTTGAGCGTGGGTGCGTCTCGATGTTGCGTGAGATTCACTCAGGGTAGCCGAGGTACGGTTGTGGTGTAGGTTGATGTCGGGAATAATCCCAAGCCGGCTACTTATATAAAAGGCAGTGTAAATTCCAAAACTATAAGTTTATTGTCGTATTCACTTGGTAAACCCTAGAGTATGTATTTCCGGCTGACTTATAATTCAATCGTTGGTCGCAATTCTGTATCGACTCAGTTGCAGCTCTGAATAAGCTCTATCCGATACTATAAATTCAATACTCTGTCCCGTACACTACGACACGAAGCGAAATAGTAGTCCTGTCGACACCAAACGAAGTAGTTATTCTGCCCTGTATGTAGGGCCGCCGACGCGATGTAAAGTTGTTTTTGATGATCTCCGCTCCGAAGCGGAATAGTAGTCGTCATCTCCGCTCCCCGTCACCCTTATTTATAAAAACCTATCCTACGCTAAAACTAACTATCCTATTGGTTAAAAACTACGTCACTAACTGGCCTAAAATCTATTCCCTATTGGTCCAAAGTGACCTCATAAGCTGGACCAAGATCTCTTCTTATTGGGCGCGAAATATGTCATCTCTAAATTTAAACTTTGGATTTCCCATAACATCTAATTAGTTTGTATATCTCACAAGAATACCCGTTCTTTGGAAAACCCAAGCTTGGCAGTATCTTTCCCACGGGTCTAGTCCGACTCCGGCTTTTATGCTTCATCGAGTCTATACGAAACCCCGCTCAAGGTGGCCCTAAATCTGTCCGATGCTGACAAGTGACGAAACACCTGTGTGAGGAAGCTAATTCTAACGAAGTCGCCAGAACATCCCCGCGAATACATGTAATAAAAATATGGAGATATCACTTCGCTAATAAATCGGTCTCTCCCTCTCCTAATTACTGCTTCAAATGCCCATCTACATAACCATTGGAAATTCCCGGAAGAGTTTCCAATGTTATGAGATGTCCCCGCTTTCTGCCTATAACTAGCCTCATAGTTCCCCCACGCGATCAGCCGGTAACACATTATTTACAATACAGTGAGATTACAATGTCACTACAAACAATTACAATAAATATTACATATATCTTCACAAGCCTTTCTATGTACACAACTCTCACACAATAAGCACAACAATGTACAATTTATATCCACATTTACATATGTACAATACCATTCATTCACATATTTACATTTATTTATTAATTGATCAATTACACACTCTGCGTGCTTGGTTGTACCAGCCGCCCTGTACAGGTTCACCTAGCTGTACGCGTGAGACTAACCATCCTACTCTTTCTCATTCCTGCCTCCTAGCCTCTCCTGTTTGAAAGGCCGCAAGAGTTGCTTGTGGTACCTTCCAACAGGTTTACTTTTTCCCCTTTCTACCAATTCGAAAGTATGGTCTCCATATCTACTTTTAATTTCGTAGGGCCCTTTGTACAGTAGCTCCATGCGTGAGTAACGTCCTCTGAGGGCGGAAGATAACTTCACGTCCCTTAGCAATACCAGATCGCCGGGTGTGGGCTCCCATTTGTGGCGATATCTTTTAACTTTACCGAGTCTATACTCAGCCTTTTTCCTGATTCGGTCGAAAGCTAGTTTACACAGTAGTTCCGCACTAGGAGGCTCACCCTCCTGTATTGCCTGCGGCAAGCTCTTTATCATAGGATCGGGATCGATCCCTAACATAAGTTTGATCGGAGCTATTCCGGTCGTTGGATTGATAGAGTGGTTCATGACTCTCTCAATCACCTCACATTGCCTAAACCAGTCCTTATGGTTTCGGTGACACAGAATACGGAGGTACAATGATATATCCCTAAGCGCTCTTTCGCAGGGATTACCGCTGGGAAAGTATGCGGAGCAATTGTATAGTTTCACGCCCGCATCTTCCAGCATTTTGCAAAACACTTTCGATTTATGTACCGACACATTGTCACTGAGCACCGCTGTTACCGGGCCGTAAGTCGGTATGTAATCTCTAACCAGCTTGTCAGCACACAATTTACTAGAGATATTTCTTAAAGGGTAAATCTTTACAAATTTTGTGAAGACATCGTACGTAACAAATATGTACCTGTGTCCGAAGGACGATGTGGGCATTGGACCGTGTTCGTCCACTGCTACAAGTTCATTCTTTTTACCCCTGATAATGACCTGTGGTACATTGTCATACCTTACATTTAGAGGTTTCGCCCTCTGGCAGACCTCGCAACGAGATATTACCCTTCTAACCTTCTTTGACAGTTGCTTAATATAAAATGATTCTGACATAGTTAAAATGATCCTATCACTCCCAGAGTGACACATAGATAGGTGAAAGTTGTTTATAAGTTCATTCTCCATACTCGCAGGTATGTATATCTTCCACTTCTGGATATCCCTACCATGCAATTTATACAAGATACCAGAGCGCAATCCATACACTTCATCTTTCACCTGTGAGATTTCTCTAGCTTTGTCCATTAAGGCCCTTATCGTGGAATCCTCCTGCTGCAAATCTGCAATTCTCCGAAATTTTCCCGTCAGAGCTCCATTCCTCGTGGAATCAATTTTCATCACGGCAATTTCGTACGCGGGGGCGGTGATAGTTTCCGGTAGCCCCGATTTGGAATTCAAACGAGAGAGACAATCACCAAAGATATTGTCTGCCCCCGGAATATGTCTGATCGTCACATCATGAGCCAAAATTTCGTGCACATATCTAGATATTCTAGAGTTCGTCAATTTGCATCTACTCAGAAACGCTAGGCTTACATGGTCAGTAAATATGATTATCTGCCTATTAAAGATATACTGACGGAACTTCTGTAGTGCGAAGTACACAGCAGAAATCTCTAGTTCCGTGATTGATGCGTTGCTTTCGGTACGCGACAGTCCCCTAGAAGCTGTGGCAATCACATGTCGCTTATTATCTTCATCTGTCTGACATAGAATTGCTCCATATCCATATGAAGACGCATCCGTATAAATCTGAAAAGGTAGGCTGTCGTTAGGCCTTTCCAACAGAATTGAGTCGGCAAAAAGCAGTTTCGTTCGATCGAATGCTTCCTGCTCTGCCGACCCCCACCTGAAGGGTGTATCCTTCTTCAACAATGCTCTGAGTGGGGCTACATGCTTAGCATAATTGACGAGAAACCGATTCTGGTATTGTAGGATACCTAGATACCTACGAACCTGTTTCCGGTTCCGCGGCGGCGGGATCCTCGAAATGCTCTGAATTCTCTCTTGGTCCGGTCTAATTCCGTCAGACGAAATTACGTAACCCAGGAAAACTGTCTCAACTTTAAAAAATGCTGTTTTCCCCAGCTTGACTGTCATACCAGCCTCTCTCAATTTAGTAAGTACAAAATCAATATCCCTAATATGCCTATCCACATTATTGCCATATATAAGAAAATCGTCAATGTACTGTGCCAGAAAACCTTTCGTCGAATCACCAAAAATTATGTCAAGTGCCCTTAGTAGCGCAGATCCAGAACTCGCGATGCCGAATGGGCATCGGGTATACTGATAAACTTTCCCGTTATGTAGGAACGCGGTGAATTTTCTCGAGTCCTCGTCCAGCGGAATCTGCCAATACGAACTGGTCAAGTCCAAACTAGTGAATATAGAACAGTCACTGATACGGCCTAACAAAGTGTCCACTGACTCCGTCCTGAAATTATCTTTCACTGAAAACGAGTTAACGTGTCGGGCATCTATCGTTACTCTTAAGCTTCCATTGGGCTTCCTAACCCAGCACAATGCATTTACGTAAGGCGAGTCCGATACTTCTATAACTCCGTCTTTTAACATATCATTTATGACTTCGTCTGCCTGATCCCTTAAAGATAGGGGGATGGGTCTACATTTATGCCGAAATTCCTCCATTCCTACCACCTTAATTTTGTGTGTATACACTCTACACAGACCCGGCGCGTCTGAAAAGACATTTAAATGGCTACCTACAACATCCATTAAGCGTTTTCTTTCACTCTCACTCAGGCCGTGTGCCTGGCTAACTTTATCTCTCACTATTTCGAAAGTATCTGTCTTCCTATTGTTATACGCGTCTACCTGCCTAAGATCGCCCGGCGAAATCTCATTACAATATCTGGCCCTACCGCTAACGAGATTACGTCCTAATTGTCTCGCCTGGACTAATTCGCCGATACACAACTCGCATTCTCCGCAGCCTACTTGACACACTCCCCTAGTTACCTCGTTACCTTCCCAAGTATTAACCTCTATAATTACATTCTTACAAATTTTGAGGTGCTCTACAAAAAATAACTCTTCCTGTAATTCTATCTCTCCCGCGGTTCTCTCATCTAACTCAGCTCGAGCGTTATTGCTACTGAATGGGACATGGCCTACACTGCCGTTACCTGCCGTAACCCCTAGTCTGTTTTCCCTGAAATCTAATAGCGCGTGCCATTCATAGAAGCTTTCTACTCCAATAATGATGTCGGTAGTCAACCTTTGTATCACAAGAAAAATAGCATTTAATTTCACTTCTCCGCACTCTAACTCGAACCACACTTGATATTTTACCTTTTCCTTCTTCTTGCTTAGGGCGCCTGCACAGTACAGTGAACATATGGGTAACGTTTGCAGTTTTATTCCTGAATCCCTAACCTTTTGAAAAAATTCCAAGCTGCATACATTATTTGTGGAGCCCGAGTCCAACAACACACAACACTTTATCCCAAATATTTTAGCATCTATATAAGGCAATACATAAGTCCCATTATTTTCTAACTCTGGGTTAGTAATCTCGCTCTGTCTCTTCACGCTTACCGCGTTGGTGGATTCTTTTGACAGTGGCTTACTGCACTTAGCTACAGAAATCTCCGAACCCTTGAGACTTCTGTCTAGCAGTTTCCCGAGTGCGATGCAGTCGGTTCCACTGCTACCTCGTCTCTATTTCTACAATTTATAGGCTCCCGGCCCATATTCATTCTGACCGGACTTTGCTGACGTCCGTTCATGTCTCTATTCCTGCTTTGTCCCACGTTACACTGTGTAGGTGGCCTATTGCACCCTTGTGAGGCCATTTCTTGTAGGACGTCTCGCCTATCTCTCTCCTGCTCCTGTCTCCTCCAATCACCTCGATTTTGCGGTCCCCTGCTAAAATTAGGCTGCCAGAATCCCTGTCTGTAATTTCTGTTCCTAAGCCAGTGTGGTTGGGTTCTAAGCCTATTATTTCCATTTTCTTGTCTTCCCGTGTACCATCGTATGTGGTTAACCCTACGCACGGGACCAACACCTCCTCTATCGTTTCTCATCCTGTTATGACTACTCTGGTTATTCCTACTATTATTGTAAGGACCCCCAAAGGGCGGGTCACTCCTTCTCTCCCTGTTGGGACTTTTCCCTCCGTTATGGACATTATGGTACCGACTATGTGCATTGTTGGGGCTCCTGTCACCACCCCAATTACTCTGATTTTGGGCTCCTGTCCTTGGGGATGAAAAGGCCGTACTTGCCCCCTTCCCCGCTTTCTGGTCGGTGGGGCTTGAACCCTTTCCTTTGCCATGTTCATAATCTGCCTGTCCACTACATTCGTAGTGCGTGGCGTCCGAACCATCCAGCGCAGTCAATAAATCTATTGTTTCCCCGAAGTCTCGGGGCCCTGCTACGATCAGATTATATCTTATGTTCTCGGGATACTGCGAAATCACAGTTTGGATCAGCTCTGAATCCGGTATTGGCGGATTGAGGCTTTTCCCTTTCTTAACAATTTCAAGAAAATAGTCTATCATAGAGACGCCTCTTCCCGCGTCAAACCTGCTCTGATTAATTTCCTTCCTAATTCTTTGTTGTTGTCTTTGTCCCCAGTATCTCTCCGAAAATTTTTCTCTGAATTCCTCATAAGTGACATTATCCCCTAGGGCCACTAGCGCCCAGTTGAGTGGTCGGCTCTTTAGGCTCTTTCGTACGACAGTCATTTTTAAGTCATCCGGCACCCCTCTTACCCTAAAGTACGTTTCTAGCTCACTTATGTAGTTATGTGGGTTTGAAAATTCAACCTCATCAAAAATAGGGTAACCAATCTCATTCAAAATGTGAGTGGGGTACTGGGGACGGCCTAAATATGCCTTGTCGTTTACATTTATCAACTCACTACGCACATCATCCCGTGAGGTCTGACATTCCTCACCAACACTATTGTTAACATGTCTTACATTTATGTTGCTACCTGATGCCGGGCTCTCACTTGTGCCCTCTTGTCTAGAAACTGCACGGTCCGAGCTGCTATGTCCGCTTAAATTTGCGGGACTACCCCCATTTAGTACGTCGTTTATTGAGTTTAGTTTACTTCTTAATTCTTCCAAACATTCGTTCTCCGCCCTTTCTTTATTCTTTATGGCTCGCTTGAGACCGTCCACTTCCTGATCCATCTCACCTATTTTCTCTTCCACCGAATTCTGAATTTCCCGAACCTTTTCCACTATCGTTTCCTCCACGGCTGATTTTAGATCGCTATTCTCTCTGGTAGCGCTATCTCTAACTCTAACTTCTAAATCCTTCATACTTTCTGACATCCTATCCATAGCTATCTTCAATTGGTTCTCCATTCCGATCCCATTCTCGGTTAATTTCCCCTCTAGCTTCTCTATTTTGTCCTCCATCTTGTTTCCTCTTTCCGCTAATTTTGCAATATGATCTCTAATCTCTCTCGAACTTTCCCCCAATCTATTTTCCATTTGTTTTATTTGTTCTCTACTTTCCCTCAGAATCTGCTCTCTACTTTCCCTTGAGTTATTCTCTAATTTAGTTTCCATTTGTTTCATTTGTTCTCTACTTTCCCTCAGAATCTGCTCTCTACTTTCCCTCGAGTTATTCTCTAATTTAGTTTCCATTTGTTTCATTTGTTCTCTACTTTCCCTTGAATTGTTGTCTAATTTATTTTCCATTTGCTTTATTTGTTCTTTACTTTCCTTTGAATTGTTGTCTAATTTATTTTCCATTTGCTTTATTTGTTCTTTACTTTCCCTTGAATTGTTGTCTAATTTATTTTCCATTTGCTTTATTTGTTCTTTACTTTCCCTTGAGTTATTTTCCATGAATTGTCTCATCTGCTCCCATAACTGTTCTAGCGTCATTTCCCCTTTGCCACTTTCTCTCCTCTGTTGCTTTTCCACCGATCGCTCTCCCTTTATTTCCTGTCCTGCGTTACTCTCGACCTCCTCTCTGATTTCCATAATTTCCTCGTCCTTCCTTTGCTCCATGGTTCCCTTGTTTCTATTTCCTCGTCTTTCTCGTATTTTCCTAACTACTTTACTCCTATGGCTACGTAGTATCATCTATATGCTACTCTGTCATCTATCCGACGCTTGCTTTCCCAATAATAATCTAACTAGGCCTGTATTTGCACTCTACTCACTTCCAACAAATTACGCAATACACTTATTTCACTTTCCCCCAAAATATCACACACAAAAAAAAAATACATATATATATACACCCGAAATATCACACCAGAAATTGAAACATATACACTTTATAATTATTCCCCCAAAATATCATATACATATATACACATTTATACGTCTTCTATTCATACTTGCCACCGCCTCTCCGAGTCGCCTTCTCTGGTGGTCCCCGTGTTGTCTTCTCTAGTGTTGTCGTGATGTCGCGATGGCTTGGTTCTGTTCCCGCCTTCCAGCGTCGTTCCTCGGCTATGCAGGGCTGAACTGCTCCGTCCGGTCCTCCTCGTTGTTTGGTGCTGTGTTCGCACCCGGAGCCGGTCACTGGAACAGCTGTCTTCCTTCGAGCCCCACGTTGGAAAGCGCCATTTGTGGGTGGAATCGTTGTTGTTGAGTTCCCACGTTGGACGCCATTTGTGGGTGAGTGGTTATTGTGACCACACGTTGGGCGCCATTTGAGCGTGGGTGCGTCTCGATGTTGCGTGAGATTCACTCAGGGTAGCCGAGGTACGGTTGTGGTGTAGGTTGATGTCGGGAATAATCCCAAGCCGGCTACTTATATAAAAGGCAGTGTAAATTCCAAAACTATAAGTTTATTGTCGTATTCACTTGGTAAACCCTAGAGTATGTATTTCCGGCTGACTTATAATTCAATCGTTGGTCGCAATTCTGTATCGACTCAGTTGCAGCTCTGAATAAGCTCTATCCGATACTATAAATTCAATACTCTGTCCCGTACACTACGACACGAAGCGAAATAGTAGTCCTGTCGACACCAAACGAAGTAGTTATTCTGCCCTGTATGTAGGGCCGCCGACGCGATGTAAAGTTGTTTTTGATGATCTCCGCTCCGAAGCGGAATAGTAGTCGTCATCTCCGCTCCCCGTCACCCTTATTTATAAAAACCTATCCTACGCTAAAACTAACTATCCTATTGGTTAAAAACTACGTCACTAACTGGCCTAAAATCTATTCCCTATTGGTCCAAAGTGACCTCATAAGCTGGACCAAGATCTCTTCTTATTGGGCGCGAAATATGTCATCTCTAAATTTAAACTTTGGATTTCCCATAACATCTAATTAGTTTGTATATCTCACAAGAATACCCGTTCTTTGGAAAACCCAAGCTTGGCAGTATCTTTCCCACGGGTCTAGTCCGACTCCGGCTTTTATGCTTCATCGAGTCTATACGAAACCCCGCTCAAGGTGGCCCTAAATCTGTCCGATGCTGACAAGTGACGAAACACCTGTGTGAGGAAGCTAATTCTAACGAAGTCGCCAGAACATCCCCGCGAATACATGTAATAAAAATATGGAGATATCACTTCGCTAATAAATCGGTCTCTCCCTCTCCTAATTACTGCTTCACATTGGAAATTTTGAAAATTGAACAAGAATTTCTCCACACGTTCACTATAACCACTGAAATACCGTTTAACAAACGAGAAAACAAACTATTGAAACTTTTATAAAACACCTGTGTAAACTCTATTATACGGTTTGTAAAAAAAAACGCAATTCAAAGAACAGGCACTATTAAGTTTTCTTAGATCCCTGGCAAGCTATTCAATGAAGAAACATTATAAACAATCTAAATGTTATGTAGGTTTATATTATAGACGCAGTTGTGATAGGGCCTACGTCGCATGTATTTCAAATAACAATTGGAAGTAATATTAATCTTGCTAACCAGAGTCTTTCTTTGGTTTGCCTCGTAAACTAGACAAGAAATCTATTAAGGGAATGGCTGAATAGAAAAACAAAGACTACGCATCGAAGATAGAAGTTGTAATTAAAAACCGGGTTCTTCCAAACTTCCCAAATTAGACGAACACACTAAACGTGGATTTTTTGTCTCCAGCTATAAACTATAATCTGAAGAAAAGTTTTATATAAGATTGAGATTTATCTTGTTTCAGATGTAAACAGCTCGTGAAGTAATTATGCTTCTGTTTTTCGAATATGAAATTCTAGGACACTTAGAAAGTCACATTCCCAATTGCTTTTTTGGTGATATAAGTAAGCTTAACATATTTTCAATTAACAGCAAAGAAATCTGATACAAAGTGCTCTATACGGTTACAAAAATTGCAGTCAGAATTTCAAGGAACTACAAAATAAGAATCGAAGGAGCGTTGACCGATCAGTTATAATTCGAAACATAAATAGGCTTAAGGCCAGTTCGTGTTGTTTTCATTGTGATGGACTAATTGTGGTAAAAACTCGATCATTATGTTTTATTTTGTTATTTAATGAACGCTATATCAACTACTAGATTATTTAGCGTCGATAGCGAGGTATTATTTGGCGAGATGAGGCCGAAGATTCACCATACATTACCTGACATTTGCTTTAGGATTGGAGAAAACCTCGGAAAAACTCAGCTAGGTAATCAGTCCAAGCGAGAATTGAACTGAACGCAACGCTGGATCAGCAGGCAAGTGACGCAGCCGACTGAGTTACGCCGGTGGTCTGAACAACTATACTCCTAATAATTTGTCAAATTACTAATCAAAGGAATGAGGCCGTATAGTGTAATGAGACAAATATTGAACAGATCTGGGTTCGATCCCATATTATATAGTCTTAAGCGGCTGACTTGCACAATTCTGACCATTTAACCAAGGATTCCGGATAATTGTCAAAGTTGAGAAAAATTAAAAAATATACACAAAAATACGAAGCAGATTAACGGCTCTACTCTTTGAACAAAGAAGATAAATACGTAAAGCTTGGCTGCTCGAAGAAGTCATTTTCGATCTTAACGTGAAGACCAAGTGTAGCGAGGGTTAGTTACAGTCCAGAATATCACATATGAATAATAAAACTCATATAAATTAAGTTTTTATTTATTAATTTGATAGCATTAAAGCCATAAGACCTTTTCTTCCATCCTACCAGATAGTACATACAACTACAACAAATACAAACAGTGACAATAAATAATACAAAGTTCAAAAGAGGATCGATAGGTTCAAATAACGTTATAGAGCACTTATTAAGCTAATACAAGGAAAATAAAAGAGTGATAGCAATGATGATGATGATGATGTTAATAATAATAATAATAATAATAATAATAACAATAATAATCTGATAATATGCAAGAGATTCTTTTTGAGGCTAAGAGATAGAACGTTGGTTAAGTATTTGAGGGAATGAATTATAGAAAAAGTTTTCTTACATATGTAAGTCACTTGACTTTGAAAAGTTAAATTTGAATCTAAATATAGACTATTCCTAATTTTTTTACACTATATGTAATTGTGCTATTACTTATTTTCGTGTTAGATACATTGGTTAGATCTATTTTGTTTAATGCTAGCTGGTAACTTTATTATTGCTTGCGATTTGGATTTACTTGAGTTCTAATTTTTGCGCCATTGAGCTACAGATGCTAGATCTTCATTAATTCTGATCACAGGGTCATAGATTGTACAATTTTGGGACTGAATGTAAAGATGTAAGTCATCTGCGTGTGGATGCTTGTAAATTGATAAATGTTTTATTATAGTATATTGTAAGTAATGTCATTAATTGTATGGAGTTATTCTTTGAGATATTTCAAACAAAAAGTGTTATAAATTTTGCTCGTTTTTACTTCCTTTCCGAGATAAAAATTATTTTTATGAAATAGTTCATAGCGTGTTTTAGGAAAGTCGTTGATTTAATTCCAAACAAGCAAATTCAGTTTCAGAGAGCAGTGTATTATAATAATAAATTATTGAAACAATTTTAGTTTTTTTTCCTTTTAATTGTGCAGAAATTTTATCCGAACAAATGTAACATTTTAAAATTCCTTTGCGGAATGAAACGTTGCATAAATCAATGACGTTCCCAAAATACACAATGAAATGTTTCATTTAAAACATTTTTATGCCGGAAAGGAAGCAAAAGCGAGCAACATTGTATTAAACTTTTTTTGTTTTAAATATCTTATGGTCAACTCTGTACATAACCTAATCATATAACGACATGGCCAATTTATTAAATTATACCGATTTTCCGAAGAGATTTAATAATGAAACTGAACCCTTAAACATCTAACTTGTACATGCACTGAGTCGTCTGTATTTTAGTACCTGAAGAGCTTAGTGGCTTTTCGCAAAGGCTACTACGCTGTTATTCATAATTCGGTTTTTCTGAACAAGCAGTGTACTGCAAAGGGTTAATTTATAAAGAGTAAATAAAAATACACTATTAATGAAGAAATAGAAAAAAATAAACTTCATAGGTCACACACCCAAACGTAACACATTTTAGTTAATATATCGGAAGATAAAATGGTTGGCAAGAAAGAAAGAGGAAGACCGAAAAAAAAAAATACATCATCAAGGACATGCTCGGTAGAATGAAGTGCAATAGCTATGAAGAATTAAAAAAAACAGCAGAGGAAAATAACAGAAGCATGGCTGAAGTGACACGGCGAAACATTTGGAATTGATTTATTTGTTAAACAAATTGAATACACACAGTTAGTTGACTATTTCTGTTATTAAAAAATATAACAGAATTAGACACAAATTCCAAAATTTGTTTTCTATGAGACAACAATAATATAATATGGATGATGGAAACACAACGACATTCACTGTTGTAATTATGAAATTAAAATGTGCTTTAGTTCCATGAAATAAATTTAATGTATAACACACAACAAAACCATTGTACCGATACTGCAGTTTGGCTGTGACACACTACTGATTTGAAACAATTCATTTCTTGTTCGCTGGTTCTATTTCCATTTGTTTTCATTTTCAGATCTCAATTCGTTTAATCCGAGAAATCACAGGTGCGCATGATTCTGTATCCAAACCACACGAGAGACATTGACACAATTTTAAATCACTGTACGTCATGTGCACTTGATTAAAACAAAATTAACGCAGCATCAACTATGCATGATATAATTGTAACCATATATTAGGATGAATAGCTTCAAAGGAATATAAAATAACTGAAATGACAACAAACAGGGCAGAATATTTCAAGTTATCATGGTCGTTACATTGGTATACTGTGTGACGTATAACTCTCTATGTGGGTGAAAAAGACTATGAAATTGCAGCACGTATATGTGTATTAGAGTGTAGCAGGTTTCAGTGAAACATTAACGACCGAATAGTCATTAGCATTCACATAAGCTAGACACACACAAACTAACGAAATGCGTTTCCCTCTTTATGCTTGCAACCAGCCGTTGTTTAGCTCAACTGGCAGAGCACTGACTTTGGCTAGACTAGACTTGACTTTTAAAGGGACTTTGACATGTTTTAACCCTTTGTGCGCCCTATATGGTTGTCCAAGTCCGACAGCTGGCCTGAGTCGCATTCGTGAACCCGACGCGGACAGGTGGGTCATCCTGCCTCAGTCGCTTATAGACTCAGGTTTTATCTGCACACGAGTAGCTTGATAATCCCCAGAAGCTCGGCGCCCCAAACCTTTCCTGAATCAGCATTGTGGTCCAAGATGTATCCCGAGAAAACTCTTTAACGTCCGATTTATCCACTACAAATTTCATCACAACTTGGCTGTGGATAGAATCCGGGACGCTTGGCGCTGACATCTGAGCCATAGTCGCGACCGAGCACAGGCATACGACGACCGCGGACTTGAGTTCAACCCTCGGTGATGGAGGAACTATATTAATACCGGACAAAACCAAAGTCGTGAGGATTTTTCTCAGGACTCTTCCTATGTTTCTTGTTATTATACCAAAACTCTCCACAATTTCACTTCCACTAGCTTATTATCTTCTTCTCGAAAAAGTAGGGTATCTCCTTCTTGCGATTTGTTCAAAGATTGGTACATGGCAGTGGTGATGGGTGATTGAGGTATCGTAGTTCTGCAGAAGAGACACCGAAGTCCTTCATGTTCCTGGTTGCCTGGCTAGGATATGACGACTTACGTGTAATAGATCCATGAAGAACAGCAGATCACCACCAGAGGTATTGTATATAAGGATTTCAAGGCTAGGACACGGAGGCTTCAAGCAGTAAAGAAGGAATGCAAGCAGAACAAGGGAGCTGCAAGAAGAAGAAAGGGAACGAAAGGACAAGGGGAATACAAGGAGAAGGAGGGAAATGCAAGAAAAACAAGGGGAATATAAGAACAACAAAAAGGAAGTAATGAGAAAAATGGGAAGACAGTGAGAACAAGGGGAAGAAAAAGAAAACAACAGTGAGAAGAGATGGAAGACAAAAAGAACAAGGGAAGACAGAGGGAACAATGGGAAGGCAAAGAGAACAAGGGAAGTTTTGCATTTTTTTTGCTAGTCAGTTCCCTAGTAGACGGAATTCTACGTCAGAAGAAAAGGAGTAGAGGAGAATAAGGAGAATATAAGAAAAAACAAAGGGAATACAAGGAGAACTATATAAGACCAAAGGGAACCGATTCAGAACAAGTATGATACAAGAAGAATAAGGGACGGGATTTAATTTTTATGTGACAATCAATTTCGAAGCTACACCTCATACCTAGTGAAGAGAAATACGTAATTTCACATTAAAATCCAACAGTTAAACCCAAGCGAAATTCGAATTCAAGCCGGAGCACAGTCTCGGGTCAGGAGACGGTCTGTTTACTCCAGATCTGAGTCTGTGACCTGTTATGACCTTAGTTACGCTTATTTACTCGTATGGATGGAGGAGATATCTTATATGTATGTTTATTCATAAAACATCTGTGTCTTTACCGTTTCCCTTTGCACAAAAACTTCAAGTGATATTGCCGGCATTTTAATCGCAATTTCCGACGTAGACCTGTAGACAGAAAATAGTTCCAGAGTTCTTGGTGGCAAAGTAGCCTGCACGAAGGAGTAACTCATGCAGTAGAGTGTTTGATTGTCGATTCAGAGCTGTGCTCAAACGTGTTCAATATCCACTTGGGTCGATTACCTGGCTTGTTTGTTTGTTTTTTTTTTAGGTTTTCCCCAACTTTAAAGAGATTGTCGGATAATCTCATGGAGAATTCTCGACATCATCTCACCAAACACCAACTCGCTATCAGCGATTCCATTGAGTCTGAGCAAACCAGTGGTTAATACAGCATCGTAAAAATTACCTCCTATAATCGCGTAGTACTGCCATCACTACTGCTACTCAGCGTCGACTGTCACACGAGGGACGTTAATATTGTGCCACCCTAGGCTGTTCAGGGCTGTAATGGAATAGCAATACAGTTTTGCTTTGTTTTTATCTGTAGAACGTGATATATTTTCTAAAACTGACTGATGTCAAGCAATCGAATATAAGTACGTTGTGCCACTCACTACTCTGATATTGACTGTTTTAAAGAAAAAAAAGGACATTTCGACCACTACGAATGTGAAATGCATTTCGAAAAATAGTTTTGATAAAACAAAATTATATATTTTACACCAAATCCAGTAGAATAGGTTCAAACTTCTGAAATTGTACATGTCGTCGGTTTCTTGGTAAAAGTGACCAAGTCCAAAATGAAAAATTGTTGGAAATAGTCATTTAAAGGTTTAATGATCCATCCAAAAATAACTGTACTTCTTTAGATGTTAATAGTAAGTTATTTTGAAGGTGAATGTGCAATATTATTGGTTTTTAATATAAAATTATGTCATACATTTCCATAATGCTTGGAAGCCTTGGAATGTGACTTGGTCACTTTTACCAAGAAACCGACGATATGTCACTGACACTGATTTTTGTTTTTGTTTGTTTTTTTTTTTAATTGAAGGCTTCAGAGCCATAGTGGGCCAAGCACCATTTATATTAAAAACGAAGAAACCAAGGATTAAAGTTAAGTGAATACCATAGTTTAATGAAGATTGACTTATCATTTAATTTTAATGTGTATACTTTATATTACTTGGTATATGTTTCCATTGAATTATGGTAATAACTTGATCTTAACCCTTGTTTTCTACGGTTTTAGTAAATGGCGCTTGGCCCACTATAATTCTGAACCCTTCAATTAGATAATAAATTACACCATGTTGAGTATTGGGCATGTGTGTTATTTGAGAGCAGTGCAAGAAGAAGGCTTAAAGATGAAGGAAGACAATCACAGTTGTTGTGTAGTGATTAGTCGTGTGTCCGAACACAGATCTGAACGTCATAAGTGACACCATAAGAATCACTCATGAGGCAACTCGATCAGGAGATAATAGGATAGGAGGGGCATAATAACATTTCGAAAACGGATATTGAACGCTCAAAATAGAACCGGATGTAATCAAACACTGCTGAGCTGGAGTGCCATTGGATGAAAGGAATAATCTTACAGCAATGCTGTAGCAGATTGGATATAAAAATGATGCATTTGAGTTTCTATATTGCCTTAGCATGAAATTAAGTATTTGGACTCTCCAGCTTTCCTTCGGAATACAACTGCGATGGTTATCTAGCGTGTGAGTGAAATTAAGCTGACTATTTCGTTTATATGACGTCAGTCCATTTTCGACCAATGAAGTGTAATAAAATTTTGAATTCCAACCAATCACAGTCACACTTTGCGATGATTTTTGCTGCTAGATTTATCGCTATCAATTTATCGCATGGTCCTTCTTTTATTTAGTCGTTGTCGCCAACTGTTTCCACGTGCATTGATGATCATGAATACATTAAGATGCAACTACACGGTTAAACTTTTCTTTCAACTTCAAAGCAATGAATGCAAGATTGATATTTAATATTAATTAATATATTTACGCGACGTTCAAAACGGCGCACCATGTAGACACAAAATCTTCATGCATCTTAATTGAACGTACCTTTTAAACTTGATTCTTTCAATATTCTTCCCAGATTGCACGCATACACGCGATTGGAATATTGAACTGTGTAGATGCAGTTTTAGTTCCGTTACACACTACAGCGAGAATGAGTTTGTCGAGCTATAAAAAATGATTTCGTGTAGCACTGATTGTAACGGTCGAAATAAGACACAGCTGACATTGGTCCTGCTCCCACAGGTAACATAACCTATAAGTAGCCTATAAAATTTGTATATTGTGAATGAAATGAAACAATTAATAGAAAGTCAGATGTTCAAATTTATGTAACATCATCGCATATCAAACCCAATGACCTTGCATAGTAATAATAAGGTCTTTTCATCAAATTGCCTTCCGTATGGCGTAATAAAATTCGTGTTTTAATTAGGCCTATCTATGAAGAATGGCTTCATTGTGTAGCAACATGTCTCGCTGTGAATACATAAGCATTGGTATATAGCTGTCCCCAATGTTACTCTTAAATTAAATTATGATTTCAGCAGATAATGAAAATGTATTTATCTTATAATAGTAAGAGAAAAGTGCAGTACATGTAATCAACATTGTTAAACCTGTATTTCGCTTTTCGCAATTGGCATTACTGAATAATAACATCGAATTTCTTTATTACAGTAATCGATATTCATCTACGAGTATTTCAACTTAACAATGTCTGAATAGGTTAAGTATTCGTTAATAAACAATTTTATTATTAACATTTTGTGATCGAATTTTAGGGACATATTATTTACATTTTTATTTTATTCACGAAATAGTCCTAGTAAATGCCACTCGAGGTCTGAGATTTCGAGGACCTCTCATGACATTACTACAGATAATTCCAGCGAAAGGAGTGAAGGATCTAAAACCGAAAGTTACCCAGCATTAGTTGTTAAGTAGGGTTGAGGGAAAACCGCGGAAATAACCTCCATCAGGTAACTTTTCCCAAAAGAATTTGAACCTGGGACCTCTCGGTTCACGGTAAGACATGCTAGCAGTTTCTCCACTGCGGTGGATTCAGAATGTATTGTTAACATGTATATTTTGATATTAAATTCAATATGAATAGAAGACCACCTCGCTGACGCTCCAGAGACTATAATGATTATGTATGAATGTATGTATGTATGTATGTATGTATGTATGTATGTATGTATGTATGTATGTATGTATGTATGTATGTATGTATGTATGTATGTATGTATGTATGTATGTATGTATGTATAGTAGGTTATTTTACGACGCTTTATCAACAGCTTAGGTTATTTAGCGTCTGAATGAGATGAAGGTGATAATGCCGGTGAAATGAGTCCGGAGTCCAGCATCGAAAGCTACCCACCAATTGCTCTTATTGGGTCGAGGGAAAACCCCAGAAAAAACCTCAACCAGGTAATTTGCCCCGAGCGGGAATCGAACCCGGGCCACCAGGTTTCGCGGTTAGACTCGCTAACCGTTACTGCACATGTGTGGACTGTATGTATGTATGTATTCATTCATACTGCCAAATGCGCAAAATACCTGGTGGCAGTGGTAACTAATTACACTCAGTAATGGCAATTAATAATAAACACAATTAATAATAATACTAATAATATAGTAATAGTACTACTACTACTACTACTACTACTACTACTACTACTACTACTACTACTACTACTACTACTACTAATAATAATAATAATAACAATAATAATAATGAGCATCCCAAATTAAATGAAGCACGATCACTTAAAATAACATTTAAAGTAAATCTAATTTGTATCGTAACCCTAAGTTCGAAGTAAAACCCACGAATATGATATGTTCAAATATTCCAAAGTACCTTTCAACACTACACTCATTTCGCTGTCAACTCACTCACTGCACTAGTACTGCGACACATTTCACTGATACTATCCTAAATTCACTAGCACTTCAAAAACATTCCGCTGTTCAAATACTTTGCACTACCACTATAAACTATAAAACTTCACTGACACAAACACACTTCACTTACACAACACACTTCACACTTCACTGACACAACACACTTCTTCACTGATACAACACTTCAAATAACAAAACATAAATTACACCCTTTAAGTAGTGTGTATATTATACTACTGTCTCTTAGTAAAGTCCTCAAGCCTATTTTTAAATACATTTTCGGTTATTGGTAGAGCCTTTAGTAAGTCTGCAGGTAAGATATATTTGTGCGAGATCGTGCATATTTGCTTGCTTTCCGCACAAAACCAATACGCAGTAAGTGTGAAATACCACATTCAGTATTCCCAAC
The DNA here is from genome assembly GCF_040183065.1 of Periplaneta americana. NCBI lineage: Eukaryota > Metazoa > Arthropoda > Insecta > Blattodea > Blattidae > Periplaneta > Periplaneta americana. The sequence continues at coordinate 22,937,952 of NC_091125.1, forward strand.
GTAACACACATAACAATTTCCCTCTTCTTACCACTTAAGCGCCATATTCATTTTACTGCTTTAGGCTTTTTTCATATTATTTTTAGAGACGTTTAACATAGTAATAATTATAAATTGGAAACTTACCACTGCAATTTCACCTAAATTGCACTGTTAATCATTGTTTTTAAATATTTGCAAAAATTAAATAAACTCTACAACACCATAAAAGTTACTGCATTTGTAATGCAAGTAACATTAAGGAAGCCGTGAAAAAATCAACAAGATTCCAGATGCCGATGTTATTACTGCAATATGTTATATAAATAATATTGTTAAAATATTGAAATGAAAAATAAATCATTACATAACCTTACCGTTTGTTTTAAGTTCGCTCAACTACGTTTCGCTTTTTCAATCTTTTCCTCGAACATGAAAACATCAACATACCGCTCTTGCAACGCATATTACTATATTATTATTGTTATTATTATTATTATTATTATTATTATTATTATTATTATTATATTTCACGTTTGAACAAATTTAATAGAATATGTAGAAAATATTACAAAGGTAGAACTTCCAGTTAACATTATAGGGAGTTTTAGTTCCCAATAAAAATATCGTGACGTTGTTATCAGGTTTACTAGAAGTCTCACAACACGAAACAAAGTAGCCGCCTTTTCTGGGAAATGAACTCAATTACGTCAAGCGACTCCGCCTTCTGACAAAGGACAATCTCGTTACTTAGCACACATAATGGAGGAGTATCGCCCTCCCCGACTTGGATTATACTGTAAACAAAAATCAGGTTATCAGGTTATTAGCTGATGATTTGCTCTCACTCTAGCAATAACCTACGCAGTGTGCGTTTTAATGTGATGCAGAGAGAGTTTTCGCACTCAACCCTTCCGTAATTCGCTAACGCTATATTTACGTTTGTAGTGACTCATTAATGACGTATATTAACGGATGGTACCAAAATAAGAGTAGAGAATATTCGCACCCTATTGGTCCGCTAAACGGTTAACGCAATGTTGACGACATTGATGAAAGAGCCACTCAGAACCATTCATCTCACGTTATTTCAAAAGCGGAGCCGTTATCTCTAGGCGAATATCGTGGAATGAACGAAGTTTACCGTTGGCCTAATTTCGTGTTAAAACATGGCTTTTCGTTTGAAATTTACCATTGTGGATGATAATCATCTGCTTAGAATAACTGCAGATGGATAAATTAATCCACACCTATGGAGTAACGGTTAGCGCGTCTGGTCGCGAAACCAGGTGGCCCGGGTTCGATTCCCGGTTAGGGCAAGTTACCTGGTTGAGGTTTTTTTCCGGGGTTTTCCCTCAACCCAATATGATCAAATGCTGGGTAACTATTGGTGCTGGACCCCGGACTCGTTTGACCGGTATTATCACCTTTATTTCATTCAGACGCTAAATAACCTAAGATGTTAATAAAGAGTCGCAAAATAATCTCCTAAATACTAAAAAGTGGATAAATTATTCACGGCAAAATACAAGAAGGCTCAGAAAAGAATTTTTTCGTTGAGAGTCCTTGCTTTTTGGTTGAGGACGTTGAAGGAACACGTGCACCAATCCCTTACGATTCTTTCTGACGTTTTACGAATGTGAACATGTACGTCACCAAATACTTCACTACTGACGTCAACATAGAATTAGCTGTTTAGCGGACGACGAGGGTGTGAAATTCTCTACGTTTGTACATTCGGTAAACTTGTTCGTCGATCTCATTTCTACTTCGCTCATTTATTTACTGTCATTGTTCAGTTTTAGGTTTATATACAGGGTGTTTAAAAAAGTGTCTCATATTTTCACAGGAGGTAGCATTGATCGAAACATGAAAAAATGTTCCTATAAACATGTGTCACCTACGATACCCACCTCTCTGTTGCGTAGACACTACAGAAGGTACTCTATATGATTAGCACGTATTCCTACGCATGCTTAAGCCCTTCTTTTCAGTGAATCACGAACTCTTGCGACCACACCTGGCTGTTGTCGGATTTGCTCACATGTATTAGATACACGCTCCTGTAACATTTGTACGTTGTCGATGGGTGTGGCATTCACCAATGCCTTTAAATGTGTCCATAGCCAGAAATCCAAAGGATTTAGGTCAGGTGATCGGGGAGGCCATTCTACTGGACATACTTGACCAATCCATCGCCTATTAAACCTCAGGGTTAGGTAATGTCACACGAGGCGTAGAAAATGGGATGGCGCCCCGTTGTACATAAACACAAATACACCCTACAACTCTGAATGCTTTGTTTTGCGTTTTCAAACGAATGACGGTCATAGGCTACGATACAGCATGGTCCATATCTCAACAGATATTTGTTTCCGAACACATGTTTATAGAAACTTTTTTATAGTTTAGATCTATGCTTATTTGAATGTTCCCCTAGCCATAAATCCACAGGATTTAGGTCAGGTGATCGGGCAGGCCATGCTACTGGACATACTCGACCAATCCATTGCCCATTAAAACTCAGGGTTAGGTATTGTCACTGCACGCATTGTATTCTTCACCTGACATAATTAGGAACATTAAATCCAGACGTTTGAGATGGGCAGGGCATGTAGCACGTATGGGCGAATCCAGAAATGCATATAGAGAGTTAGTTGGGACGCCGGAGGGAAAAAGGACCTTTAGAGGCCGAGACGTAGATGGGAAGATAATATTAAAATGGATTTGAGGGAGATGGGATATGATGATAGAGAATGGATTAATCTTGCTCAGGATAGGGGCCAATGGCGGGCTTATGTGAGGACGGCAATGAACCTCCGGGTTCCTTAAAAGCCAGTAAGTAAGTAAGTAAGTAAGTAAGTAAGTAAGTAAGTAAGTAAGACCTATGCTACCTCCTATAAATATATGTGCCACTTTTTTTAAACACCCTATATTGTTCTCCGCATTGTTCCTGTGCCCGATCTAAAAACAAAAGCAATTCCCATTCCGATAATACATTCTGTATGTGAGGTTATGATAGTGCAAGACTGATTGCTGCAGGAATGTTGTTTTATAAAATTACTAGCCGTACCCGTGCGCTCCGCTGCACCCTTTAGAAATAAATATAAAGTAATTACATAATTAAAATAGGACATTTGATCCAGGGAACATTCGTGTTTGATAGAAGGATAAATCGTTTAATATATTACTTAATTTAAATTATATTTTAATAATTAAAATGCGATCATTTCGGTCCAGAGAGCACTCATTTGGTGCAATGACAATTCCTTTAACATGTTTCTTAATTGTTATTACATGCAACCATAGTTTAATGAACATTGACATCGTTTAGATTTAATATCTATACTTTATTTTACTTGCTATATGTTTCGATTGAATTATGGTAATAACTTAATTTTAACCCTTCTTTTCTACGTATTCAGCAAATGTCGTTTGGCCCACCATGGTTCTGAACCCTTGAAATAACTTAAATTAACTTATATTATATAATATTACATATTATATTATATTATATTATATTATATTATATTATATTATATTATATTATATTATATTATATTATATTATATTATATTATATCAGAAGTTACTGTAATAACATTATAGCATTATGTCCATCTAGAGAAACTACACTTTCCAATGGTGAAATAATAATTAATTATACAAATGGTTAATTTAGCTTCCGATATTACTTCATACAAACACAGAAACATTCTCTGTAGGCTATCTTTCATAGCTTTCAATTGTTGCTGTCCAAGGCCCCTTATAGACGAAGTCACTTGTTTTTTAAATCATTACACGGCCTTAGATGGCAGTTATTTTAATTTTAAAACTCATTTATCTCATTAAATATCAGTCCTATCAAACTTTTTTAAGGAATGAAACTTATCGCAAATTATTTTTAAAGAAACCTTTGTTATGTAACATTTTTCACAAAAATCAATAATAAGCGAGATATTTCGATTTATTTAATTCAGGCCCCCTTATAACCCCCCTTTTGAATAAAGTATTTTCAATGCCATATAGCCTAAAATCTAAGTTACAACGAACTTAATTTATATTCCAATTTTCATATAAATCGGTTCAGCCATTATCACGTGAAAAGGTAACAAGCATACAGACAGACATACAAACAAAAATTTCAAAAATGCCATTTTCGATTTCAGGATGGTTAATTATATATGTTTTTTATATATGTTTTTTGTAAAATCGAAAATTACCAGAAAAATTTCCTCTACAGATTTATTATTAGTATAGATTAGAATAGATTTGGATGCGAGTAATATATATTTTTTTCATTTGTAACTATTTCTGAAGGATGGTTCAAATAATCTTAGCCATAATCCTGAATATTATTGGGAACATAATAGAGGAGTAGATCGGTTGCTAAAGACGTAAAGAGTAAAATGAAAATGTTGTGTCAGTTTCACGGTATCTCATTTTTATTGCAACCGAAGTACAAAATCTATACTAATAATAAATCTGTAGCCGAAATTTTTCTGGTAATTTTCGATTTTCCAAAAATTATTGGTCCTAACATATATAATTAACCACCCTGAAACCGAAAATCGCTTTTCTGAAATTTTTGTTTGTATGTCTGTCTGTCTGTCTGCATATTTGTTACCTTTTCACGCGATAATGGCTGAACGGATTTCGATGAAAATTAGAATATAAATTAAGTTCGTTGTAACTTAGATTTTAGGCTATATGGCATTCAAAATACATTATTTAAAAGGGGGGTTATAAGGGGGCCTGAATTAAATAAATCGAAATATCTCGCTTATTATTGATTTTTGTGAAAAATGTTACATAACAAAAGTTTCTTTAAAAATAATTTGCGATAAGTTTTATTCCATGAAAAATTTTGATAGGACTGATATTTAATGAGATAAATGAGTTTTAAAATTAAAATAACTGCCATCTAAGGCCGTGTAATGAATTAATAAACAAATGACTTCGTCTATAAGGGGCCTTGGACAGCAACAATCGAAAGCTATGAAAGATAGCCTACAGATAATGTTTCTGCGTTTCTATGAAGTAATATCGGAAGCTAAATTAACCGATTTGTATAATTAATTATTAATTCACCATGGTGGTTAATTATATATGTTAGGACCAATTATTTTTGGAAAATCGAAAATTACCAGAAAAATTTCGGCTACAGATTCATTATTAGTATAGATTATCGAATATTGTGAGTACTGCTCAGATAAAGTATTATTATCCGATTATGTAAAATAGTGCATCTGCATGGTGGAATATGGGGTAAAACGATAGCTTAGCTTGCTGGGGTTGGCTTTTCGAGTGCTAAACCCTGAATGGGACCTTGCACTTCGACATAAAAAGCTATAGACTGTCCATCTGCTGGCAGCAGTACAGTTGGTTCAAGAGAAATAACTCATTATGTGAAGTTAGATTATTACTTACATTTTTGTTGATTATCTGTACAAATTGAAGTTATGTTTCTAAACTATTAAATTAATGAGGATTTTCATATACCTATTAGTTATTTATGTAATGATGAGTTACAATAGGCTAAACGAATATAACCATTCTCAAATTTGTGAAAGGAAATCTTTTTGTTATGTGACAACAATGTTTTATACGAGTATATAGAAAAATAATCTTCGCATCTGTGCATAAAAGAATAAAATAACAATACAATCAGAAACTAACTTTAAGAAATATCTTTTCTTTGCCCTAGTTATGAAATTCTTGTTTATACAAAATAATAATCACAAAAAATATTCATATGAGCCCTACTTACTTGCGAATATTCGCTCTTCACCCTTTTTCCATAACTGAAGTAGATGTTGGTCATGCTATTTTACAGTTTTCACTGAATAATCCATTTGTATACCTTCTAGCACATTAAGTTGCGTTAGTGTCCATTTTGATCTGTCTTTATAGGGATTCGTATCTAAAACCTCCCACAGGAGGCAAATGTCGTCGGTAATATTACATTTCAAACGAAAAGCCATAGTTCACTATAACATTAAGGTTCATAACATCTATTTTTCATAGCCGCTTCACTTATTACAATAGCGTAAGGATCTCCATTCTGATTGGCTCTACTATCAGTGATATCACTACAGCGTTAACGAATTACGGACGGGTGAAGTGCGAAAACCCTCTAATGTCTCACTATCTGCAACATTAAAATCACATTGAATAACTTATCCTTATTCCATCATACAATCTCACTCACTTTTTCTCCATGACACTAACGGGAATGCGTTTCTGCGGACTGCAACAATCATTCGTATCTGAGGATTATTCTAGACTTGTTGTGCTAAGAAGAGGGGAGGGAGGAAAGCATGCGTTATTTTCATGGTATCGGTATTACTGCACTTATATATATTCTTAAGAGTTAAATCGAATTTTGCGGAACCAGTTATATAAGCTATACATAACTTCATATAATTCACATTTTATGTATGTATGTATGTATGTATGTATGTATGTATGTATGTATGTATGTATGTATGTATGTATGTATGTATGTATGTATGTATGTATGTATGTTGTACACTGCAAATGGGCAAACATCCGATGGCAGTGATAACTTAATTGCACATAATAAGTAGAATTAATAATAGTCTAGTAGTCAAAATAAGCTCATTATTATGTAAACCTAATTACAACCTACATATACGGGGTGGAAGTGAAATAGGCTTGCATATTTGAAGAGCAAATAGCTCATGTATGTAACAAAAACTAGTGGTGGAAAGTTCATAGTTTTTTTTCAGAATAAAAGTGTTTTTTTTTTTCAAATGTTTAACAATCTTTTATTTGGTAACTATTGCGAGTAGGATCGTGATTCTTGCCCATATCGTTAAGAAATCTAATAAAGAACAATTTATTCCTCTGGCGTATTTCAATGGCATCCACGATATTCGTGTAAATTTAATATTAAATTAAAGCCATTGCACATGCGAGCAAGTGGCAACGTTTTGGCAGAGAACAGCTCACCTATTGAAACTTCAAACTTAATTTTCTAATTAACCGTGCATTTAATCACAAATTGTAATATAGGTTTTCTGTTTATTTACGTGTACCCTATCGTCCCTTTCAATCTCAAACGTCATTTCACTTCCACTCTGTATATATTTGCATAAATAGGTCATACACGTGTAAGCCTATATTATTTTGACATTGATACTCTTTCATTACTTTCACTTCACTCTCAACTCACTCACTGCACTGGCACTATGACGCATTTCACTGACACTTCAGAACATATTTTACTGACTCTTTAGGACATATTTCACTGACACTATAGAACACATTTCATGGACACTATACATTTTCACTGGTCGAAACTATTTACAGCCACTGTAAATATAATTTGTCTGACACAACATGCATCACTGATGAAATACTTAAGAAACAAACAAACAAACATTTACAAAATTATTTCGTAGAATAATATCTATAAACTATATTAACCTTAAATTGATGGCCTAATACCATCTTACAAGCTATTTTAAACTAATTCACAATAAATTCAAATCAAAAGAATTAATTTACAGGCTGAGTAAACACATGCCATCTTAATATATGCACTGTAACGTACCTTTTGTAACATTTATACTTTATACACAATATTATAAGTTAATTTTTTTAATATCCTTAAGGAGGAACATCCCTCAAAGGCCGCTTCAGATAGGTAGGTATGGGAGAAGTACCTAATTCGATTTCCGTAACGCGTAGTCCAAGGCCAATACATAGAACCAACTTGAGACTCTGCCTAGGATAAGGTTTTCTATATTACCGATGAATGGAATGGTGATTTTATAATAGGGAACGAGCATTCCTTTACTTTTGGTCCTTATTTAACGAATCTGTATCTATCAATCTATCAACTACTAGGTTATTTAGCGTCGATGGAATTGGAGAGAGGAGAGAGAGAGAGAGAGAGATAATATTATTTGGTGAAATGAGACCGAACATTTGTCTTGTGATTAACTAACATTCAGCTTACCGAAGGAAAGAACTGAGAAAAATCCCAACCAGGTAATCAGCCCAAGCGGAGAATCGAACAGACGTCCGACTCACGCTCAAGCGCTGCTCCGAATGAGTAGGCAAACACGTCTAACACCTAATTTATGCTGGTGGATGATTCCCTTACTATTTTGAAATAGATGTAGTGCCATATTCTTTTAGAATAATTAATATATTTGGAAAACGTATTATATGACTTTCACGTGTTAAATTTAACACTTGAAAATCATACAATACGTTTTTCAAAGTGATATAGTGTTAAAAGTTTGTAATCAAGATGTATAAACTAATATCTCTTCATTTCTGCAGCATTTACTCACACATTTTATTAGTCTGATAAATGAAAGAGGACCTCTAGGTACTAACTTATATAAAACTTTCTCTTGCGGTCTCTAGAAGTCTTCAAAATGATAAATGTAATCAGATGTAATTATAAAAAAAGAATATTTAAAATTCATCTGAAATTCTAACATAATCACAGTGAAATATTTCAAATATCAGAAAAATATATTTCACTATGCAACAAACAGACCAAGTGCTGTAAATACAGTATGGACGTTTAGAATAAGGATGTCAAAGTGCTGCACTGCGTGCTATCAAGAACCGCACAACATTTTCTTACGAGCGATCATTGTACTTTATCTTGCTGAAAAGAAACGTTGCTGGATGTGTATTACTTGAAGTATAAGGAGCTTTGACATCCCTGGATTAGAACATACCTAGGATGAAAACAAATAAAAGTTTTGCTGTTTTACATCAATAAAACATTTCATCATCCGATGTTTAATAACTGCGTTCTGCTTTTCGTTAACTGAATTCTCCCCTACGCACTTAACAATTTGAGGGTTTTACTCTTGAAATGAACAAAGAGCTTCCAGTACTCCGACATTCAATTGGCTTCAAACCAAAAGCTAAAAGCTATAATGTAATATATTGATTTCTTATGCCTCTGCAAAAGTTTTCATTCAAATGCTGCAGACTTAGTTTGTTCCAATTTCACGTCTTCATCTCTCTGCCAGAGTATTTTTTCAATTGATGTGAGAAATAGTCTATAATGTTTTGAACTGCATGGCATTACTTTATAAAATACAGCGCTTCTAAAATTTAGGCGCAAATTATTGTATCTTGGAATATCTCAGTGTTTTTAATAGAGATCACACCTATTCAATTCAAATCTTTAACTTATATGTAGTAAATAAAAGCCGAAATTTCTAAAATGTAGTAGACCTACTTAGATCTCTTGCATTTGTAGGAATAATTCGCATTTTGATCACCTAATATACTGCTAGAAATGAGAATCAATTATTTGACCATATTTTACAGCATGAAAATCTGATTTGATATAAATTAAATTTCATGAATAAATTTGAACTGTACGTACTCAGGATAATATCAGGTAAAATGGTCATTCATTAATATTTAAGCACTTACCGGATTTATTTTAGCGATTGTCTTCAATAAAAATTTCGGCTTAATTATTTTGCCATTATTTTGCCGATACGCAATAATCTCCTCCTTAGTGTAGGTACATGATTGTTACAGTTCTGATATATGAATATATTTTATTCAGGTGTTTGTAAAATGTAATAATCTTAGTCTTCAGAAAATAAAACCATTGCTCTTATGTTAAACAAATTTTACATGGATGTTTCAGTAATGGTAAACCAAGTTCAATGTGGAAACTATAATTAGTATTTGGAAGACCCTAAGGATGATTTATTTTTTACTCAGTGTTCGACTCTGCTCTTTGAAACATTTTACTGATTATTATACAACATAACTTTCTGAGCTTGAAATATATATTTTTTTCTGTAGACATAAATTTCTGAGTTTGAATTACAAATGTACTTATTGCATTGTTGTTAAAACAATAAATTATCAATTATCCAGGCGGATTTTCGACGAAAACACTCAGCAAAAGCGCGTTACCTAATATTCTGCACCAAGACCTGCCTGCCTGCCTCCTTAGCAATTGAAAACCATTCAACAAGAATTATTTCTAGCCACTACCGTAAGAGCCAGGCTCGTATACTGTGTGATCTTAGCCAATAATATACCAAACTTTTCAAAGGCAATTTACTAAATACATTAATTATCTTATTTCAGACCGACAACTAACACACAAGAGAAAGAAAGAGACAAAGAGAGAAAAAACCTTATAATATAAATAGAAAATCAGATAGAAACCAATGTCATTCAATAAAAACATGAATATAGTCGACAGAAATGAAAAGGTAACAATCCACACATTTGCTAACATTATATATTATGAATAATTTTATAAATTTATTTTTTAAAAGATTCCATTTTAAAATATTTCAAATTTGAAAAATGATTTGTAATGGCTTTAATTTCAAAATCAGCCAATCTCAGTAACTATTTAACATAAATTTTATTTATTAGGCCTATACAAAATCATGTCGACTTAGTTGTGGATGGAGACGCGACTTTAAAATCATTAATGATTACATATTAGCTTTCGGCTCTTCACCTCCAGCTACCCCGACATTTAAATTTCAAATGGCAGACGCAGTCTTGTGATATTTTATTTTAATGGTGGAATAAGTCCTCAACTACCAACGCTAAAAAAAGTAGATTCCGTCGGTTCGTTTACGAGTAAGGTAAAAAAAATTGTAAGATATAACGTAACATAAAGTAACGTAACGTAACCTAACATAACATAACATAACATAACATAACATAACATAACATAACATAACATAACATAACATAACATAACATAACATAACATAACATAACATAACATAGGCCTAACATAACATAATAATTACAATATAATATAATATTAGAGATTAAAGAAGTGTAAAGCAATGTAGCCTAATAGAATACTGTAGTAAAATGAATTTCTCAATAGAGGACACCTGTAGAGAATTAAAATATTGTCACTCTTATGAAAGGACTGCGAAAAGTCAATAAAAAAATAAATTTTATATGTTTTACATTACGTAAGTCATCTGAGATGCACCATGTAGTTTTGATTGTACAAGGTTAAGGAAGCACGTGCATTTATTTCTTTGATTTAATGTTTCATCTAGTACGATTTTTTTTTCAATCTCTTCCCTTCCTGAAAGACTTAAAATAATATTTTTAAAGATAAATGTGCATTTCTCAACTTGTAACTATTATTTTTCGTTCTGCAATGAATTGCAGACAAAATACTAATACATATAACACAAATATGGTCTAAGTAAAAACAAACAAATATCTGTACCTTCTGTATATTTAAAATAGAGACTGTCGTTTGTGTTTTATACCATTTTAATTGAAATTTAAATATGCATCTGTATATGATGAATGACCAATGATCGTAATCATGATATAGTAATTGCACTGGGTATCAATTAATAGGAACAGAATAAGAAACTGTGAAATGTAGAGAAGTGAATAAATTCTTTGTGGAGAATTTTGAGTGAAGTAGTAACAGTGCAAAATTAAACAAAAGGAGTAGGGTAACAAAAATAAATAAGATAGATTACATCAATTATATGTATGTTCTAGGAGGTAGCTTATGCCATTTGAAATTTAAATGGGCTATCACAGCTTAATAATACCATGCTTTTATGTAAAAATGTCATCTCTGATATTTGAGCATGGATCTCCTTTAAGAAAGGTATCAGTTGGTGAACAGAATACACAGAGACGCATTGGAAAGACTTGGAGACGTCAAAAAGTCAGCTGTTAAAATTAGTTTCTTGTGACGTCTGGAAGAAGAGAATTGAAATATAAAAAATGGAAAGGTGATTGATTCAACGGCTAGCAAATTCTCCGCCATCATCACTGCTACTCTTCTTTTCCTTTTCCCTTTGCTCTTCATTCGTTTCGAATCTCCAGTCATTTCTCACTTCATTTTTTATTTCACTCTTTTTTCCTTTTTTCAATTCCTCAAGGGAGCTGTCAAGCTGCTCGGTGTGTGCGATGTCGGGTGAAGTCTTTATACGAATTTTGATCGATTAAAAAGAATGTGTAAGAATTCAAATACAATTTGTCAGACAGGCAGTCAGTCACAAAGTACATTTGATTCAAGAGAATTTAAGCTCCTTTCAAAGATTGGTATTTTAAGAGTGACATTTTCTCTGCCCAGACTAAAGTAATTTAATAAATGAAATTCTAAAGAACATATAACCAAGTGTGCAGTGTATATTTAATAGGACTGTAAGAAGGAAAGAATGAACTTCAATCTGCAAGGAATATAATTGACAGTCTTATATGTTTTATTAAAAATATATAACATCTTTAAAAGCTTACGCAGTACTACAGCTCTATTCATAAAGGTTCTAAAAATTATAAAATGAACTGCAAAAAAAAAGCTAAACACTGAAAACAACATGCCCTTCCTTGTGGTTCAAGAGGTAGAGTTTTTAGATACAAATCGAGCTGACGAATGTTCGATTCCCAGGACCTAATGAGTACTTACTTAGCACTTCCATTAGGTGCATTTCTCTTATCTCTGTGTATGTTCTGTATTAATTCATTTGATAACGTGGCGTAATGATCAGAGAGTTTCGCTACGTCAGAAACCTTGTACAAATTTAGTCACTACTGCTGCTACTCCAACGACTACTTCTATTTCTGGCACTGCTTCTACTAGTGATAATGGTAGTTGAGTTATTCGTAATCTTGATAGCGGTAGACGTGGTCGTTACAATCTCAGTGGTTGTCATGAAGTTGGTAGCAGTTGAAGTTGTACTTTTGGAAGCTGTAGTTTTAGTAGCCTTTCCAGTTGTAGTTTTGTAGTCTTGGTAAAGTAGTTTTTATGATCGTGGTAATTTCTAGCTTTTCTAGTCGTAGTAGCTGTAGTTTTTCTACTCGTGATAGTGTAATTTTAATAGAATTCATAGATTTATTTTTGATAGCCGTGGTAGTTGTTACTGTAGTTTTGGTCGTCGTTGTTGTTACAATTGTAATAGGCGTTGTAATCGTAGTTTTAGTATCCTCGATATCCGTAGTTTTAGTAGTAGACCTAGCGGTAGCTTTTTAGTAGGGTATTGATGAAAGAGGCAATCAAAACCATTCACTTTACGTTATTTCAATAGCGGATCCAGTAGCTCTGGGTGGATAATATGGAAGTAACTGAAGTTTACAGTAGGCCTAATTCGGTGTTAAAATATGCATCTCGTTTGAAATTTACTACTGTGAATGATATTCATCTACTTAGAACAACTCAAGATGGATAAAATATTCAGGCCGAAGCACAAGAAGGTTCAGGAAACAATTTTTCGTCGATATTCCATCAGACAAAAGGTTGAGTCGTGAATACTCCGCCAAGCGAACTCCTTTGTTTAATTCGCCGTAACTCAGAAACCAGTAAATATTTTGAGTAGCGACAACTTTTAAAAGTAATTCCCGTTTTCTCTCAACATGTCTCTCGCTTTGACTTTCCCATCTAAAGTGAAGACTCAGAAAGTTTGCCGCTCACCAACTTTTGAAAGTGTAAATGTCTATTTTGAACAGATCACAATGAAATTTATATTTTTTCTCACTTTTCAAGAAAAGGTTTTCATTTAGATTTGTTTCTATGTTTTTCTTAGTAATTAAAATAATACAGACTACCATAGGAGCTACGACATAATAAATCTTTAACGGAGCGGGAATTATCTTACAATAGAACCTTGCATTAAAGGAATCGGTTCACCGATCCCTTATGATTATTTCCCAAGTTTTACGAACGTGACATACGTCAACAGATATGTCACTACTGACATCAACATAGCGTTAACCGTTTAGTGGGCGACGAGGGTACGAAATTTCTCTAATATCACAAATATAGCCTTCGTTTCTATCCATTATCTGGCCAGAAAATTCTTTAAAAAGTCCACAAACATATAAAGCAGGATTCATTATAAAAATTAAAAGGTCTATATGCAAGAGAACTTCGAAATGTACCCTAAAGTTGAAAATATGCAGATATTATGCACAAAGAACGGTGTTACAATCTTCTGAATTATACGTGAAACATGTAATTGCTCATGTTATTAAGGTATGCATGTTTCAATAGAAATATGCATTTGTACACAACTCTCATCAACTATGATAAAATCTTCAAAACTGTGTATAGCCTATCACTTACATATATTGTGTATCTGTATATAAGCCTACATGCATTGCAGAAACAACTGTGCAATGCGAATCTGTATTGTTCTGCTCTCTGACCAGATCTAACCAGATCCCCCCAAAGCTCGGAATGAAATCCGCAACGTAGCAAGGTACTGGATTTTCCTTGGGGAGTCATTCATCACGGAAGAGTACTGGCGTTATTTTCAACGTTTGCAGCTGGAATGGGGGTATACAGATACGACAGGTGTGAATTATGTGAGAGTTCAAAACGAAATATGACATTCACTCTACATAGTTGTCTCGAATAACAGTATAATGGGTCTCTAATCTCAGGGGTGACGAGGAAAATTATGAAGTCAACTGTTGGTCTCAGTCACACTGAAATTTCATTGAAATATAAAGACACTCCGCGTTATTTAAATGGAAACAAGCGACTAATTAAGGAACCTTATTTAAAATGAACTTCCTCAGTGCATGTAGCATCGATTTTTGTTGTAGAGAATGTTAAATTACATTTAAGTATAAAATATATTTGTGGGCGTTTTTCTTTCGGCAGCTCAGATGTAGAGCCTGAGCTATTTTTTAGCTGATCCTACTTCTGTTCCGAACGTTGATTCGATTAGATACTCTTGGTGGACACGATTGAAAAATGAGAATTTCTCTTCGAAGCCTCCTCGTCCTATCCATCTTCTGGGGAAGATGTTGTTGAGGTGTTGACGAACAGTCATGCGGAAGTGGACTGGTGCTTCATCGTGCATCAACCACATTACTTGTTGTATTGCCAAAGGCGCATTCTCCAGCAAAAGAGGCAGAGTGTTCTACAGGAATTCCAGATACGTCTGTCCATTAAGGCGTTGTGGCAAAACAAACGGTCCAAGTAGGTGCGTGTTCTTATAACAGAATGGTATCGTTCATCAGTGGCAAATATGCATTACCGGACACATGTTGACATGACCTTTCTTATTCCTTTTCCTGTCAGGAACCACCTTCTGAAGTTCTTCCCTTACTTTTTATTCACCCTACATTTTGTTATGATGATAACAGTGAATGACAGCCACCGGCGTGACTCAGTCGGTTAAGGCGCTTTCCTGCCGGTCTGAAGTTGCGTTCGGGCGCGGGTTCGATCCGAGTTTTTCCCCAACCGTAAAGTGAATGCAAGGTAATCTATGTAGAATCCTCGGCCTCATCTCGCCAAATATCATCTCGCTATCACCAAACTCATCGACGCTAAATAACCTAGTAGTTGATACAGCGTCGTTAAATAACCAACTAAAATAAAAAAATAATAGTGATTGACACAAATCTCTACAGCAACATCCTTTATGCGCATCAAGGTACATGGATGCTACTCCCATGTATTTCCCACTAAGCGCTATAACAAGAACTAATAAAGTATTTATTTAAAGAAATGTATATTAAACAGATTCCAACCACTTTCTTTCGACTCTCTTCCTACTACAAAATGCATAATTCATTTCTAATGAACAACCGTAATTGGAATGTTATTTGTACTTTTGACAATAAATTGCATTTCTATTCGATTTCAAAAGTTTTAGCATAAGAAGTACCAGAGTCAATGGGACTAATTTATAATAAATAATTCAAATCGCTATATTCTGAACTTACTTACTTACTGGCTTTTAAGGAACCCGGAGGATTCATTGCCGTTCTCACATAAGCCGCCCATTGGTCCCTATCCTGAGCAAGACTAATCCAGTCTCTACCATCATATCCCACCTCCCTCAAATCCATTTTAATATTATCTTCCCATCTACGTCTCGGCCTCTCCCAAAATCTCCGGCCTCCCAACGAACACTCTATATGCATTTCTGGATTCACTGATACGTGCTAAATGTCCTATATTCTGAATTATTCAATGTAAAATATTTGAAGTTAAAGGACAAATGTTTGATGAGTTACTTCATTGCAAAGTGTCTCTATTATCTACTGAAGTTAACCGGGTATACTCTTTCAAATGTATTTGAAGATATTAAGCAAGAGTCAATCTACTCAAAAATGTATAAGAAAAGACTAAAGTAGGTAGACAGATAGATGTATGTTCAGACGGAATCTTAAAAGCCACGTTTTCGCCATTATAGACGGTGAAGGCATAAATGTCACTCAGACCCTCAAGTGAAATCTTCTAGTATGACAACACTATTAGTGTAACCTATAATGAGAAACTACTGAACTGTATCATCTTCACATGAGATCATGTCAAGCGCAGGAAATAGTGCCCATAGGGTTGGTATCGACATTTGAGTGTCTAGATGTAGCACATGAGGAGCAGAGATAACGATAAAGCGTATTCTTACATACTAATATGTATCTACTGTACATATTTTGTGTCAATCTTAAGGTACGAATATAGCCTTTAAATCAACCTAGTACCACTAATGGCATTGCTTCGCCCGCAAATCATTCCGGTTAACTTTCGATAAATATACCAATCTGCATATGCGTCATACTTCTAAGGAAAAGCACTGTATTGTTAAATGACATGGACGTCAAGTTCAGATAAACATTGTTTTAGGCCACTCTCATGCAAAAAGATCGATTGGTTGGTGAGAATCAATACATGTGATCATTCATAGAGTATCATTAATGTTGGAAATTTGGTTTGAAACTCTATCAATGAGGACCAGTAGAAGAAAACTTTACAGGGAAATTTCTGTTACGCCCCCATTCACGATATACTTATAAAACAATAAAATTAAAAATAACCGGCTCCCTTTGCACCAGGAAACGAAAAAGGTGACATCGGAAGCTGAGAGAAAGATTAGGTGAAATTTAAAATCACATCTTGTAAATTTTATTTAGGGGGGAATTTTAGAGAAGAGCTTATGGTATAAGGATATAAGTAATGGAACAACATTACAAAAAACTGATGGACAAAATTAAGAGAGCACACTTATCTTGCAATGCTCAAAGAACTCCTTATGAATTCCAGCTTTATAAGGAGATTCGAGTTAAAATTAGCTGTTTACGAAAAAATTTTCCAGCAACATGCTATGAAATTGGTTATTAAAAAAAAATTCGCTCCGACGCCGGGGATCGAACCCGGGTTCCCAGTTCTACGCACTGGGAGATCTAATCACTGAGCTAAGCCGAGGCTCAATACACAGCACCGGATCGAATCTTTCTCCTTTAATATTTTCTCTTAGTGGCCTTACTACATGTTCGACATATTTATTGACACATATTACGTCAACTGTGATCACGCAAGAAGCGAACTCATTTGAATGACTTGGTGGCCGGGACTCCACAATATATAGGCCTATACACTGTTGGACGAATGATCTACTTAAAAATTATTTTTTTGGTCCAACAGACTTTTTCTCTATTAATAACCTATAATAGCCTAACCATAACAGATAATTCTGTATGACCAAAAAATTAACATTTACTAGATGGTATGAAATTATTGAATACCAGTGTTCAATTATTAACAAACATATGAATTCATGTTCTTTTCTAACGAGATTTCTGTTGTTTCTGCTGTATGTTTCACAAACGAAGAGATGGAAGTTGCCCGTACACATTTTACTTGATTAGCTTAACAATAATCTACATCTGAGTCAAATGGAAATCCTTCGGTAATGCTGTAGCCACAAAAATTTATTGTGCACAACATTCCCCGATGGAAGTAGATAGATAGCGACTCCTGATGTACCACAGGGATGGGTCAAATTGTTCTCCGACGGTGACCAACTGAAGAGATCAATCACTGAGAAGAAATCAGGTCTCACTCTTGTCATCTCGACTTCTATTAGTAGGGCCATGGTCGCATACGTTGCTAAACATTCTCATTTATATCAATGAAGCTCATGCTCGAACCTGTTTAATAATACAGTCTGATCCGTTTGGGTATGGATAATATTAATTTATTATTATAAATCTCTTTTGATAGTAAGACAAATTTCTTGCTGATAATACAGTATTATGATTAAAAGATGGGAGTTTCCATATATGACAATCAACAATGAATAATCTGAATGGACAAATGAAAATCGTAGATGATTAAAATAGTTACTACAAAGCAACAGCAGGCACAATGTGTTCTTTGGTATGCTAAATTTGAGAGTGTTAAAAGAGTTAAAAGGGAATTTCGATGTGACTATGGTGTGTGTAATGAAACTGAATATGATTCCATAATGTTGTGGTATCGAACATTTGTAGAAACAGGTTCTGTAGAAACAGGTTCTCTTGGCTTGACCCCCAAACTTCCCAGATCTAACCACTCTTGACTTCTTCGTGTGGGAGGTTTGTTAAAGACATTGCCTATTCACAGAAACCCAGGAACATTGATGATCTGAGAGTAAAAGTAACTCAAGCTTTCAACAAATCACCCCTCTTATGTTATAACGGACATGGGCTGAATTGCATCACTGTTAAGGGTTGTGCAGAGTGCGCAATGGAGGTCATGTTGAGCTCTGAGGAATCTCCCATGTTTCAGTGTTGTATGCATAAAGTTTCAACAAGTAAAGTTCATTAGTAAATGTCTTACGGTGCTTTTATTTTATCCATACCCAAACGGATCATCCTGTATTTTTATTAAGTTAAACTCTATGACATGAAGAAATAACTGGGATGAAATGAAAGGAGTTTGTATAATGAAATGTCCAAAGTTTAGGGAAGTGCCTGCACCTCCATCATCGGACTTAAACCCCTTGATTTTTTTCTTGTGAGAGCATCTGAAAAAAGTGTTGTGTATACTGAGCCAGTTTCTGATGTGCAGACTTTTGAAGAGCGTATCGTGTAACCTGTCACGCTATTCGGCTACAGCCTGGAACATTCGAAAGAGTGAGACAATCCATGATGCGACGTGTGGACCCTTGCATTGCATCCCATGGAGGCCACTTTGAACATGTTTTAACATAGTAACATGGATGAAATTAATACCATGTAATGTATAATATAACGTACCAGTACTAATTGCTGTATTGCAGACTCACCGTCCATTTCCGGACACATGTTCTTATGAACCTTTTTGTTCCTCCTTCTGTCAGGAATCATCTCCTGAAGTTCGTTCCGTTCCTTTTTATTCACTCTGTATAAGAATCATAGTAGTATACGATTAACTAAGTTATCACTGTCAACTAATTGACTACCGAAATGTGTCGTGTTTGCGCATTCAACACCCATGCATACCTGATAAACATCGTTTCAAAATATGTTTTCTCCATTCTTAAAAAAAATTGAACATAGAGCATTTTTTTTCCATATTCTATAAACTCAGAATTCAAATCTCCAACGATAACGGAACAAACGAGCTTTCTCCCATCTTAATATGATGTTAGAAAGGAATTGTTTGTCGGAGAAGGCCGGATTTTTTCAGTTCACGAAAAAAATAATAAGATTAAGGAAATTGATTTTGAAACGATGCTCCTGATCTTTAAAAACAATCCACATCGGAAACAACGTTCTTCATGCGCCACATTAGCCTTCAAATACAGGTTGATTAATATGTTACTCTACAAACTTCGTGGGTGTAATGTAGAGGTAAAAACAAGAGTAAAATATGATGTAGCACTTTTTCTGAATTTGCTTTAGTATAGAATTATGACAAATAACGCATTAAAAACATGAGCCAGTATGGTGGACAATCAGTTAATCGGACCGCATGAACCACCGCGCCAGACTCGCCTAGTGTACCGATAATTTTGGGACATAAATTGGATGTTCTGCTTCATGAAGATGCCCTATTCGATACACGAACGATCTTATGGTTTATTCACGAAGTTGCCTCTACTTATTTCAGTTTGAATGTTGCATATCCCGATAAGTGGATAAGTCGTGCAAGACTAGTTGCTTGGTCAGCCAGATCACCAACCTTAACCCCCCCGGACTTCTACCTTCGGAGCAGTCTCAAGGCGCTCGTTTATAGTACTGAAATTCCAAACGTAGTAGAACTACAGCAAGGAATTGAAAATGGCTGTGTGGAATGAGTTGAACATGGTCTGCAACATTCCAAGAGCAATATGACGACGATCAAGTCACTGTTTTCACCTTAATGGACGTCACTTTGAATGTGTTTTGGGGTAAATATACTTACGTCGTTTGTGTTGAATTTGTGATCCCTTTGTTTAGTTGAACTCTGGGAGGAATTAATTTTGTTTTGTTTTGTGTTGCAATTGTGATCACTACTCTGCTGCACAACTCTGAAACAAACCAATTTCATAAAAAGTGCTATATAACATTTTACTCTTATTTTTACCTCTACATTACACTCACGAAGTTTGCACAGTGACTTATGAATTACCCTGTATATGAGTTTGCTATCTAGACGGTACATAGCATTCAAACTATGCATAATTGGACACACACTGCTTAATAAGGTGTTTTATATATGTTCAACATTCACAATACCATTTTGCAAAACTTTGTCTCATAATTAAACTTTTTCCTTTTTAATCGATTTTTTACCTACGCTGTACCAACTACTAGGCGTCCCATTGTGGTCAGCGAAGGAAGATCTTGGCTATTCCTTGATCCATTTCTACATTGCGGTATTAAATTAATTGTCTGTACGAATATTCGCCCCTTTAGAGATTTCTTTAATGATCCGACGAAATGAAAGTAACTGGTAAAAATCGGACGTGTAAGATGAATGGCCCAGTCTCCCACCTTTTCGAACGCAAATCCATTCTGAACCTTTCCACTGTGGAAGAATTTGGAGTAACAGTAGCCATGTTAACAGGCGCCTGACATCTATAGATATACACTTCCTGCGTTCATAACCAAACCGTTCTTGATTGCTTTAAGCAAGGATAACACATGTCAAACATTTCCACACATACACGACGTGTTCATGTTTCAAGGCTAGAGGCGTGGCAAAGGAGTTTTATTTGATCATGCTTCGTATTGAGATATATAATTTCTTTTTATGCAAAATATTGACTAACGGGATTTCTTATTGAATAATTGTAGTTTACAATATTGTAATAACGCTATTTATTATCAAAAGTCATTAAGAATATAGGCTAAATAGAAAAATACGTATGTTTGAATCACTATGATACCCTTTGAAGACTCAGCCTTTTGGCCAGTTTCGTCTTCATTATTATGAAGATCTGAACCAACACTAGAAAAGAATAGCAGCGACAATTTTTTGTCATATATCACTATGGTACTGTACGAGGCTGCTACTTATGACAGTAGATCTACACCATTATAAACTAATTCAGTCTACTGGGAGAAAAATAAATCTCCAATTTTCTACCAGTAAATGTATTCGAGTCGAAATGACTGAGTCTGGAGCCACAGCGTTGGATAATCGGAGAATAATTAGTATGAAATAATTTATGTATCTACTTAATGTATATATTATGAGTTTCTTGATTGGATTTTCAATAATTATAAACTCAAAAAAGGGATCAGTGAAGAAAGAGAGGCAGATGCTATCAAATTGCAGAAAAAAAATATCTGATTAATCTATAAAAAGGATAAGAAATTTCAACAGTTGTTGATCCGTAAACAGACCAACAAAATTACATTTGTAAATCTCAATGATTATTATGGCAACAATGATGACAATGACATTGACGATGACGATGACAATGATGATGATAATGATTATGATGGTGATGTGATGGTGGGATGGTGGGGATTGCGAGAGTGGTTGTGGTAACTGACGTGGAAGTGATGGCCGTTTCTATGATTATGGGAGTTGACACATCTGTAATTCATACAGCTGATGGTTTCTCACCAAAATGTCCAACGGTCGGCCTCCTGTGCATTCTGTGACGTTCGTAATGCAGAGGAAGCCAATGCCATAAGTTTATCCAAGGGAAGCCGGTTTCCTTATACCTGTACAATGCAATAAAAGGT
The DNA here is from genome assembly GCF_040183065.1 of Periplaneta americana. Classification (NCBI taxonomy): domain Eukaryota; kingdom Metazoa; phylum Arthropoda; class Insecta; order Blattodea; family Blattidae; genus Periplaneta; species Periplaneta americana. The sequence goes on from NC_091125.1 coordinate 22,959,842, forward strand.
ACTTCAACTCATAATAATATGTTTTTGCGAAGAAGCCTAATTATGACATTATTACTATTACTACCATTAGTACAATAATAATAATAATAATAATAATAATAATAATAATAATAATAATACTAATAATAATAATGGGTCTAAAAATTGTACGCTGCATTTAGTCAACAGTCCGAAGATTGGTCGGAACCTCGTGACTTCAATATGGCATCACTCATGAGGCAACTAAGTCAGAAGTAACGAGGTAGGATGGCCAGTTTCTTCCCCCCCCCCTCCCTGACTAGTAAAATATTTCAGTAACCGGACTTAAGATGTATGCAACAAATTGTTCTTCCTATGAAACATGTCAAGTTAGATGTACTGCCTGATAAACCTAATAGATCTATCAGGCAAAACCTAACAGAGGTAAATAATAATAATAATAATAATAATAATAATAATAATAATAATAATAATAATAATAATAATAATTTCATAGCCTATATGATGAATGCTGAAAAAGAAGTACGAAGGCAGTACCGGTATCAGTTCCTTATTGTGAACTTGAGAGGGATAGAATCATGCAGGATGTCTTACAAATAGAGTTGCCGTCCTGTCAGTTCCAACTAAAGTGACAAATTTGACACCCATGTCGTAGATTTTCTAGCCCTGGTATAGAGTAAAATCCACCTCACACTATCTTCAACTTGTTCATCCGTCAAAGTCTTCAAATCGAATTTTTGTATCATCAAAATACTTTCCTACGCCAGCGTAAAAAAGAAAGTACGACCTAAGAAATCCAATTTTCTATGACAGTGTTCAGCAAACTGTATTCCGCGGGACCATCGTCTTCGATGGGCAAGTGACATAATGACTCATCTGATATGGATTATGTTGAACTCTGGACTGTATCTCCTCCCGGGAAACATGGAAGCAGAGCTCTATGTTTTCATAACCCCGGCACTGGAAAATCTGTGGTGTGGTCAACACCGCGGGACCGTCAGAAAAGAACCGATTCAATTCAATAATAAACTGGGTGAACTTCGTGGCTATTCTAAAAGTTTCCAAAACGAGAAAATTTCTGCTGCTACCAGAGATTGAACTCACAACCTTACAATCCGTAGTTAGATCGCTTTAGAGCGGAAGTACTCGTCAGCCACAAGACGATATAATCTGAATAAAGACGTAGTCAATTCATAATTCTGCAGAGCTTGGGAAAAGTGACGCAAGTCAGTTTTCACAAACCTTTTTTGATAATTTATTGACAACTTCGGAACATCTGCTCGCTTGGAAAAAGAGACATAAGTACACTCAGGGACAAAAAAAACCGGACACTTCTATATTTGCTTGTATTTTGTTGCCAATTATTTCAAAATGAAACAAAACCCATTTAAACAAAATAATGTTTCATTTAGCACCTTATACGACAACATTTGAAAAAAAAACTCTGATGAGAAAATTTACAAAAAATTACAAAGGGCGTATAAATATGGCATCGTTTGGTCTAACTGTTTTTTTCATTTTATGGTGCCTTAAACATTAAAAACTCTTTTTAGTAACGGGTATTACCCCCTCTGGCTTGAATAACTGCATCCATACGTCTTGGCATGCTCTCAATTTGGTTAGCAATGTCTTCTTGAGGAATAAGTTCCCATTCTTCGCCAAGTGCTCGCCTCAACTCTTGTAACGATTCTGGTCTCGGTCGTCTATTCTTAACACGCCGTCCCAGCATGCCCCACACGTGTTCAATTGGGTTCATGTCTGGACTCCTTGCTGGCCAAGGAAGGACATGGATTCCCACTTCTAGAAGATAATCTCCGACCGCATGGACAATATGCGGCCGTGCATTATCATGCATTAAAACAAAATTATCGCCTACAAATTGGCCAAATGGCACAACATGATCAGCCAAACATTCATTTATATATCTATCAGCTGTTAGTCTTCCATTTTCAACAAAAACAAACTCTGTACGAGCATCCTTGCACACTCCTGCCCAAACCATCACTCCACCACCTCCATACGGCACATTTTCGGAAATGCAACACTGTGAAAATCGTTCTCCCCTCCTTCTCCAAACTCTTTCATGTCCATCAGGTGAGCACAGATTGAAACGGGACTCATCGGTGAACAGAACACAGCTCCACTGTCCATTTCTCCAATCCCTGTGATCATTTGAAAAACGCAGTAGTTCAACTCGATGCCTTCTGAGAAGTCTGGGACCAGTTGCAGGTCTACTTGATATCAGTCCACTTGCTTTCAACCTCCTTCTAACTGTTTTGGCTGAAATTGGGCGTCCATGCATGTTAACAAATTGCTGGGCTACACTAGTAGCTGGCAGGTTGCGCTCCCTAAGAACTCTCAACACCATAAACCTGTCTTCATTTGGATTTGTAGCTCTTGGACGACCCGAACCTGGTCTTCTGGTATATTCTAGGGTCTCTCTATACCGTTTTATGGCATCATGGGTTGTGCTTCTAGCCATATTCATAACATTTGCAATGTAACGTACACTGCGTCCATCATTGTAAAGGGCTACAGCTCGAGCTACATCTTCAGGTCGCATCTTGTTTTAAGACAAATGTTACAACCCCACTTAAACTCAGAAAATGTAAAAATAAAGAAATAACGAATGATAACGATAATGAAGCACAAAATGGTTGAGACAAAATTGTTATAGCTGAGACTCCGAAAGCAAAATTAGAATATTTGGTTGTAATGGCTTGTTTATAAAACAAAAAACAATCAACAATGTATACACGTCTCCATAAAAACAGATGGCTACCATAATATTGTATGAGAAGATAATGTTTTGCAAAATACCAGCAAATATTAAAGTGTCCGGTTTTTTTTTGTCCCTGAGTGTATTTCTCTCATTATAATAGTTCATACAGAAAAAAATCAAATCGACATAAACCAGTGTAAGTTGTCAATAAATTATCAAAAAAGGTTTGACTTATGCCACTTTTCCCAGGCACTGCAGAATTACAACAAGATATTATTTATATCATGTAAATCAAACTTCATTCTTTTTACGAAAATCACGTTTTCAAATACCATTATTCTGAAAAATTGGTTTCCGTATGTCGCTTGTCTCCAAAAATACCAATTCCGAAAAAAGTTGTTTTGGGAATGCAGTCTAAATGTCTGATTAATTGTCTGTTTTCTTCCCGTGAGGAGATATAATATCCTTTCGGACAATTAGGAAGGTACTACAATGGAACTCCACCGGAACTTTAAGATGGGCAGACTGCATTGGCATGTAGCGCCACACTGCTGAGTCACGTAACCACAATAGCTTGAGCGTTCGGACTTCAATAATTATCCCCAGCATAGTAGCGGTAAGGTATAATAAGCCCATTAGACGCTGAAGTGCTAGCCTTCGGACTTCTCTGTAACAAAAGATAAAGAAAAACAAATCGCTTCAGGGAACCAACTATTGATTATAGAATGGAGGATTAAAATTTCCAGGGTATAATTCCTAACTATAAAGGATAATAACATTGGAGAGGCCAAAAATAACCGGGTGGACATAAAATAGGGACAAATATTTAATAGCTTGGAGGACTTGTGATTGCAGCAAGATGGAGCTGCATTGCATTACGCACTGATCATACGAGAATGCCTCAATGAGTGTTTTCCTAGACTGTGGATAGGACGTCGGAGTCCCACTCGATGACCCTCAAGATCTTCAAGATGAAGGGTTCAGAGCCATAGTGGGCCAAGAGCCATTTATTAAAAACGGAGTAAGCAAGGGTTAAAGTTAAGTGAATACCATAGCCTAATTTAATTAAGATTGACATAACATGTAATTTTAATGTTTATACTTTATATTACTTGCTATATGTTTCCATTGAATTATGGTAATAACTACATTTTAACCCTTGTTTTAGTAAATGGCGCTTGGCCCACTATGGTTCTGAACCCTTCATATGTGTCTTTACATTGGGAAAGTTTAAATAATTAAATGTACAAGTAGGCTATACCATTCAAAATGAAATTAATCTGATCCAAGTTATTATTGGGGAATTCAATTAAATTTCATCGAAGTTCTGCAGGAAAGCATGCTAAAACATCAAATTAAGCTTCAAGCTAACTCCGACTTGATGTTGCCCAAGTTTACCACAATGTATAAAGTCGTTAAAGGGGATGTAATAATATTTTGTTAAACTTTTATTCCTTATCAAACATTTGTACATTATTTCGCGGCCACCCAGTTTTAGGAGACTTAAATTAGGAGCTTCAACGAATTAAGAAGTTAGTGTTTAAAAAAGAAGACTTACAAATTACGTAGTTACCATCTGCCACTTGAAGTTTGCTCCTAATGGTACGCCACACATTTTAGATCCTTTCTACTTTAAAAGCCATAAAACTTGTGTTATATGCGTGAGAGAGAGACTGAAAGCCAGTTCTTCCCATAATGCAGGATGTCAGCGTGAGCACCAGGACTCTCAGCAGCCCATCAAATTGTCTCATGAATCCAACGGCTTTCGCTGTCTCCTGGAGAGTAGCGCGTCTGACAGAACACTAGAGCTGTCGTGTTTGTACAAGAAACAATAACAAGAGGGTTAGTGACGACTCGGCGGCACCCCTTACCTTGCTGGACCAAGAAGTGACGCGTCGCGGCGACAGAATGTTTTAGCGTTCGGCGACGCCGAAGTGTGAACTGTCTAAATACACACATCCGATTGCGCCGGGAATTCGCTCCATTTGTGTCTCATCTCTGCTGTTCAACTCATAAGAGACTATGAGTTTATCAAGTCAATCCCAATGTTTGAAATAATTCCCTGTACTCTCAAGCAGCAAAGTACGATATTTTGCTCTTTTCCAGATTTACGCAATTAGCCTATATTTTATATTCCTCAGGAAATGGTTAAACATTGATTTTTTTGTATTTCATTTATCGTCTACTTATATTTCGATTAATAAATCCCGAAAAGACAAAGTACATGATTATGTCTCGTGACGAGAATATTGTACGAAATGGAAATATAAAAATTGGAAATTTATCTTTAGAAGAGATGAAAAAATTCAAATATCTGGGAGCAACAGTAACAAATATAAATTACACTCGGGAGGAAATTAAACGCAGAATAAATATGGGAAATGCCTGTTATTATTCGGTTAGAGTGTTAGTTGGGAAGCCGGAGGAAAAAAGACCTTTGGGGAGGCCGAGACTTAGATGGGAAGATAATATTAAAATGGATTTGAGGGAGGTGGGATAGGATGATAGAGACTGGATTAATCTTGCTCAGGGTAGGGACCAATGGCGGGCTTATGTGAGGGCGGCAATGAATCTCCGGGTTCCTTAAAAGCCAGTAAGTAAGTATATTTCGATTAAACAATTCATTAATTATTGAAAGTTTATTTACATCCTGACAGACAAGTAAAGACTAAGTATATGATTATGTCTCGTGACCAGAATATTGTACGAAATTGAACTATAAAAATTGGAGATTTATCCATCGAAGAGTTGCAAAAATTCAAATATCTTGGACCAACAGTAACAAATGTAAATTACACTCGGGAGGAAATTAAACGCAGAATAAATATGGGAAATGCCTGTTATTATTCGGTTGAAAAGCTTTTGTCATCTAGTCTGCTGTCAAAATATCTGAAAGTTAGAATTTATAAAACAGTTATATTGAGAATAAGGTGCTTAGGAAAATATTTGGGGCTAAGAGGGATGAAGTTACAGGAGAATGGAGAAAGTTACACAAAACAGAACTGCACGCATTGTATTCTTCACCTGACATAATTAGGGACATTAAATCCAAACGTTTGAGATGGGCAGGGCATGTAGCACGTGTGGGCGAATCCAGTTGGGAGGCCGGAGGGAAAAAGACTTTTGGGGAGGCCGAGACGTAGATGGGAAGATAATATTAAAATGGATTTAAGGGAGGTGGGATATGATGATAGAGACTGGATTAATCTTGCTCAGGATAGGGACCAATGGCGGGCTTATGTGAGGGCGGCAATGAATCTCCGGGTTCCTTAAAAGCCAGTAAGTAAGTATATTTCGATTAAACAATTCATTGATTGAAAGTTTATTTACATCCTGACATACAAGAAAACCGGAACTGCCATGTTACTCAAAGTTTGAAATATATGTTCACGACTTAAATACATTTAACATTTGAAGGATTTTTTAAGAAATAACCATAGTCCAAAAGTGAAAATTTGAAAGAATAAGCATGTGGTTAGCGTATTGTAGCCGACATCTACTGAATTAGTTCTTAGTGAAAAACATCATATTCCTATATTATAGGAGTGAAAATTTTCAATGGTTAAAAAAAAAAAGTAGTCCAAAGACATTTTTTATTAACATTGTCCAGGCCGATAATAGCATTTGCATATATCCCATTCATATCATCATGTAACATTTATCCATACAATTTTGACTGTAGTAGACTAACAGTACGGTACTTCTTATGTACGCGGCAAAAGCCACCTCAGAGCAAAATACATTACCATCTGAATCGTCGTATTAGTTGTGGAGTAAGCCATGGAAGAAACGTAAGTAAAGAGAGGAGAATAAATGGGATATAATAAAGAAACAGGAGCGAAAAAGGGGAGCCACACTTCAGCCACAATAGATAATTTTTCTTAAAACAATCATTGTCCACAGTAGCCTACATTTACACATGTTAGTTCTATGTGCCAATTTAAGTTATAAATGTATTTCAGTTTTCCCAAGTTTCTACAACACCTTAAGAAATGGTAGGCTAGGATGAATTTCATACTTTAAATGTCAACAACACCCATGCCAGATAATTTTTTTCTCCTGAAATTTATGTTTTTGGTTATACAGTAATTGTCTTTTTTTTTAAACATTCATTTATTTCTTGATTTGAAATAAATTAATATTGCTTTGTGTTCTTACAAAAACAAATATATATATATATATATATATATATATATATATATATATATATATATATATACACATCTATATATAAACAATTTTTATAAACACAATAGCGTTGAAATAAATTTATCAGAAACTGCAGGCCAAAGTCCATTTATTTATACTGTAATGGCTACCTTTGTTTTTCATTTAAAACTTTGTCCATACGTGAATCAATATTAGAAACCATATTTTCAAGCGACAACAAATAATTCCAGTATTTAGTTATGACAAATTATGTTTACTGAGCGTAGGTACACTAAAAGTCGAAACCTCAATTAGCACTGAAAAAAATTAAAACACCAGCCGCAACATCTAAACTGATTCTCTGTCTCCTATTCCGCTTCTCTTAGAATAGGCACTGATAAACAGGTCTTGTTCACATTTGAACATATCAAGACTTGTATTATTATTATTATTATTATTATTATTATTATTATTATTATTATTATTATTATTATTATTATCATTATCATTATTATTATTATTACTATTATTATTATTATCATTATTATTATTATTATTATTATTATTATTATTATTATTATTATTATTATTATTATTATTATTATTATTATTATTTGATAAAGGATGAGAATTGTGGCTTGCTTGCAGACATTCATTCAATCCTGAAAAGATGGAAATACTATTTTGGGCAAATACTAAATATACATAGGCCAAATAGAAATGATCGGGATGAAATTCAAATAAAAACTGCTGAGCCATTTATACCGGAAGCCACACTTTCTGAAGTTGAAATTGCGAAAGAAAATCTGAAAAAGTACAAGTCTCCAGGTATTGATCAAATTGCAGCAGAATTAATGCAAGAGGGTGGAAGCGCATTATCTAGCGAAATTTATAAACTTGTACTTGCAATTTGGAAAAGGAAATTGTACCAGAACAATTGAAGGAGTCCATAATCGTACCTATTTTTAAGAAGACTAACTGTAGTAATTTTCGAGGAATATCACTTTTGTTGACGTCGTATAAAATTTTTCGAATATCCTATTGATAAGATTAACTCCATAGGTAGATGAAATTATTGGAGATCATCAGTGTGGTTTTAGGCGTAATAGATCGACTATTGATCAAATTGTTTTTGTATTCGACAGATATTGGAGAAAAAATGGGAGTATAAGGGTACAGTACATCAGTTATTCATAGATTTCATAAAGGCGTATGACTGGGTTAAGAAAGAAGTTTTATACAATATTCTTATTGAATTTGGTATTCCCGAGGAACTAGTTCGATTAATTAAAATGTGTCTAAGTGAAACTTACAGTAGAGTCCGTATAGGCCATATTCTATCTCATGCTTTTCCAATTCACTGCGGGCTAAAGCAGGCAGATGCACTGTCATCTCTACTTTTTAATTTCGCTCTAGAATATGCCATTAGGAAAGTTCAGGATAACACAGAGGGTTTGGAATTGAAAAGTTACATCAGTTTCTTGTCTATGCGGATGACGTGAATATGTTAGGTGAAAATCCACAAACGATTAGGGAAAACGCGGAAATTCTACTTGAAGTAAGTAAAGCGATAGGTTTGGAAGTAAATCCCGAAAAGGCTAAGTATATGAATATGTCTCGTGACCAGAATATTGTACGAAGTGGAACTATAAAAATTGGAGATTTATCCTTCGAAGAGGTGGAAAAATTCAAATATCTTGGAGCAACAGTAACAAATATAAATGACACTCGGGAGGAAATTAAACGCAGAATAAATATGAGAAATGCCTGTTATTATTCGGTTGAGAAGCTTTTGTCATCTAGTCTGCTGTCAATAAATCTGAAAGTTAGAATTTATAAAACAGTTATATTACCGGTTGTTCTGTATGGTTGTGAAACTTGGACTCTCACTTTGAGAGAGGAACAGAGATTAAGGGTGTTTGATAATAAGGTTCTTGGGAAAATATTTGAGGTTAAGAGGGATGAAGTTATAGGAGAATGGAGAAAGTTACACAACGCAGAACTGCACGCATTGTATTCTTCACCTGACATAATTAGGAACATTAAATCCAGACGTTTGAGATGGGCAGGGCATGTAGCACGTAAGGGCGAATCCAGAAATGCATATATAGTGTAAGTTGGGAGGCCGGAGAGAAAAAGACCTTTGGGGAGGCCAAGACGTAGATGGGAAGATAATATTAATATGGATTTGAGGGAGGTGGGATATGATGATAGAGACTGGATTAATCTTGCTCAGGTTAGGGACCAATGGCGGGCTTATGTGAGGTCGGCAATGATCCTCCGGGTTCCATAAAAAGCCAGTAAGTAAGTAACTATAATATTAATAATAATAATAATAATAATAATAATAATAATAATAATTATTATTATTATTATTATTATTATTATTATTATTATTATTATTATTATTATTATTATTATTACGTGTAAATGAGGAGCTGTATCTACTGTATTTTTTTCGTGCTTATATTGATGGCCAAATCCGTTTTCTGTAGAAGCCACAGATTTAATTCAAATCCATATTTGAGTATTGGTTGGTGTTCAGAATAGCCATTCTCAGCCCAAACTCATATTAACATGCTGTTACTATGCACTTTTATACTAACGTAATTCGGTTCATTCATTCACTCACAGTGTTCTGCGTAAGGACATTTCTTCCACTGGAAAACCAGCATTCTCCAATCTTTCCTATTTTCCGCCTTTCTCTTAGTCTCAGCATATGATCCATATATCTTAATGTCGTCTATCATCTGATTTCTTCTTCTACCCCGAACATTTCTATCGTTCACCATTTCTTCCATTACACTCGTCAGTAGACAGTTTGTACTCAGTCAATGACACAGCCAATTCCTTTTTTTTTTATTAGTTTCGGCATTATTCTTTCTTCACCCACTCTTTCCAACACAGCTTCGTTTCTTATTTTGTCTATCCATTTCACACGTTCAGTTCTTCTCCATATCCTCATTTCAAGTGCTTCTATTCGCTTCTCTTCACTTCGTCGTAATGTCCATATTTCTCATCCATACAATTCTATACTCTACACAAAGCACTTACTAATCCCTTCCTTAGTTCCTTTTCCAGAGGTCCGAGGTCCACAGAAGATTGCTCCTTTTTCTATTAGAAGCTTCCTTTGCCATTGCTATCCTCCTTTAGACTTCTTGGCAGCAGCTCATGTTATTGCTTATAGTACATCCCAAGTATTTGAAACTGTCCACTTGCTCTACTGTCTCATTTAGAATTCACATGTTTACCTTCTTTACTTTTCTTCCTATAACCATGGTCTTCGTCTAGTTTACATTTATCTTCATCCCATTCTGCTCACAGCTGTCATTTAGCATCAGTAGCATATCCCTTAGTATTATCTCCTCTTCTTTTAACAACGCCATATCATCAGCAAATCATGCAGTTTATTGTTCTTCCTCCTAATATCACTCCTGTGTTTTGAGAAAAGCTCTTTACTAAATCGTCCAAGTAGATGTTGAAAAGTGTAGGTGATAAAAGACATTCTTTGAAGCACTACTCTCCCTGTTTCACTTCCTTCTAACATTTCTCCTCCTATCCTGACTTTCACACGTTTTTTCATCTAAAGGTTACAGAACAGACTTCTCTCTTTCCAATCCACACCTATTCTCTTAAAGTTTCCCATCAGTTTATTGGAATCCACTCTGTCAAAGGCCTTTTATAAGTTCACAAATACTATATACACTTCTTTATTCCTCCCTAGGAATCTGTCGCCGATTATTCTTGGCAGTCCAATTGCATTTCTCGTACCTTTTCTTTTCCTGAATCCTAACTGCTCTTCTTCCAACTGTTCTTCCATTTTAGAATATAAACGTCGATTCAGTATTCGAAGTAGAAACTTCGTCGCATGTGATATAAGGCTGATAGTCCTGAACTCGTTGCATTTCTTGGCATTATTTTTCTTCGATATTGGAAGCAACACTCTCTCCGTAAAATCTTCAGGCCATTCTGCTTTTTTATACAGGGTGTTTAAAAAATACGGGGCATAATTTCAGGTATGTTTTTCCCACATGTAGACAATCAAAATCGTTCATTACAACATGTGTCCGGAAATGCTTCATTTCCGAGTTATGTCCTTCACAACATTGAAATTCACCGGAACGTTTTTCTTTCCGCAGGTCGTTGTCATTACAGAAGATGTTCAGAATGTCCACCTCCTGCTTGAATACAGACCTCACATCGATGTCTCTTTGACCTGTGAACACGATGCCAAACTCCAGGAGTATTGCGTATGTCCTCAGAACATGCCACAATTCGATTCCGAAGGGATTCCAAATCAGGCACCAGAGACGAATAAACCAATGATTTTAAATGGCCCCACAAGTAGAAATCGAGAGGGTTCAGATCAGGTGAGCGTGGAGGCCAAGCAATTGGGCCACCTCTACCTATCCATCGATCAGGAAACCTTCGATCCAAGTACCGGCGAACCGTACGACTGAAGTGTGCAGGAGCGCCATCATGCAAGAAGTGAATGTGTTGACGATTGATCAGTGGAGTGTCTTCTAAAACATGAGGTATGGTGTTTTCCAGGAAGTTTGTGTACTCCTGCCCCGTAAGTCTGTTTACAAGTACATGGGGTCCAACTAATCGATCACCAATGATACCGGCCCACATGTTGAGGGAGAACCGCACCTGGTGATGAGATGGAACAGTTGCACGTGGGTTTTCATACGCCCATACATGCTGATTGTGGAAATTTGTTATGCCAGCTCTTGTGAATTGTGCTTCATCTGTAAATAATACTAAAGCAGGAAAGTTCGGATTTACACCACACTGCTGCAAGAACCACTGACAGAACCTAACTCGTGCAGGGTAATCTGCTGGTGACAGGGCCTGTACACGTTGCAAATGATAAGGATACAATTGATACTCTTTCAACAGTCTCCAGACAGTCGTATGAGGAACATTGACTTGCAACGCTACCCTTCGTGTGCTGATAGAAAGAGTCATGTTCACAGCCTCCAGAATCTCCTCCTGTACTACTTGAGTTGTAGATCTTGGTCGTCCCCTTCCCAAACCAGGAGAGTTAAATTTTCCATACTCGCACAGACGGTAATGGAGACGTACAAATGTCTTCCGATCTGGACATTGTCGCTGTGGGTACCTCTCCTGGTACAAACGACGAGCCAGCGCAGCATTGCCGTCCGCCTTACCGTACATGAAGTGTAGGTATCTCTGCCAGCTCTTGATTTGAATACATGTCGCACAGTCTAACGCCTACACAACACTGAATGTAACCTTCGCGTAGGAATGAACTGTCAGAGTGTACTGTTAATGTCTCCTTTGACGGCAACGACCTGCGGAAAGAAAAACGTTCCGGTAAATTTCAATGTTGTGAAGGCCATAACTCTGAAATAAAGCATTTCCGGACACATGTTGTAATGAACTATTTGGATTGTCTACATGTGGGAAATACATACCTGAAATTATGGCCCGTATTTTTTAAACACCCTGTATATTTCGTTGCATAATGACAGAATTTCTTTCATGTTTTCACACAAGCATTTCACTAATTCAGTGTGGATTTCATCACGTTCTGTTGTTTTCCTGTTCCTCATTTCTCTAAGCGCTAGTTCAACTTCTTTCCTTACTTACTTACTTACTGGCTTTTAAGGAACCCGCAGGTTCATTGCCGCTCTCACATAAGCCCCCATTGGTCCCTATCCTGAGCAAGATTAATCCAGTCTCTATCGTCATATACCACCTCCCTCAAATCCGTTTTAATATTATCTTCCCATCTACGTCTCGGTCTCCCCAAAGGTCTTTTTCCTTCCGCCCTCCCAACTAATACCCTATATGCGTTGCTGGATTCGCCCATACGTGCTACATGGTCTGCCCATCTCAAACGTCTGGGTTTAATGTTCCTAATTATGTCAGGTGAAGAATACAATGCATGCAGTTTTGTGTTGTGTAACTTTCTCCAATCTCCTGTAACTTCATCCCTTTTAGCCCCAAATATTTTCCTAAGCACCTTATTCTCAAACATCCTTAACCTATGTTCCCCTCTCAAAGTGAAAGTCCAACTTTCACAACCATAAAGAACAACTGGTAATATAACTGTTTCATAAATTGTAATTTTCAAATTTTTTGACAGCAAACTAGATTATAAAATCTTCTCAACCGAATAATAACAGGCATTTCCCATATTTATACTCAGTTCAATTTCCTCCCAACAACTTCTTCCCTTAAATTTGATAATTCTTTTTCGTCTTCTGATACAGCTATTTCCTTTTCTATAGCTAAGTCATCTGGACGATTGCCTGTCTCATATAACTCTTGTGTTCCGCCAAGTGTTCAGTATTTCTGGTCTGTCTTTTATTTCATTTCTGATTTCGTCCTTTATTAACCACATGGATTTGCTGTTCTTATTTTTGAATTGCAAACATTTTACTTCGCGGTACATCAAGTCATATCTTCCTTTTCTCTCTAGATCCTCTATTTTTTTTACATTTACCTTTAATCCATTCTTCCTTTGCCTTATGCGTTTCTCTTCTTAGTTCATTGTTGAGAGTCCTACAGTTTCTTCTCTCTTCTTCTGTGTTGTTGTTTTTTTTTTACATTTTCTCCTTTCTTCATCTTCTCCAACATTTTCCCTGTAACCCAAGATTTCTTTATTTCCACACCTTCTCTATGTCCTATTTTCTCTTCTGCTATTGTTTGGGGATAAGAATTGTGTCATGTGCAATAATAGTGACAAATTTTACCGTAATATTGTGTTCGTAGATTAAAACAAACGTTTGTTTGTGTTTGTGTATCAAGAGGACGTTTAAACAGACGACAGTACGTTAGAGTTTGTAATTGTATTATTGTACATAAGCAGAACTGATTCTATAATGCAGTAAGTATTGCTGTACCAGTCGGATAAGTTAGTTTTGTATATTTTGAATTGGACCATGGTTTGCTGTAACAGAAACATGGATCCCAAAATTAACATCTTCTGAGATATGAACAAAATGTTTATCATCACTGTAAGAGCAGCATTTCTTCTACTGTGAGGTCCACACCTGTGTAGTAACGGTCTGCGCGTCTCGCCGCGAAACCAGGTGGCTCGGGTTCGAATCCCGGCAGGGGCAAGTTACCTGGTTGAGGTTTTTTCCGGGGTTTTCCCTCAACACAATACGAGCAAATGCTGGGTAACTTTCGGTGTTGGACCCCGGACTCATTTCACCGGCATTATCACCATTTCATTCAGACGCTAAATAACCTAGATGTTGATACAGCGTCATAAAATAACCCAAAAAAATAAAATCTACTGTGAGCTACTGGGCAAGAAACAAAACATGCTGCTCACAAAATTTACACCTGTCACCTAAACTTTGTAAATTTTTAGAAAGAAGCGCTCCTAACAGTTGCCTTACAGCCACTAAAGACATCGGATCCATCACCGCAATACACAATTATTTGTAAATTTGCTCATTCCTTTTCTTTATTTGTTATCTAGTATAAACTTGAGATAATACTTTTCTATATATTAATGAATTATTTCACAGTTTAAATTTACAATGCCCTTACTTTAGCTTTCATATACGCACATCTTAGGATTCTAACAGCAACTGTTTCGTGCGCTTACGTCTATACTTCGCTACGCGAAGCCTGTAACAAGATATTATATATCAGTCAATGTAATTATCATATGACGCCTATACTACTTAACAGTTTTTAAGCATTTGTTAATGTACAACTTCATGGCATAATACTATTGCATTTCATAACTTCTAACTTGTGTATATGAATTGTCAATGTTGGCCTACCATATGATTTGCATATCTATTTGATATTTTTCTCACACATGAAGCTGTAGTCGGGTGGTCCAGTGATAGGGAGATATTTTTCTTTTATATAAGTCATAGTATAGCTTCATCTTAGATATTTCTCTATTTCTTTGAGGTGTTTAACCTACGCGACGAGGATCAGCGAAGCGTGTAATAGGCACCTTGTTCTCACAGTCTGGCAGGCGCCTATCGCATTTAGACCAGTAGACGCGAGGGAGGATATTGAACTTTAGCGTAGCTTAGGCTTCAGAAGCGTGGGTTTTTCCTTGTCAAGGAACGCGCTTGTAGCGTTGTCTGAAGCTAGCAAACAATAGTAGCGTCTGGTGAGCGCGTCACCATAGCTAATATTTAAAAGGGCGGCGTACCGAGACGCGTACTCAGAATATTACCGGCCACTGAGCCGATCGCGTGTTTACTCAGAATATTACCGGCCAGTGAGCCGATCGCGTGTTTACTCATAATATTACCGGCCAGTGAGCCGATCGCGTATATCATACTATTCTCGGCTTTCCAGCCGATTGCGTACGTCCTAAAGTTGTCGGCATTTGGAGCCGATCGAGTTTCTGATACAGTTCCCGGCCATTAAGCCGACCGAAGTGATAGAGTGGAGATTTCGTGCTCTTTAGATTGTGATTTACTCAAAAAGTAGTAGCAGTGATTTTAAGCAGGCGTTAGACGAGATAATTACGTTGCCGAGATCACACGGGAGACAACAGTCAGTATTCCGTCGCTTGGACTCAAGTAAGGGACGTGGTCTGAATAAACATACTTAGTGGAACTTTACTCCTTGGTTTTTTTTCGTGTGAATGACAAACATCACAGTATATCCTACACCCACAAAACCACAAGGTCCCTGAGAAGAGATCACCTCTATCGGGGGACAGCATCTTTCACCGGCGTCTAACTGGGCAAACCGACCTCTACTCTGTCGGCGACGGGGCGGAGGAAGGAGAGGGCAACCATCACAAACGGCGCAACCAACTCGTGGCACCAGGTAAACCGTCGCAAATTGGCGCCCAACGTGGGGCTACTAGAGTAAACAGCACTAGTGTGGGGCTATGAGAGTAAACAATACTAGTATGGGGCTACGAGAATAAACAACATCAACGTGTGGTTACGAGAATAAACAACACCAACGTGTGGCTACGAGAATAAACAATACCAACGTGTGGCTACGAGAATAGACAATACCAACGCGTGGCTACGAGAATAGACAATACCACCGAGGCGGCGGGACGAGAACAACAGTAGCAGCAGCAACGAGATTAGCATCAGTACGAGAACAACAGTAGCAACGTGGCGACGAGATTAACATCAGTACGAGACGACCGTGGGAGCGAACAGCATCTCCACAGAGACAGCGGGACGAGAGTGGAAGCAGCGAGAGTGGCAGAATCATCACGGCCACGCGGGACGAGCAGGTTCGACGCTACATCGAGGAGGAAGACAACGTGGATGGTAATATTTTGGAGGGTTATACATGTATGAATTTTCTTTTTGTGTGTAGAGAGAATAACATTCATTCGCGCGTAATTCTGTGTAGGGTTGTATATATATATATATATATATATATATATATATATATATATATATATATATATATATATATGTGTGTGTGTGTGTGTGTGTGTGTGTGTATAATATTTTGGAGGGGATTGTTACCGTGTAATCTGTATATAGGTTATGGCATATCTAGACGTTGCTAAGGAATAGGAGAATTGAGGCCGAAGGAACGGAGAGTGAGGGGAAAATAATAAGCAGAGAGAATAGAGGGATGGATAACTTAGGAGACTGCGAAATGGAGGGAAGGTTAGAATTGGAGAGCGGTATGGGGGACGATGAGATAATAGGAAATAGCGAAGAAACTCAGCAAGGTAGCGAGAAGGAAAAGGGAGAAGAGGGGATGATGCTAGGACAGCTAGGAATTCTAATGAAGCAAATTTCAGAACTATTGAAGCAAAATTTTGAACAAACGAAACTGGATAACTCAGAACAAATGAAAAAAATGGATGAATGGTTAGGTCAATGTACTGAGCAAGCGAAGAAAATTTCAGAACAATTTAAGCAAAATTTTGAACAAATGAAACAGGATAACTCAGAAAAATGAAAAAAGTGAATGAAAGATTAGGTCAGAGTACAGAGCAAGCCAGGCAAATTTCACAACAAATAAAGCAAATAGATGAGAGGCTAGGCCAAAAGACTGAACAGCTGATGAGGCAAATGGACAGCAAACTATCAGAAATGGAGAGTAGGATGGGAGAAAATTCCAGAGAGATTAGGGAACAGGTGAACCAGCTGATAGAGAGTCGAATAGAAACTTGGAGGGGAAGATAGTTGAAAATAGTGCGGAGATGGGGGACCAACTAGGAATCGTAGTAGATAAGATGACAGAGAACATGAGGGAACTAGAGGAAAAGGTGAGGAACAGCACAATTGCAGAGAACGAAAAGTTGAGGTCGGCCATAGAAGGAACGGTAGATGAGAGGTTACGAGGGATTGACCAAGAGATGGAGGCGATTAGGCGAGTAGTGAGAGACAAGGGAAAGGAAGAAAGAGAATGCCTCGAGAGTTTAGAAGCAAGATGGAATTCGATACAAGATAGAATCCATGGAGTTACAGTCGATAATTCAATTAGCGGATCGACTGTGAGCGGAACGCCTAGTGCGAGCAGTAGTATGGAGTTAGGTAATATAGTAGGGGGTGATAGCGTAAGTAATCATGTGGTCGGAGATAACCAAGACCCCAGAAATCAGGAACAATGTAATTTAAATATTGTAAACAAGAGGTCATCTTTAGGTCGCCCACAGTATCCCACGCATATCATTAATGAAATTGGATATCCCGTATTTGATGAGGTGGAATTCTCAAACCCTCACTGTTATATCCGCGAATTGGAAACGTATTTTCACGTGAAAGGGGTACCAGAGGAACTAAAAATGACCGTCGTGAGAAAAAGTCTGAGAGGACGGCCACTTAATTGGGTTCTCGTAGCGTTAGACGCACAGGTTAGCTATGGAGAATTCAAAACAAAGTTCTCTGACCGGTATTGGGGGCAGAGGAAACAGCAGGAAATTAGAAAAGAAATCAATGATAGCAGGTTTGATGCTAAGAAAGGCTTATCGATGATTGATTACTTTATGGAGCTTGTCAAAAAGGGAAAGAGTCTAAATCCACCAATACCAGATTCCGAATTGATGCAAACTATCATATCCCATTACCCGGAAAATATTAGGTATAATTTAATTTTCGCGGGACCAGGAGATTTTGGGGAGACAATTGACTTCCTGACCGCGCTAGACAGCTCCGACATGACACACAACGGAGGCGAAAGTTATGGCGCAACAAATTGTATAGAGAGGAGAACGCAGGGTTATTCCAGCCACTCGAAGGCGGAGAGAGGGGCACATGGCGCCCTCTCACCACCTAGAGGGAACATGAATGTAAATAATAATTGGGTAGCTGAGAGACAACAAGGCTATGGGCATAATAATAATAATAATAATAATAATAATAGTCGGGGCCAAAGTGGCATTGTCAGCCCAAACAGAAATAGGAGGAATATTCAACCTGTCAGAAATATGTACAACCGCAATAGTCCTGGTGTTGACCGCGGTAGCGGAAGTAATGTAAATAGGATGAGAACTAATGGGGGCGGACCAGTCCGCAGAATTAATCATATAAGATGGTACACGGATAGAGATGCAGATATGCACCATAGGGACAGCAACCCACCCCATTGGTTAAGAAATAGGAGATACAGGCAGGGATTCTGGCAGCCTAATTTTGGTAGGGACCGGAATAATAGGAGAGACTGGAGGAGGCAAGAACAAGAAAGAGACCGCAGATATGCATTGATAGTGGCGGCGCAACAGGGAAACAATAGAATGCCAGCCACGCGTAGCAATGAGTGTGACAGGTCGGCAAGTCCGGGTAGAGATCCTTCAGTTTGGAGACCATTCCTGCGAGTTGAAGGACCTAGACAACAACAAAGTTCTTGGTATATACCATAAACAGCTACTAAGACCATTCAGACAAAACAATGTAAATATAGATAGTAAGTTAGAATGGTGAGCTAGACTCTATTGTGTGAAGGCAGGATACCAGTGTACAGTGCGGCGCAGTGTAACTGTGTACGCAAGGCGGATGTGTGATTTTAAAATATGTGAAACTGTAAATAAGAATCATATGAATTTTGTAAATAATGTATGTAAATAGTGTGAGAGAGGATTAACGAGTATGCTTGAATGATGACTGTGTGCACAGAGAGATTGTTTAAAAACATATATGCCATGTTTATTTTAGAATTTGTATATAGTTGAGCAAGATGGCGTGTATCCTGGCTGATCGCGATAGGGACAACGGTAGACTGGCATTATCGAAGGCGAGATTTCCCAACAATGAAAATTCTTTAGGGGAATTTCCATTGCTGAGAAAGGGGCATTTGAAGCTGTAGTCGGGTGGTCCAGTGATAGGGAGATATTTTTCTTTTATATAAGTCATGGTATAGCTTCATCTTAGATATTTCTCTATTTCTTTGAGGTGTTTAACCTATGCGACGGGGATCAGCGAAGCGTGTAATAGGCACCTTGTTCTCACAGTCTGGCAGGCGCCTATCGCATTTAGACCAGTAGACGCGAGGGAGGATATTGAACTTTAGCGTAACTTAGGCTTCAGAAGCGTGGGTTTTTCCTTGTCAAGGAACGCGCTTGTAGCGTTGTCTGAAGCTAGCAAACAATAGTAGCGTCTGGTGAGCGCGTCACCATAGCTAGTATTTAAAAGGGCGGCGTACCGAGACGCGTACTCAGAATATTACCGGCCAGTGAGCCGATCGCGTGTTTACTCAGAATATTACCGGCCACTGAGCCGATCGCGTGTTTACTCAGAATATTACCGGCCAGTGAGCCGGTCGCGTGTTTACTCATAATAGTTCTCGGCACTTGTGCCGATCGCGTATATCATACTATTCTCGGCTTTCCAGCCGATTGCGTACGTCCTAAAGTTTTCGGCATTTTGAGTTTCTGATACAGTTTCCGGCCATTAAGCCGACCGAAGTGATAGAGTGGAGATTTCGTGCTCTTTAGATTGTGATTTACTCAAAAAGTAGTAGCAGTGATTTTAAGCAGGCATTAGACGAGATAATTACGTTGCCGAGATCACACGGGAGACAACAGCCAGTATTCCGTCGCTTGGACTCAAGTAAGGGACGTGGTCTGAATAAACATACTTAGTAGAACTTTACTCCTTGGTTTTTTTTTCGTGTGAATGACAAACATCACAGTATATCCTACACCCACAAAACCACAAGGTCCCTGAGAAGAGATCACCTCTACCGGGGGACAGCATCTTTCACCGGCGTCTAACTGGGCAAACCGACCTCCACTCTGTCGGCGACGCGGCGGAGGAAGGAGAGGGCAACCATCACAAACGGCGCAACCAACTCGTGGCACCAGGTAAACCGTCGCACACAATATTCATTATTTGCAGTTGTATTTAATCTCCTCACAAGATACTACACTGTAATGATGTGATTTTCCATCCATTACCACAGACTGCTCAACAAGTTGCAGTCCACACTTCATTTTAACATTTTATTGATGTAAGAGCTTATATTTTTAAGCATTTCATTAATATTTTAATTTTAATCATATTTTATCAAATTTTACAATTGCATTTTACAACAGAAGTTTGCAACTTGTTTAGTTTTATTATATTAAGATTATACGCATGCACACTCTAATCTACATGTATTTATGTATTCAAGGGCATAGCTTCCGAAGATGACTCAGTTGAGTCGAAAACGTTCAACTCAAATAAAAATGTGACAAATAAGTTTATGCTAATTGTTCTAAAGATAAGCATAGACGGACATTGTTTATCCTCATTTAATAGATTAAGTTTTGCCAACATTTAAATTTCCAAGTACATGATATTGTTTGTTAAAAGGCCACATGTCCTACCCTTCTGTCCTTTTAACAAAAATCGCGATATTGAATGACGTATAGTTGCCATTTACAGTGAACTTTTGTTGGTTCTTCTAACATAAATCAATGTCACTATACTCAAAGAACATTATAAGCTAAAAAAGTGATTTTCGAAAGAAAAAAGTGACTTTGGGCCTTTTAACAAATAGCTACTCAATTTTTTAGAGTACTGGTAGCCTAGAGCCAAAAATCTGCTGGGCTAATTTCTGGTAATGGCTTTAGTCAGGAAAGATATCTCGTTTTAATACAGGAGTCAAGCTTCCGAATGAATAAATAAATGCTTGCTTTATTGAAATATATACGTACAATAAAGACATATGATAGGAAAATGTAGCATACTGCATGAAGATAATGTTTTCGGTATCAGGAATATGCCTGCCACTTCCGAAGTGAAAACCAGTTTCAAATGGTACAGCAAGACTTGCGAGTGCTCGTGAAGTACAATATGCATTGTAAGAAACTAACTTTAGAATATTTATTAGCATTATCATTACAGTATTGTAATCAAAATTGTAAAGACAGTAACGATATGGCCCATGAATGAAAATGTGTTTTTACTTCGATTTTTTTTTATTTAACGACAATTTCAAAGTCTAACGTTTCTTTGAGCGTCCTGTATAATATGTGACATGTAACGTGCATTCATAGTTTAACATTCGCATGTTTAGACGAATAAATATTTAGTTTTTGCAAGCCGATAGTCTTGTATTTATAAATTTGTATAGAATAAGAATGATGAATACTAGAAATTCGAAGCAGACAGTAAGCATCTTAACAAAGATCAGGGAAAAAGCAATATTTAGTAATAAGGATTAATCGTAATAATACCTCTTGTCTGAATACTTCCCGTTGTCAGTATACGAAACATTAACGGAATTATTAGGGGTTACGTGGACTAACAACCTAAGTAACTTTAAGTCGTTATTTCACAGATCACATTTTCCGACACCCTCTTGTGTGCTTTATATTGCAACAAAATATTGTTTCTCTACCTTATTCCTAGAGGGCAGCAGAAACAATGTTGCATGAGTATGCGAGAGATCCGTCATCCTGTAGCTGGTTCTTACAGTGTGTCTAGCGGCTCGACTTGCAACGTGAGTTGCGTCTGTTCAGTGTGAACAGACTGATTCTGACAAGAAAGTAGTGGTGCGTGTGGAGGTACTATAATATCCATGAGAGGTGTGAAAAGAAAAATAAGGAAAAGTAGTTGGATAAAGGAAAGTGCAAAGAAGAAACGTAATTACGATAAAAGTTACATATCAAGGAGCGGTAAAACAATAACCGCTAAACAATTTGCTGTTGTAAAAACATGTTGTAAATTGAATTGTGCAGGTAAATTCAGTCATCTTGACCAGCAGAGACTTTTCAGTGAATTTTGGAGTATTGGAGAAAATCAGCAGCAGGACACAATGTTGTTAGGTTACATTGAAAAAAAAAAAAAAAAAACCTTACCGTAACACAAAGAAACTTACGTCTGGAAGAAATACTGAGTATTCATTGTATACAACGTGAAATTAGAGGGCAATAATGTCACTGTATGCAAAGGATTTTTACTGAAAGTGTTGCAAATTACAGATGCCCTATGAAAACATGTCAGCAAGCTTTGAGAGTGGGGGCTATTGCTACAACTGAAAATCGTGGAAAACACACAAATCGACCAAGGAAGATTGATCAAGAAATATGGGATATGGTAAACGTACACTGGAGTTTATTCCCTTCTAATATGTCACATTATGCAAGACGAAGTTCTGCTAGACGGTATTTTGATGATCCCACTTTAAATGTTGTCACTTTTTTTAAGTCCTTCCAGCAATATTACTTTAAACAAAAAGGAAAAACTTTGTCAATGAAATATCAAACTTATCAATTCTTCAGAGAAAACAGCTGTCACAATTTCAGAAAACCAATGCCTGATATTTGTGACTATTGTAGGAAAATTGAACTCATGTTAAACGTGAATCCCAATGATACAAGGAAAATCGACTGTGGGATTCATCTTAGAAACGTTCAGAAGTACAACAGTCTTAAACAGGAATTACTTGAATAAGTGAAGAATTATAGGAAAGAAAATACTGATACTCTGGTACAAGAATTTGATTTTAGTCAAAATTTGGCTATTCCGAGGCTTAATATAACAGCGCAGTTCTATAAGCGACTTATGTGGATGTATGTTTTTAACATCCATTGTCATAATGATACCTCTAGTAAATGTTATTGTTTCTTGGAGTGCGAGGCAAAAAAGAATCCCAATTCAGTATGTTCTTTCCTATATGACTTTCTTACACATGAACTACAAGTGTTGCACAATGTGAAAAGTGTTATACCATTTTCAGATTCGTGTTGTGGCCAAAACAAAAACATTACAGTTGTCAACTTTTGTGCTTGGTTGTCGAAGTCTTTAAACCTAAACATTAGTCATATTTTCCCAGTTCGTAGACATTCCTACAATCAAAACGACAGGAATTTCGGAATGCCAAGTCCATTTTCGGCAGTCATGTCATCAGACATCATTGAAGACTGGTCAGGACTAAGGTCGTCGTTTCTCAAGAAACCTACCGCAAAAGGAAAAGTGTTTGGAATTCAGAAATGTGTGTTTCTGAAGTACACTCCAAGCTGTTTCGCAGGCTCTGAGTTATACATTGGTGTGTTTGAATCCTATAATCTCTTCCAGAAAAATATCATTTCGTTTCAGAAAAATTTAACTTAAATCTTGTGAAGGCCACTGCACCTGGACTAAAGAATGAAAAGATTGCGGATGTCATGTCCTTGTTGAAATTCATGACAAAAGATAATGCCATGTGGCTACAGGGAATTCTGGACAGATATAGGCCTATTCAGATTCAAAAGATCAATGATGGATCTGAAGTCACCGATGAAGATGTATGAAAACCATGTTTGTTTTGTACATTAAATTTAAAGTTTAAAAACACAGAACTTTTATTTAGTATCATAAAAATGTATCAACAAAGGTAAACATAGTTCAAATATTAATATGTCTTTAATTTAACTTATATAATAAAATCATTAATTAATTTTGTATATGCTATTTTCAGAGTACAGTACGAAAGAATAGAGTTTATTTATACATTTGTGATATTGTGCAGTAAAGTACAAAGTTAATAGAAGTGTTTGAATTCTTATGTCACATAATATTCTCTGATAGAAACTATTTATTGGCGTTCTGTGGACTAACAACTTAAAAGGAAGTCGCTATTAACATTTTTTTTTTAATATTGTAGTTCAATAATAGCCATTACTTGGTTACATTTTTGTGTTTAAGGAATGCCATATTGGTAATATATATTTTAAAAGTTTGATGGAATATCATAGGGACACACAAAAAGTAATATCGTAATTTTCAACTTCAATTTACTCAAAAGTATGGTTTTGCACTTAAGCTGTTAGTCCACGTAACCCCTCCTTTATAATAGGCATATGTATCGACCGACTAAGGAATGTTCCTTTGTGCCTGTCACTTCAGGAATGTAATACATTAATGGTGCGTGTTTTTATCGCTAAATATGTAAATCGACTCCACCCTTATACATTATATTTACCCTCTGTTTCTGTAAGGTAAGCAAGCACTATCAGATAATTGAATATGTTACCTATGCTTTTAGTCCCCTCCCCACGTTTCAATTTACAAACATACTCATAAAATTACTGTTTCCACTTATCGAAAACGGAGGAATTTTTACTTCATCATCATCATCGTCATCATCATCATCATCACCACTACCACTACCATACCACTATCAACGTTTAGGAATTATGATTTACAGTAATTCCCAGTGAGAATAACTGAATCATCACCATGCATTCACATGCTGATGGACTTACACAAGTAGTCACAACTTTAAAGAACACAGGACAAACACAAGACAAAGGACTCACACTCAGTGCCAATATAAGAGAACTAAGCCAACATTTTACCTTAATAAAACGTAAAGTCAGAATAAAGTCAACTTTTGACAGGCCAAATCGGCCCAGAGGGTGGAGAGATTAAGACTCCCGCCTTTTACAGACAATCGGCATTTAATGGCAGTAGGGATGTCAGTTCTACGTGCCCGTCGCCGTTTCCCCCAAGGAAATGCCCCTGGTACTCATTCCTATTCGAGGCTGAGTAACCCCCACAGCCATAGTCCTGTCGGAATGATTAGGTCAATGTAAAAATCCATGACCTATTCGGGAATCGAACCTTTCAGGCTTCCAGCGTTACACATTACCTGCGACGCCACCGCGCGCCTCAGTAAGATGTATAGTACATATTTATAAATCGTCGGCTTACGAGCAAAATACTTTAAGTCAAAAATTATACCTCTGAGGAAAAGGTGTTTTGAAAGATATTACAAAACTGTTCTCTAGAAGTAGTTAGTAAGGGATACCAATTGAAGAGCACAGAGTAAAAACTTGGTAAGTCCAAAATTATAGATTTTCTGTTTAACATGTCATGTAATAGCTCAGGTACACTCCGCATCACCGTTTTTGGCGTGCGAAATAAGTAATGGGAACGCTACATTTGTGTTTTACATTTGCCGCAGTCAGTCTGACAACTGTGTTTGGCAAATGGCTGATGTGACGTGTATAGGAAGTGCTACCATTCTTAGCTGCACTTACAACATGCTCACAAACTGGACACTATATATCTAGACACACGCCGAAAGTGCTGGCGTCAGATGTAGTGTAGATTTGTATAGTTTAATTGTATAAAATAACAACCTCATTAGTCCAAAGAATTTTGAAGAATGATAACCCAAAGACAATAGAATATAATAGACCTTGAAACTTTTAATTTGCTTTCCTGTAAAAACAGTAAAACGTGATATCAGGTTCTTCTCTTGTATTCTTCAATTTGTTAAGATCTGTTACCAATAACTGTTTTACAAGACAACCTCTTGATTTTTTTTTTCGTCTTGATTATAAATGTGTTAATATGCAGGATCATTGCAAGAGGATTTCGATTTTTCAAAATATAAGTGGAGTCATTGGGCTGAGTCAGAAAAACCTCAAAATCCGTGTCACTATATGTACTTCAACTTCTCAATATTAGCAGAAGTGTTTCGAATTGACACCGTTTACACTTCTTTATATACCTTCGGTTTCATAACCGCAAATTGCATCGATGTAGCCCTACAAGTCTCAAAAGATACAAAACTGTGATCGTATGAATAAATCTGTCTCGTGATGTATTAAACAGAATGATTAAGGTAATATTTGACAATATCGCCTCGTTTTCTTCAAAAAACACACTTTTAGATTAAAATTATTATTTCTAATAACAACACAAGGCTAACTTTTTTTTTTCACGAAATCGCACTTTTAAACTCGGTGTAAGTGCATAACGTAAAAGAATTCATTAGCTGTTTGCAAAGAATTCTAGTTTGAACACATATGCACATAAATGCTCTGAGAACCTAAATTTGAAACAATTATTCGTCGGATTTAAACACAAAACCCATGCAAATTTAAAGGAATAATAATGATATTGACTCAGGCTTTAGTTCAACAAAATTATTATTCTGACGCATTGTACGCGCTACGAGAGCCGTTGGCTACTGAATTCACAAGATATTTCAAAACACTCTATCTGAAACAGTTTTGTGTTAGTGGACACCGTAATTGGATAATGTGAATAAGGATTTAATTTATTGAATTTTTCGCAAAATGGAAAAGACAATACATTTTATATTTAAATGTAGTGCGGTCGTTATAAATCATACTCAGTAGTAAAAAATCTTTTGTTTTCATTGTACGAAATGTGGAAGAATATACAATACCGTAAGGCAGTCGCGTCAGCCTGGAGAACAAGCTGATATATTAAGCACGAATTCTGCATAGTGTTCTATACTAATAATTGCCTAACTAGTGTATGCAGATTACTGATAACCAGAGGTTGACATTTTCGATTTTCGGCCTTCCCATATAAGAATATCTATTGTATCTTCAAATGGAACGGCGAAAATCGAAGTGAAACAAGTGGTCTACAGGCTTGGAGCTCACATTCACACTCCTTTGAGCCAAAATTTCCATTAGAAAGAAGCGTTTTTGCGTACCTCTTAATTGTTTCTCTTTCCATTCATTCACTGAGTAATCGAAATATTAGATATTCTCTGCCACTGTTTACTACGGAGAATTAGGTACCAACACAAGCACAGAAAATATTTAATTTTCGGTATCACTTTTATTTAGTTATGTTATTTAGCTAGTAAGCGAAGTGAGTGCAATTCAAAAGTATACAACAAAAAATGTTTGTAGCCCCTACCGCAAGAGCCAGGATCGTGCACGTCGTTGCCTTAGTGAAAATATCTAACCAAAAGTTAAAACATACAGCAATTTTAATGAGTATACTAACTGCACTCCAACGCTGTATTAATAGCAATGAGGCCACAAAATTCTGTCCTCTTATAACTACAATATTATTTTAAATTCAAGAAAAGATAATATCTCTCTCTTTTGTCTTTTAAAAATTGTTTGATATCCACTTCTAGTAAAAAAGCCACAAAAGGTTTGCAACAATTTAGAGTTACAGTCCTGAATCCTATTATAGGTCCTGAACTCTACTGACAGCAGTATTTTGAGGCATAATTGAAGAGGTGGATTCCAAATTGGCCTAAGTCCAAATGATAAGTTATGAGAAAATTAACAAAACAAATTTGATGCCCTTAGATCCATTAGAAAAACACATATGCAGACACTACAGTAAGTCAAGACTAGGAAGAGTCTGTTAAATAAACTTACACAATTGTATGTAGGTTTGAAAATCATAAATTAGAACGTGAATAAAGCAAGTTTGAATCTTTAAAAAAGGGCTTAGGACACTTTGGAAACCATCTCTTCAATAATAGCTTGAAACTTCGAAAGAACTTAAGAGTTCAAAATTGTGGGACAGAGTTGAGATAGTCCTTGAACCAAATAATCTGATGGGAAAGGATAACAGGCCAAAAAATTGTATAAGAAAGCTCCTAACTAGCATACAACGTATCCTTAATAGAAACGCCACAAGTTGGTTCCTCATTCCACAACATGACAAATGAAAAATAAATAAATACAATTATTATATTTTTATAAATGTTTAAAAAAACATACTGAATCCCGGCATAGATCAATTCCGTTCTCTGAGGTATTTTCCCCAGATTGGTCTTCCATCATTTTGCAAAATATCTGTTAATATACGCAATCTTATAAATGAAACGGGCATATTGAACTTGGAATTTTTAGACTAAAGTTTAAGAATGGCTGGAGCACACTACTGGGTTTAGTTGCCACGTGGTAACAAGTAGTTATTGAAAAATTAACAGTTCGGTCATTCTTGAAATACTCTACTGTGCTAAACAAATTTCTACTCTGATTGCTGCTGAAATTGCGTTTTTTAATTCAGTAAATACTTTGTTTCTCTCGTCGCCTTAGGTAGAGTCGTACTACGTTGAATGATACACATCGTAATGTCACCTGACCTCGTACTTTTCCTATACGGCGGTGTTTTTTCATATAAGAGTTACTCTTCTCCTCCATACTTTTGGTAAATAATTAATTTGATAATTTTAGCGTCAAATTTCCTTTAGACTTTTAATTTGACTTCTTCGGAGCCACAAATCGTAAGAAAGTATTGATAGAGCATTATGTATAACATGCACAGCGCTTTTCTATCTCTGACTGTGTTTACTTCTCAACTACTCTCCAAGTGCACAATCATGCACAAGATTTTGCAAAATGTTCATGCTTCTTATGTTGCCCATTATTCGCCACTGCTTCCGTATGGGAATACATTTCAATTGTTACTTATACAGGGTGGAAGGAGACCGATGTGCCAAAATGTAAGTGGTGATACTACATATTAAATGTAACAAGACTTTTATTACAGTTTTTCTTCGGATGAAGCACCGTTAAGCAGGAAAAAACGGCTTTTACCCAATGTTTACAGCATTCTATTGCGGTAATGGCCCGAGAGAAATGGCTGATTGCTATACATGTACAAGCACATACGTAAAAATGAAGGGGTCAGAGCCATAGAGGGCCAAGCGCCACACATTAAAAACGGAGAAAACAAGGGTTAAAATTAAGTGCTTATCATAATTCAATGAAACATATAGAAAATAATATAAAGTGTGCACATTGAAACTAAATTATATGTCAATCTTTATTAAATTATGATATTCACTTAACCTTGCTTTCTTTCGTTAAAATAAATCTTGCAATGCAGCGCACTGCCGCGCGTCCCGCACTGAGTACAACAGAGGGGGAGAGGAAAGTAAAGAGTGCAAACCATACTAGTGATGTTGCCAAATGCTTCATAGAAACAAAACGATTTCTTCTAAAACGGAGAATGTTGGAGGAAAAATGTATTCAGATTTTTCAAATGTCTCCTCATGATCTATTACCAGTTTTCATTTTGGCGTAGAGGTTACCATCCATCCTATATAATTGCCCTTTTATAGTTACCTCAACAGACTGGGACCAGGCTTCCTACGTCACAAAATCAAGTATACTTGCTGAGACGCACTGCATGCCTCTGTGTCTTCTTATTCTGTTAGCACATTAAGCAAAAGTTTTCGTAAAATGAATTTCTATTTTCTGTAATGTAAGTAAGTATATAATCAGAAATAGTGTGGTATATGCGTTGTACTATTAACTTGCACGTTTTGAACGAAAATTGAAATTTATCTGAAATATAATATGCAATTACAGAAATTTGAGTATTTCCTTAATATTAAGGAAACACGGATGACAAAATCTTAACCAAAATACTAAACACAAACTTATCGACTTTTCTTAGAGTAAAAGCTACGCTATACATACAAAATTGAAGCATATACCCTTTACACATCCAGGTTCCCTTGTTGGGCGTATTAACAACACTGTGCTGTGCTCGTACTGTTATACATTAATCAAGGAAAAGCAATTTCACCCACATTAAATATCGATATGGCGTTACATGAAGAACTTCCTCCGTTTCTCATAAGGATGATTAAATCTAGGTGGAGAACAAGCTTCTGGTTTAATATTAATTCTAAATGCTGCCTTGTGTACGTTTATCCCGAAGCTCCGTCAAGTTCTCTCAGCCCGTCTATTTGTCTACTTCCATGTTCGGTTCTATTTGTTCTACAGAACTCATACGAGTTGAAATTGTGCACATCATGATTCACTATTATCATAAACATTTATACTTAAGTTCCTTCAAAGCACCTTTCAATTTATCACTTTCAGGTAGATGTTTATGTAAATTAACTGAAAGAAAAATATCAACAGGCGCACAGCTAAACTATTCTGCATATTTTTTCGTAGAACTAGGTGTGGGTGCGATCACCTATCGACAGGTGCAAAGCTTTACTATTCTTAATATATTTAAGTAGAACTACGTGTGAATGTTAAGAGAAATGAAATTAGAAGAACAAGGAGAAGACAAGGAGGAAATTGGAGACAATAGGACCAAGAGGAATGCAAGGAGAACAAGAGGAATAAAAGAGATCTAAGCGAATACAAGGAGAACAAGTGGAACATAAGTAAAACAAAGGGAGAACAAGAAAAGCGAAAGGAGAACAATGGAAATATAAGGATAACAAGGAAGATACAAGGATAAGAAGGTTAATACAAAGAGAACAAGGGGAAAAAGGAAAACAAGGGGAAACGAAGGAGAACAAGAGAAATTCATGCGCTCGGGGGCGGGTTCGATTCCCAACTTATTACCTGGTTGGGTTTTTCCGAGGTTTCCCCAACTTTAAGGAAAATGTCAGGTAATCTATGGAAAATCCTCGGTCTCATCTCGCCAAATACCATTTCGCTATCACAAATTTTATCGCCGCTAAATAATCGACTAAAGAAAGAGAGAGAAATACAATGAGAAAAAGGAAGGGGCATTTTATATGATGTTCAATTTCCAAGTTATTCTGCATACCAAGTGAGAGGAAAAACGATGTTCTATGTTAAAATTTTGTTAGATCATTATATTGTATAAAAGTTAGTACCGTAGTTTCCCCTAACTATGGTCCACATTTGTCACATTTTTCTTTGTATATTCAGTACTATTCATCCAGATTAAGTGAAATTTTGGCTTCGGACTCTTGTAAGTTTATATTAAATAAATATTGACATACAGTATGTGTTTGAAATTATTTAATTACAAGTGTTGAAAAAATAATAAGCATTGGTACATAGTTGTATTCTGAGTTGCCCAACTATGGTCCAGTCATATATTCATGCTTGAAAGCATGAATGGACTATAGCTGGAGCTGTAATTATTCGTAAATCAATACATTGAGTTTCTAATTTAAGGGTAGAAACATAATCTAGGACAGAAATATTAAAAATAAATGAAAAATACATTGATTCTTTTTATTAGTACATATTACATAAACACTCAATAAACAAGTGAAATCTGAAAGTCATTTTTCTGCAATAATGAACAACTACACTCACCGGGGGGGGGGGGAACCGGACCACCTAAAGTTTCTCAATTTTTTATGAGCCGAGAATCAGAAAATCCTTTATGAAATGAAGAAAACATTGCTTCCCAGAAAAAAAAAAAACTTATAAATTATATCAATTTTCTTCCTAATGTTCAACTGATTTTGTGGCCACCCAGATGTTGGTAATAGCTGGTATTGCCTCCCAGTGACTGTATGACTGTTACCATTCGCCGATTCAACCCTTCGATCAGATTCTGGATGTCAGTCTGGTCGATTCTATTCCATTATTTACTTAGAACATTTCGGAGCTGCTGTAAGTTGCTGTGAGGAGTCAGACGACTTCTAACTCGCTTCCCTAGTATTCTCCACACATGTTCAATAGGGTTTATGTCAGGACTTCTTGCTGGCCATGTCATCCTATTCAATCCAACGTCGTGAAGGAACTCATCCAAGATTCTTTTAGCATGAGGGCAAGCATTGTTATGCATTAACAGGAACTTTCCACCAATAAGTGGGGCATATGGTACCACATGTTAAATTAGACCTTCGATGTATCTTGGAGCAGTCAAAGCACCTCCATTAATGAACACAAGTTCTGTGTGAGCTTCATACGAAATGCCACCACATACCATTACTGATCCACCTTGGAAACTCATAAGTGAACTGGTTACATGAAGAAAAACGTTCTCCTTCTCTTCTCCACACTCTTTCACGTCCATCTGTAAACTAAAACTCGATTCATCTGTGAAGAGCACTCGTCGCCACTCCCCCAGGTTCCAATTAGCATGATTGTGAGCAAAACGTAATCGTTCAACATGATGTTGCTGGAGCAATTCTGGGCCTTTAGCTGGTCTTCTGGAATCAGCCCACATTCATCCAGACGTCCTCTTACAGTTCTTTCACTCACATTAACTTGTCTTATTTTCTGGAAGGCTCTTCTGGTCTCAATAGCTATGGAATGGAGATTTCTTAATGTGTTTAGGACAATAAAATGGTCGTCACGAGCCGAAGTTATTCGTTTTCTCCCTGAACCGGATCTCCTGGAATAATCTCCTGTCTCTCTAAAGCGATGGTACACTCGTTGTACGGACGATCGAGGAATCGCAAGAACTGCAACCACATAACTCTGCCAGGTTAAATAAATCATTATTATTATTATTATTATTATTATAACGCTGACTATTCCCATCTTCTGTCAATGCAACCACTTTTGCTGAATCGGTAGGACTTAATGATATTTGTATACAATGAAGTACTTCAATACTGCCTCAAAAGAGCTTACCAGTCTGTAGACATCTTCAGCTTAGCTCGAAATGAGTCCGAGAAGTTTACACACAATATTACAAGAAGAACGAATCTTCTTTTCAGATCATTGTTGGCTATTACGTATTCAGTATTACATTGTTACGTATCACAAAATAAATGAATAACTAAATGAATCTCAGCACACCTACAATTATTTAAAAAATCCTATAATTTTAAAAAAATTTAAAGAAAATGTAGTTGGCCCGGTTGTTTCGCAGGCGAGTGTATATTAAAGAACAAAAGTACGGTAACAAAATAAACACATTCTTAGCAAAATATTATGCAAATAAATTCACTGATGATGTTTAATTATCGTACTGAGAACTACATTTATTAGGCTTATTTCGATCCTTTGAATCACCACTTCTCTTGTAAATCTGAAATTGAAAATAGATCTCCCTTTTTCGAGACGCATTTGGGGTCTTCAATTTGTTTTATTATGTTTTCCTTTCTATAGAATATATTGTCTTCCATTTCTCGCCACCTCAGTAATTGCCATTTCTTACTATACATGAAACAACAGCTCCATTGTTCTTCACTTCCAAAACTTTCCCTGGCCACAATTCCTCCTCATAAGTAACTATCATATAACTATTTGCCTTTAGCATTAATTTAACAGATTTCGTCTTCTTTTCCATATCTGTCTGTCTGTAAATATGGAGAGAATAACGGAAACATCATAATCTGTATCCAATTCAATTTCATCGCTCTCATAGTCACTTACAGGGACGGTTGTGATCCTTCTACCCTGAAGTTTTCGTTTTACCGGACCATCATTGATGCTGGAACAGCTTGTTTCTTTGTTTACTTGACTATAATGTTAAACGGTGTTTTAGAATATACTGAGTTACCGTATTTGCAGAAGTAAATAATCACATTGATCACATTTTATTGAAACAAATATTTCAAAATGAAATACAACTATGGTCAACGAAAAATTGTGGTACATAGTTCAGGACTGACTTCTAGCCTTGAGGTTAAACATTTTTCACGTAGAGTCCTTAACCTCTGCCAGTGTAATTATTTCGTGAAAGTAAACACTATATAGCCAGGTTTAATTGTACAAAGAATCACATATCTATAACGTACCAGTTCTACAGAGGAGAGCTTAATAAAACAGACAATCACAAACTGAATGATTTCGTGTCTTCACACATTCAACAGAACGATGCACACTGACCTTGTTAAGCATCCATATCATTACCACGTGTAATGGTAGATAGAAGCATCTATGGGGAACATAATTCCATCGCATTGGCGCCTTAAATGGCAAACACCGAACTCTTGGGGGACTAAGCAGTACATAATGCGTTTTGGACCATAGTTGGGTGCCTGGACCATAGTTATGGGAAATTACGGTATTTATTTCACAGTACAGCGAAATGTCGGGATAACGAACACTACTTTAACGAATTTTTCAGTTCACGTTCCTAATCCCCGTCCATGTCTTCATAAGGCATAAAGTTAAATAAATTCCCTTCTACGAATGCTTGTATTACAAAAATTGCACTTAAACGAAAAAAAAAAATATATATATATATCCCCCCATTAAACAATTGGCGATTTCGATTTAAATTTTATTTTTACTTAACTCCACAAATGCATATTATAGCCTAATTCAGTAATGTGTTTTCCATTCTTGCTCTCCTAAGAGTATGTACGATTATTTCCAAGCCTAGTTCATTATCATGAAAGAGTCTCATTTGCCACAATTTGAATCTACCAATCTAACACAAATAAGTACCTGTAGTGAGCTCTCGTGTTTCGTATAGGCCTATATGTTGAAAAAGAATAAATCCGTCATTAGAAGACATTGAACATTTAGTGTCTAATGACAACAACTTGCGGTGGTTTGTTGTTTAAAATGTACTGTACTCGTTCTCTCAGAAGATTCCATAGTCTGGTGCAAAAAAAAAAAAAAAAAAAAAAAAAAAAATTGCGGTGATTATGTGAGAAAAGTCAAGAAGTCACTGACGTTAGCTATATTGACATAATTGAAATAAAACATTTATCCTTTACCGAGGCTTTAATTGTTACTACTGTATTATAACGTTTTGGTTGAACAAAAGAATGTCGGAATATGTATGGTAAGACTTTCTTGTGTTAAATTTCGGTTACATGTTTCGACCTATTTATGGGTCATCTTCAGAACTGGTCGTTGTTGGTCTTGGCGCCTCTTGTTCTGTTTCCTGTGAGGGTGTGTTCCTGTAGTATAGTGTAGAGTCAAAGAGTGTGTGTGTTTTGAAGTTGAGTTGTGTGTTCCGAAGCGATACAGTGTTAAAAGTTGTGTAATCAAGATGTATAAAAGAATGTCCATGATAATGCGATATGAAGTGAAAGGATAAACGAAAACTATCTAGGCCTAAAGGAATTTACTCGCCCAATGAAACCTAGATCTTGACTGAAAAGAGGCAAGAAGCTTCGCTAAGGAGTTGAACCACATTCTGAACTTGTTTTTGATACTGCTTGATCCATCTCTGATGTAGGTGATATTTGATAATTTTACGGTATATTCAACTTCACTTGTCACTTTATTCCGTCTATGAAACAAAACATTAACAAAATCATAAAAGGGGATTAAAATAAACCGCTGTTTTGGGTTCTTAATTTCTAATAGCACTCGGCGAAGATTCTCCTGTGAATACTGAACCGACGTTTGTATGTTAAGATGAAGGAAAGTTCGGAGAAGAGCAATTTGGCTTCAGAAAGGATAAAGGTAGGAGAGATGCAATTGAAGACCTGAGAATGATAAGTGCATACATATAAATTTTTAATGAAATTGAGATTTTAATGCGAGACGCAACTATGGCTCTTACTCCTTCTATTGGTGTGAAATGATAGTCAAATACTTCACACAAAGAAAACCAGATAGCTCTGAATATTATCCAATTTTTATATTTTCATTTTTGTTGAAAGGAGAAGTGAATGAAGACAAAACGTATCCTGTTCTCACTCTCAGCGTGACACACATATGCTCATGTCTGATACTTTTGTTATTATGAAGAAGGAAGTGCATGTGAATGAAATTAATTTGAATTTAGCTGGAAATCTGTTGCCATTGCCAGTAAGTCAGAAAAAACTGCGTGATATTTTGAAGCTTGAGAAGTTCATTCCTCCAGTGTATATAGAATGTTTTTGAAGTGATAGTGAAATGAGGATAGTATCAGTAAAATGTGTCGTAGTTCCAGTGGAGTGAGTGTGTTGACAGCGAAATGAGTGTAGTGCTTAAAGCTACTTGTGCATGAATGAACATATCATACTCGTGGGTTTTAGTTCGAACTTAGGGTTAAGATACAAATTAGATTTACTTAAGTGTTATTTTAAGTGATCGTGCTTCATTTAATTTAGGACGCTCCTTGTGAATATCATTATACTATTGTTATTTTTATTAATTATTATTTATTATTAGTACTTATTATTATTATTATTATTATTATTATTATTATTATTATTAATTGTCTTTATTATTAAGTGTAATTATTATTATTATTAATTGTCATTATTGAGTGTAATTAGTTACCACTGCCACGTGGTATTTACCCATTTGCAGTG
This sequence comes from Periplaneta americana, assembly GCF_040183065.1. Taxonomy (NCBI): domain Eukaryota; kingdom Metazoa; phylum Arthropoda; class Insecta; order Blattodea; family Blattidae; genus Periplaneta; species Periplaneta americana. The sequence continues at coordinate 22,995,726 of NC_091125.1, forward strand.
TGAATTCATTTCATTCATTTATTTTATTCCATAGATCTTACATGAGCAATGAAGCTTTAAGATGTGGAACATGTCAACATTTTACAATATTACAATTACAATTTTTACAAATTTTTATAGTTTTACAATTTTGTAATTTTCTACAATTTTTACAATGTTGTACAATTTTTTTTTTTTTTTTTTTTTTACATTTTGGCGAGATGTAGTGAGATGAAATGAGGTCCGAGGATTCGCCAAAATATTACCCGGCATTTGCCTAAATACAATAAATACAAACATAAGCAGTTGTTATGATCATATTCGTGAAGAAGGTGTGGATAGTGAAAAAAAGGACACAGATATGAACTCAGAGTGACAATACTAGCATATGAATATGATATGTTTCCTGACAGAAGACGTTAATATTTTGGTAGGTAGTACTTATATTTATATACACGTCTTGAAATAATTCGAGTTCTCCTTTGAATGTGACAATTAGATACGGAAAATAATATAATATAAATGAAATTAGTTAATTTTTACTACAATGATATGAAATGATTAATATTTTCTTTATGCTAAAACATACATTAAGTAAAGTTATTAAGGTAGATAATGTTTCAAGTTCACATTTTGTCATTTTGTGTTAAAAGAAATTCAGAATTTTGATTGATCGTGAAAACTGGATAGCTCCATTGTCATTTTTTTTTATTAATAATTCATTTGAGATTCAATTGATATTTACTTTAATGGTACAAATGTTAAAAAATATCCTATATTTTTCAATGACTATTAAGAATTTACTAAATTCTGAAAGAAAATGATGAAAATAGTTTTTTTCTGAATTATTTTAAAACTAGTGTCTTAATCTTTATCTATTTATCATTCTCAGGTCTTCAATTGGACTGCTGTGAGATATACCTAGGGAAAAATAAAGAAGTGTATGTTGTATTTGTGAACCTAGAAAAGGGTTTAGACAGAGTTGATTGGAATAGACTGATGGGGAACTTGAATAAAATTGGTGTGGATTAGAAAGAGAAGAGGCTGTTCAGTAATCTTTATATGAAACAACAAGTCAAGTCAGGAGGGGAGGAGAAATGTCAGAGGGCAGACGAATAGGGAGGGGAGTACGAACAAGAATATTCTTTATCACCTACCCTGTTCAATATTTACTTGGAGGATTTAGTCTAGAATTGTTTTGAGAACATAGAGCAAAAATGACAGATGTGAGCGGTATGGGATGAAAATGAATTCAAACAAAACGAAGATTATGGTTATCGGAAGAAAAACAAAGATGGACAGACAGACAGACAGACAGGCAGGCAGGCAGGCAGGTAGGCAGGCAGGCAGACAGATAGACAGATAGACAGATAGGCACACAGACAGACAGACAGATAGATAGATAGATAGATAGATAGATAGATAGATAGACAGACAGACAGACAGACAGACAGACAGACAGACAGACAGACAGACAGACAGATAGATAGATAGATAGATAGATAGATAGATAGATAGATAGATAGATAGATAGATAGATAGATAGATAGATAGATAGATAGATAGATAGATAGATAGATAGATAGATAGATAGATAGATAGATAGATAGATAGATAGATAGATAGATAGATAGATAGATAGATAGATAGATAGATAGATAGATAGATAGATAGATAGATAGATAGATAGATAGATAGATAGATAGATAGATAGATAGATAGATAGATAGATAGATAGATAGATAGATAGATAGATAGATAGATAGATAGATAGATAGATAGATAGATAGATAGATAGATAGATAGATAGATAGATAGATAGATAGATAGATAGATAGATAGATAGATAGATAGATAGATAGATAGATAGATAGATAGATAGATAGATAGATAGATAGATAGATAGATAGATAGATAGATAGATAGATAGATAGATAGATAGATAGATAGATAGATAGATAGATAGATAGATAGATAGATAGATAGATAGATAGATAGATAGATAGATAGATAGATAGATAGATAGATAGATAGATAGATAGATAGATAGATAGATAGATAGATAGATAGATAGATAGATAGATAGATAGATAGATAGATAGATAGATAGATAGATAGATAGATAGATAGATAGATAGATAGATAGATAGATAGATAGATAGATAGATAGATAGATAGATAGATAGATAGATAGATAGATAGATAGATAGATAGATAGATAGATAGATAGATAGATAGATAGATAGATAGATAGATAGATAGATAGATAGATAGATAGATAGATAGATAGATAGATAGATAGATAGATAGATAGATAGATAGATAGATAGATAGATAGATAGATAGATAGATAGATAGATAGATAGATAGATAGATAGATAGATAGATAGATAGATAGATAGATGCATTTATTGATGCATAACAAATTATACAAACTCATGTACATAAGATCCTTCGCACGAGCCCGTATACGGCCATTCGTGCTATAACTACGCACGGTTTGGTCTAACTTCATATCAAATTTCAGAAAAATAATAAAAAATAAAATAAATGTAAGATATGGGGAGAAAAAAAAGAAATGCGCATCTTTAAACACTTCGGGTGTACTGCAATTAGGTATAATAGGTGGGTGTCTCTAACATCTACCCGGTCTGTCTAAGTGATTGCGTGATTCGGGTTCCGCATACTACGAATAGATGACAGGACTGTGACCCCTTTTCAAATTGCACACGACATCAGCGGGCCACGGTATGTATGATGTGTATTTGAAGAGTTACGTCGTGTACTAGAGTTAATGTATGTTAAGTGTTCTTCTAAGTGTAGTGTAGTGAATGGGTGAGGATTATGACGGTGAGGAAGGGGGAAGGGGAAACCCGATATCGGCACGTAGCCTACTCCTGTCGAATAGCACCGAGGGAGCCGCCAGGCTTAACGTCCCCATCCCCGAATCACTATCAACAGTGACATATGTCTCCCCTTCATATGCATTACGGAGAGATTTGGGTATATATTAACTGCTGCCAGGAAGTCAAAAGGAGGATATCAATAGCAAAGAAAGCTTTTAATAGAAAAGGAGCATCTTCTGCGGACCTCTGGGAAAGGAACTAAGAAAGAGACTAGTGAAGTGCTTTCTGCGGAGTTTTGACATTGTAAGTGGCAGAAACATCAACATTATGATGAAGCGAAGAGAAATTATTAACAGGATTTGAAATGTGGATAGGCCTATGAAGAATAAGGGAGGTCATAAAATTTACAGACAGAATAAGAAACGAAGCTGTGTTGGAAAGAGTGGATTAAGAATGAATACTGCTGAAATTTATCAGAAAGAGAAAAATAAATTGGCTGGATCACTTGATAGGGAGAGACTGCCTACTAAAGGATGAATAGGAAGGAATGGTGAATGAAAGAAAAGTTCGAGGCAGAAGAAGATATCATATGATAGACAACATTAAGGTATGTGGATCGTAAGCGAAGACTACGAGGAAGATAGAAAATAGAAAAAATGGAAGAATGCTGGTTACAGTGCCTTTGGGCAGAATACCAGGAATGAATTAAATTTCAAATAAATACTTACATATTAACTATTAGTAAAAGACTAGATAAATCCAGGAGACGAAACAAATAAATATATTTTTGAACAATGTGCATTCGATAATTTAAAATAAATTATTTTACATGAACAGACATGCAGTCAGCTTCACGAAAGCTACTATCTTGATGTAGGGGATTATAGAAACATGTGATTATTAACATTGATTTCTGGAGAACCATAGTTTTCTTAGGCTATGTTTAATATCTCGAGAAAGGAAAAAGATATGAATACAATGTACAAAGGCTGTTGTAAGTAGGCCTATATATCTCAAATGATATTAAGAGCAGAACACAAGAGAAACACTGGGAAACGGACGTCTTAGAAATACCAAATAGACCAAGAAATGAAGCAGTTGCAAAGTTCCGCTTATGTATTGAGCACGACTGCCTAGCTCAACACCTCCATCGTTTTGGCTTACTACCAGACCCAAAATGTACATTGTGTGATCTACAATAAGATATGAACAGGGACTACCTACTTCGCTGCCCAACCTTAACCAAAGTGAAAGAGAATGACCGATATTGGAAGGCGAGGAACTTAATGAGACAGTGAAGAGCATTTTCGTCTCCTTTTGCATACTATATATTATTTTATTTTATAGTTTTATATGGAAGTTGTTTTTAGATCAAAGATGTAAATCTCATTACCTGTCATTGCAAAATAAATAAATAACTCAAATGAAAGAAAGAAATTCGTATATACATATCTTACATTTATGAATTGATGTTATCAAGTTTTATATTTTCTTATTATTGAAAAGATAATTATTCTTAGCATCTGTATGGTTGTATTCATCTCTTAAAGACAAATTAAAATCGAACAGTATAACGATTCCCTCGTGTTTATTTGTTTAATTTGCTTAATTTTCGCACTAATTAGGATGTACATGTTTCATCTTTTCACGATGGAACCCAATTCGCTTACATGCAATTAGCTTCCATCTCTCAATGAATGCTTGTACATAATTTTTGACGGCAAGCAAAGTATGTTATACGCCTTCGTTACCTAAATTAATAATTAGGTTTCACCCTTTTAGAACTTAAACATGTCTTTGCGTTTCTTCCTCGATTACCGAGTTATTTCGAGTAGAGAGAGCAAGGGAACGCCGTACGTAATTAGAGTTGTAAATTGTGTCAACACTTCTCTGAGAAAAGCTTGATCTTTCTCGGCAATTACGATTCCTTTGCGATACGCTGCTCTCGTGCGTGGGAATTTCTTTCTAAGTGTATCTCACAGATACTTACTTGGAGTCTCCTGTGTTTTAAAATGTATTTCCAATTCTTATTCATACAAATTAAGACTTTTTATTGCAAGACTTTTGTGGAAAGCAAAGTAAACAATTAACAATAACAGTAAGACAACCGAATAGTTGAAGCTGTTATATTGTTATATTCAATTTTCAGAGAGCAGGATCCAGGAAGAATCCTTGCACTCAAGTTTGTTTAGTCCCATTGTGCTATGATTGTTCAAATCTAAAAGATGATCTGCTTGATATTCATAAATTCGAAGCTGACAGGTTGGTCACCTTGCCTCAGTCCTGATAGAGTCAGGTTGTCAGGTCCCAATCTCGGACAAGTCAGTAGGTCTAATAACAGGCCTTCCCAGGGCCTGAAGTCCCATGCCTTTCCTATATCAGTATCGGAAACCCGTAAAATCTCCAAGACTTCAATCGAGCCTATTTTTAACTGTTGTAAATGACGGATGAATTGAGGAGAAAATATTGGTTGAATGATAGAAGGAATCAGGAGTACCCCTAGAAAACCCCTCTACAACGTCTCTTTCTGCACCAAAAATTCCATCACGATCTGGCCGGGGACCGAACCCAGACCTCCTGGACTAAAGACCATCTCACTAGCTTTCTACTGTTGTAAGGTGTCACTTTGCTAGGGGCAAGTAAATAGATTAATAATATAGGCTACTAAAGGAACAAATTATTTATTTATTTATTTATTTATTTATATTTATTTATTTATTTATTCATTTATTTATTTATTTATTTATTGCGCCTTAAAACTGGTATAGTAAGCTAGATTTTGAGGATTTTATTGATAGTATTATTAATTTATTTCCCTATTCTCAGCTAGCACACACCGAAGCGGCGTTGGTCAGATCTGTTCAGAGAGACAAGCAGAAGTAGTATGGTCCAAAACTGCTACACATCGAGAAGACTGGAAAAGTCTGGAAAAAAAAAGAGCGCTTCAAATCATAGCAATGTAAATATGAATGACCGAGCAAACGGCTTGAAAGCAGGTACTGAAATTTGAGTCTCATAGTACTTGGATTTGCTCTGTGTCTCATATGGTAAAGATGTGAATGACGGATCAATGTATAGTGTAAATAAAGTTTGAAAATGGAATGTAGTGTGATAGCTCAATGCACAAACGGAGAGAAAGAAATTAATCAGAGGCAGGAAGAATAGGCAAAAATCGTAATTGAATTGGCTCGTGATTTGAGAGTAATCGAGCTAGCCCTGGCTAGCGTTACAAGAAGCCTATGCCCTTACAGGATTTATGGACTGTTCTTATACTAATTATTAATTTATGTGCAAACTTTGAAACGAGGTGGTTTTTGACTTCACTTTTTAAAGGTTTCTTTGCTTGGTGAATTAGGCCTATATAACTGATGGTATTAATAGATCTTAAGACAACAGCTAGAGCATCGACTTTTATGTCAGACACGAATTCCAAACACACGGAGTCGAAGTGGGTTTCGTAGTTGACAATAAGGTACTGGTGCAAGTTTCCTTAGAATGTACACGTTTTCTCTCTAATCATTTGCTACCTCTTCATAACTCACAGAGATTATCACCATTACTGCACAAAGGAAAGGAATGTTGTTACTTTACATCAAATTTACAGAGAACCAACTATGAGACTTCTAAGGCGATCGTTTTACAGAGCAAGTGATTGTGTAATATTTCTAAATTTAGAACAATGAGAGAGAGTGGTATCAGCAGTCATTAATTTAATTGAAAAATGATATTACTTTACTCTTTAAGGATCCTCGTGAAAGAACCTAAAGTAGTGCTTGATTTTATTGCTTGATTACTGATAGACAAAGCCAAGGTTCCTATGGGTGCTATTCATAGACATTTCGCTAGTCCGCGCTATGAGCGTGCTAAACTAGCCCCTGCTATCGACTGGTTACTTGTACGGGATTCATATCATATCGCTAACGCTGGTTTATGAATACGAAAAACGTTAGTTCGCTGATCATCCACCGGAATCCCGCGCTAAGAATGTCTATGAATACGGCCCTATGAGTTTCTCTCGGAGTTCTCCTGCTGCCCTTCTTAATTCCACTGCCGCTCTCCATTTCAACATTCATTATCATTACTTCAATAATATTCACCCAAAACCATGCGGCGTGGCGTGGTGTAGTATTATGAGTGGCGTACAGATGGCATCAGTCTGAGGTGGCGTAGTACGGTTTTGGGGAATGGAAGAACACTCTAGTGGAAGTCAACTGGAATCATAAAACGTTCAGGCTGAATCTTCCGATGACACCACACACCTGACTCACAATCATTCCAAATATAGAACCTGCAAGGCACAATAAGCCTTCCACAGACTGCAGTGCTAGCCTTCGGACTTTTTTTCGTATCAAAAAAGGAAATGCTTTGACCAAGTTTAAATTATATTCCATTACTGGTAGTTGTAGAGAGTGCTGTGAGCAAAGCTATACAGGTCGATAAAAACAGAAGGGAAAGTAACCGTACAGTCATAAAGTAATTTATATTACCAGTTGTAAAATAACGTTATTCTAACCCTGAACAGTTACTTCCCAAATACTATTACTGATACTACTCCTACTATTGCTCTTACTACTAATTACTACTACTACTATTACTACTACTACTACTACTACTACTACTACTACTACTACTAATAATAATAATAATAATAATAATAATAATAATAATAATAATAATAATACTTACTTACTTACTGGCTTTTAAGGAACCAGCAGGTTCATTGCCGGCCTCACATAAGCTCGCCATTGGTCCCTACTCTGAGCAAGATTAATCAAGCCTCTACCATCATATCCCACCTCCCTCATATCCATTTTAATATCCCATCCACGTCTCGGCCTCCCCAAAGGTCTTTTTCCCTCCGGCCTCCCAACTAACATTCTATATGCATTTCTGGATTCGCCCATACGTGCTACATGCCCTGCCCATCTCAAACGTCTGGATTTAATGTTCCTAATTATGTCAGGTGAAGAATACAATGCGTGCAGTTCTGTTTTGTGTAACTTCCTCCATTCTCCTGTAACTTCATCCCTCTTAGCCTCAAATATTTTCCTAAGAAACTTATTCTCAAACATCCTTAATCTCTGTTCCTCTCGCAAAGTGAGAGTCCAAGTTTCACAACCATACAGAACGAAAGGTAATATAACTGTTTTATAAATTCTAACTTTCAGATTTTTTGACAGCAGACTGGATGATAAAAGCTTCTCAACCGAATAATAACAGGCATTTCCCAAATTTATTCTGAGTTTAATTTCCTTCCGAGTGTCATTTATATTTGTTACTGTTGCTCCAAGATATTTGAATTTTTCCACCTCTTCGAAGGATTAATCTCCAATTTTTATAGTTCCATTTCGTACAATATTCTTGTCACGAGACATAATCATATACTTAGTCTTTTCGGGATTTACTTCCAATCCTATCGCTTTACTTGCTTCAAGTAGAATTTCCGCGTTTTCCCTAATCGTTTGTCGATTTTCTCCTAACATATTCACGTCATCCGCATAGAAAAGAAGCTGATGTAACCCGTTCAATTCCAAACCCTGCCTGTTATCCTGAACTTTCCTAATGGCATATTCTAGAGCGAAGTTAAAAATTAAAGGTGATAGTGCATCTCCCTGCTTTAGCCCGCAGTGAATTGGGGAAGCATCAGATAGAATAATAATAATAATAATAATAATAATAATAATAATAATAATAATAATAATAATAATAATAATAATAATAATAGGACTGTATTATATAAGTTAATGCTATTACCTCAAGTTCCACGAGAATTACACATTGTAAAGAAAAATTAGCTGTGTAGGCTGTAAGCAGATCTTAACAATAACAAACTGATCAACAAATCTTAACTTTTTCTGTGTTTGGAATCAGAATACGTGATAATAAGTTATTCTCATACCATTAATACGAAAAATGCATTACTTATTTAAGATCGGGTCACATGTCTCTGATGTTTATAAGTTATTACTAGAGCTCGGAATTCCAAGCGCTATCAAATCTTAAACATGTATGCATTCATGCACTATCATATGACAAAAGATGCTCAATGAAGCGAGAAAATAGTAAAAATATACAGTATTAAAATTGAGTTCTGCATTATGTTACATTTTTATTTTCTTTTGAAACAACGTACTACAAATAATTTCTCAAAACTTTCTTTGCTTTAGCCCATGAGTTTATCGGAAGCACGTTCTTGAACACAGAAAATGTTCTTTCTAGGTCGCGAGAAGTGATGTGCATTCAAGCTAAGAAATTTGGGACAAAGTGAGACTTTTTGCATTTCCGCATGACCATGACTCCATCAGAAATCTAACCTGCTACCTTCCACCTTTGCAGGTTATGCCTTAACCGCGACATTATCGCGCGCCCCAAAATACACACGTACTTACGTCTTTGTTACAACAATCAAAATAAACTGCACCACCACCAGTCTTTAGAAATTCCTTTCCCTCAATCGATTTTGATACAAGATCTCTCTTTGCAGTTCTCAGAGAAACTATATATGTATGTATTTATTCACACTGCAATGGGTATGTACCCAGTGGCAGTGGTAACTAATTACACTCAATAATGACAATAATAAACTTATTAATTAAAAATACAGTTAATAATAATACCAATAATTAATACAAGTAATTAATACTGACAATAATTAATAATAATAATAGTAATAATAATAATAATAATAATAATAATAATAATAATAATAATAATAATAATAATAGGGAATATCCTAAATTAAATGAAGCACGATCACTTTTTTTATTTATTTATTTTATTTATTTCAAATATACAGAATAAAGAAATATAATTACAAAACAAACAAAGAGAAATACAAATAAAATAATACAAGCAATATAAAAAGAAGATACAGTAGTATTAACAAAATTTGAGACCGAATGAGCAGCGCTCGTGCTCGGTCGCAGTTCAGATATAATATTAAAATAAAAAATAATAATATAAATAAATAAGTAAAATAAAATAGGAACTAAAATATAATTACAGCGGCAATGGAATTATATAATATAATATTAACACTATAGAAGAATAATATCGCACGTGAAAAGTAGGACTAATATATATTTCAAAATTATAGAATACAAATATAATATAGGTTGATTAATTCATACACATAGGCTATAAATTTATTTAATCAAATTGAAGATATTAACACGTTTCTAATTTTCTTGTTATATGTTAGTGGGTTAGAAGTTCTGGGTGTAATTTAGTTAAAGCATTGTACAACCGAGGGCCAAAATTAATGCTATGCTTTAGACCAGCAGATGTGAGACATTTAGGTTCTACTAATGTTGAATTAATATTTCGTCTTGTGTCATAATTGTGTGTCTGTAATACAAACTTATTACGATTTTTGTGATAAAATTTTAACAGCGTATACTTATAAATTTGTTCAATATTAAATACATTAAATTCAGAATAAATTAATTTAGTTGAATAATCGAAACGTTTCTTCAAACAAATTTTAATTATTCGTTTTTGTAGTAAATTTAACGGACTAAGATTAATTTTTGTACTTCCACCCCAAACAATAATACCATATTGAATGATAGACTGAATAATGGCCAAATAAACATTTCGTAGAACTCTAATAGCTAAGTAGCATCGAAGATTAACGAATTTATAAATTGTTTTACGAAGCCTCTTACAAAGATAAGTAATGTGATGAGGCCATTTTAAATTCTGATCATTAATGATACCCAGATATTTGACATACGTGGCTTCTTTCAAAGGTGGACATTTACAACTTTTGGGATCTAAACAATTTTCACTGTGTATTATTAGTCTATATTTATCGCTAAATTTTAAATTTTGAGCACTGGCAGCTGTTAACGAAAAAGGAACTAAAGTTGATTTAGATATATTTAAAGAAAGGAAGTTGGAATTAAGCCATTTTTTAACAATGTTAGCACCTATATTAGCATTTCTATATGCTTCCTGCCAAGAAAAACCACTGAAAATGACTACTGTATCATCCGCATATGAATATATAGTTCCATTAAATTTTTCTAAATTTATATTTAGCAGATCATTAACATATATTAGAAATAAAATAGGCCCCAAAATTGTTCCTTGCGGTACACCTATATCAATATATTTGTATTCACTAAATTGATCTTCAATTTTGGTCATTTGCCTTCTGTTACTAAAATATGGTTGGAATAATTTTAAAACTATACCTCTAACTCCAATAGTATGTAGTTTGTCCAAAAGTAAATTATGATTGATAGTGTCAAAAGCTTTCCGTAGATCCAAGAAAATACCCAAACATTTGTTTCCGATATCTAGTTCATTGATAATTTTTCCAGTGACATTAATAAGAGCATCATCAGTAGAAATATTATTGCGGAAACCAAACTGATTTTTAGAGAGGATTTTATGTTTTTCTAAATAATTTATTAATCTATTCTTTAAACATTTTTCAAGCAATTTGGAAAATGTTGGAAGTAAAGATATAGGTCTATAGTTATTTAAATTATTTTTATCTCCAGATTTGTATATTGGAATTACTATGGCACATTTCAAAACATCTGGGAATATACCTTGCACAAAACATAAGTTAAAAATATGAACCATGGGTTTTAATATATATTTGATAATAATTTTGAAAGTATTATTCTTAATTCCATCTATACCAGGAGCGACATTATTTTTTAACTTCTTAACCAAAATAATAATTTCATCTTCAGTTACAGGGAAAAGAAACATGGAGGAAGCTAAATGTTCATTTTGTGTCTCATTTTGTAGAGAAGAGTTAAAATTTGACTTATTAATGTTAGAAGTAACTTTGTGTCCTATCTCTGAAAAATAATTATTAAATTCGTTTGCAATCTCTTTTCTGCAATTTAATATTTCACCCTTATCGTTTTTTAACTCCTTTATTGGATGTTTATTTTGTACATTTACATCTGTAGCTTCATTTATAACTTGCCAGAATTTTTTAGGTTCATGTTAATGACGGAAGTAGCCACGAGTGGGGCTACTTCCGTCATTGACTTCTAGCAGAATGTGGTGCCCACAAGTGGCGAGGTAACACGTTAAAGTACAGAGTGTCCAACATACCCGACTGTCCAACAGACCCTAGTTTACCCCAATGTAGCATAATAAAGCGTAAAATATTACCATACAGATAACATCTTTTCAATAAACTCTAAACAGTAAAACTGTATTATATTGTAGACATTTGTTTGTAATTTCCAAATACAAGTACTTTTCAACTTCAGTTTTGTAGAGGATTTATCTTGAAGAATAAAAAAAAATTACTTCAGGCTTCCAAATCATCTCTTAAATATGTTTTATGTCAGCAATTCTTTGGGTTTTCTTAATTATGATTGGCATTATTATTATTATTATTATTATTATTATTATTATTATTATTATTATTATTATTATTATTATTATTATACAAACGGCCGAGCCATTTATACCAGTCTCCAGGCATCGATCAAATTCCAGCAGAATTAATACAAGAGGATTGGAGCGCATTATCTAGCGAAATTTATAAGCTTGTACTTACTATTTGGGCAAAGGAAATTGTACCAGAACAATGGAAAGGGGACAAGACTAACTGTAGTATCTTTCGAGGAATATCAATTTTGTTGACGTCGTACAAAATTTTGTACGAAGATTGGGGTAAGGTTGCTATCAATGGGCCACTTAAAAGAAATCTGATATAATATCCTCGGATGAAGTAATATTTTTTTTTCTTTTTTCAAGCAAACTTAAATATTACCTTCTGTATTTCACTACGCTACAAATAGAAGTTATAAGTATTCGGTGTTAATGAAATATTTGGGAAATAAAAATAAGCATCATCTGCCAAATGAAGGAGACTCGTTTCCTTCGTTTGGCCAGGTAGTTTCCATGAATGGGCTGCAGAATAATATTGTTAAATAACAACCCACATCTAAATAAATAACAATACACAATATCTTCGGCATTAATAGGAGTAGTTTGTTGTCATATGGAATCACAGAACATGTATTCGATCCCAACCAAGACCACTAGGGCACTTAAAAAATCTTCAGATATTTCATTAACACAAGAAAACGAAATACATCATTGTTAGTTTGTAATCAGGCTAAGATCTTCAGCATTTTTTTCTCAAATGATTTACGATCGTACAGATATAAAAAGAAAACACTTTAGGCCCTATTTGTTCTATAGTGTGATTAAACAGAACTAAAACATTTCAAAATAACCATAGTTTAAGGGCTAATCAAATAAAACAACAATTTATATACACTGAAAACAAAACATATCAAGACAATTGAATACCATTATTTAACTCTAAACTCTGTCCTTCTTCTCTCGTTGGCTGACCAAATAAAGAATTGAAAAACTTGAAAAAGAACGTGCAACGAAAACCATGAATTCAATTTTGTTCATAGGAGCTAAGATGAGAGAAAACAAAACAAAACTTTTATAAAATATTGTCACACTTTAGTCACAGTTTTCACAATAGAACACTTTGGCTCCTTTTGTAACACCAGCACAATTCTCATGAACCCACTCGTTACATGACAGGCAGTGAATCATATCTTCATTTATGTTATTGCAACAGATGCCACAATACCATGACTCCTTGTTAGAATTACATCTCGTTGAACTATTTGAAGAAGATGAAAGTTTGGTTTGAGCTGACTTCTCCGGTGCAGAATTTTCAAAACGTCTCCTTTCAGTTGTTTGCGTTTTACATCTTCCAGTCTCTGCTTGTGCGGACTACTCGTAATCATTATCTTTTCTGAGCTTTATTTGCACTTCTTTCGAGAGGAATTTTGTTTGGTATAGGAGAAATTTCACCCAAGGAGAAATGCAATTTTGGTGCCAATGTTGCTGCATCACCTGGAAGAGATTCTAAACTATCTTGACTTCCAGATGTTATTGCTCCCTTTTTATGAAATCTTGGTATTAGGCCTATTTGGTTCTGGAATTTTTTCATTGACAGATTAATTGTACAAGCTTCTATAACGGGAACATCATTTGTTTCAAACTGCATCGCTGCCACAAAATGGCAATTTTGGAACACATCCCTGTTGACTGATCAAACTCCTGCTTTTGCAAATCCATTCACTGCAGTTCCTATTGTTGCCGCCAGTCCATACGATTTACCAGACAGTCGTGGAATATGAAAATGTGTAACAACTTCAGGTTTGCTTATTCAAATGCTTAAAACACGACACGTCCAGTGATTGCAACCTATGAGTAGTGTGTCCTGGAAGTTCCAGCATGATGACCCCATTCTCTCGAGCAATATCTAGAGCATCGAGGTTTCTGGTGTGAGTTGAATGTCCATCAGTAAGAAGCAAGACTTATCTTTCCTTTGAAGGACGAACAGTGTCGATGAAATGCCTTAACCACCTAACAAATACATCTTTATTAATGTATCCACTTTCAGGATTATAAGCAAAAAATTGTTCCCGGTGGAGCTCCACCTTCTAACCCTTCCCCGGAATGAGAACGTTGGTAGATGATCAGTGGTGGAACATACTGACAGCAAACTGGAGTAGTAGTGGAACCTCTTTCTCCACTGCTCTTTTACTTTTGAAGGCAAACACCTTTCCAGGTTTCTTTTACACAGTTGATAAACCAGTCTCAACAACGTTGAATACTCGCGTTGAATCGAGTTGGTTTACATCAACAATTTTCTGCAACCTGTCAAAATAGTGACACGTTTTCTTTATCAAACCTCTTAGCTCGAACAAAAGAGGTTGACTCTGGTTGACGCAAGTTAAGTTGGGGATGTCTCCTCTTAAATGCATAATACCATTTCTTTCCGGCTGTTCTCTTTTCTTTACTGAATATATGAAGGATTTCGTTGCTTTCTGCTATATCAAATGCTAGCAAGCGCAGATCCCTTGGTTTAATACCAACATAAATTCCTCAGAGAACATGAGCAACAAGTTCATTTTCCACTTCTACGGGATGATCAGCTATGCTATCTATAATTTTTTATGTTCAACAGCAAAATAATTCTTGCCCGCTAAATGTCTTTATAATGTTACCCTGGGCACACTATATTATGTTCTGGCGGCCTCATTGACACCCATGTCACCATTTCGTACTGCAGCTAAAGCACGACACATATCATCTTCCTGCCACTGACCATATTTCATTTTTGACGGCATTTAGGAAAGAATATATTCATAATATATGAA
The DNA here is from genome assembly GCF_040183065.1 of Periplaneta americana. Classification (NCBI taxonomy): domain Eukaryota; kingdom Metazoa; phylum Arthropoda; class Insecta; order Blattodea; family Blattidae; genus Periplaneta; species Periplaneta americana. Next base: position 23,010,727 of record NC_091125.1, read on the forward strand.
TGAATAACTAGTCATTCATTTACATTATACACGTATTAAATCAGCTAGTACGTCTCTTTGTTAACTAATTCGAAATAGTAGTCACGAAAGTGCGCGCGGGTACGGTCTCCATCATTGGGCCACTAGCCCTTTCATAGCAACTCGGAGTGGCTCATTGAAAGCAACTAGCACTGCATCGTTTAACATGATCCTGTCTCCGTTCACAGTAACTAAATTTATAATGTAAATATGACTAAATAACGAGAATTCATCGTACTTTCAGACACTGTCTGTAGAAATGTATACAGGTTTCATAGTTGACAGAAATGCTTCCTTCATTGCATTAGTCAATTAGAAGAAAAACGTGAAAATCTTACCTTCTTTCACTGCTGCTTTGTGTCTGCGTCGAGCAATTCACAACTAATATGACGACACTTTGGCAACCCAAAGTACACCAAACAGCCACCAGAGTGTGCCTATTGTCAATACAAATGGAGAAACCGAGCCGGCCCATCGAAGGAACCAGCCCATTGATAGCAACCTTACCCTAACTCCGTATGCAGATGAAATTATTGGGGATCATCAATGCGGGTTCAGGCATAATAGATCGACTACTGATCAGATTTTTAGTATTCGACAGATATCGGAGAAAAAAGGGGAGTTTAAGGGTATAGTATATCAGTTATTCATAGATTTCAAAAAGGCATAAGCTTATGACTCGGTTAAGACAGCAATTGTATATAACATTCTTATTGAATTTGGTATTCCAAACAAACTAGTTCGATTAATTAAAATGTATCTCACTGAAACTTACAGCAGAGTCCCTATACGTCAGCTTCTGCCTGATGTTTTTACCAATTCACTGCCGGCTAAAGCAAGGAGATGCACTATCATCTTTACTTTTTAACTTCACTCTAGAATATGCCGTTAGGAAAGTTCAGGATACAGAGAGTGTCTGGGATTGAACGCGTTACATCAGCTTCTCTATGTGGATGACGTGAATATGTTAGGAGAAAATCCACAAACGATTAGGGAAAACACGGAAGTTTTACTTGAGGCAAGTAAAGCGATAGGTATGGAAGTAAATCTCGAACAGACAAAGTTTATGGTTATGTCTCGTGACCAGAATATTCTACGAATTGGAAATATAAAAACTGGTGTTTTATCTTCGAAGAGGTGGAAAAATTCAAATATCTTGGAGCAACAGTAACAAATATAAATGACAGTCGAGAGAAAATTAAACTCAGAATAAATTTGGGAAATGCGTGTTATTATTCGGTTGAGAAGCTTTTTTCATCTAGTCTGCTGTCAAAAAATCTGAAAGTTAGAATTTATAAAACAGTTATATTACCGGTTGTTCTGTAGGATTTTGAAGCTTGGACTCTCACTTTGAGAGAGGAACAGAGATTAAGGGTGTTTGAGAATTAGGTTCTTATGAAAATATTTGAGGCTAAGAGTGATGAAGTTACAGGAGAATGGAGAAAGTTACACAACGCAGAACTGCACGGATTGTATTCTTCGCCTGACATAATTAGGAACATTGAATCCAGACGTTTGAGATGAGGAGGGCATGTAGCACGTAAGGGCGAATCCAGAAATGCATATAGAGTATTAGTTGGGACGCCGGAGGGAAAGATACCTTTGGGGTTGCCGAGACGTAGATGGGAGGGTAATATAAAAATGGATTTGAGGGAGGTGGGATATGATGATAGAGAATGGATTAATCTTGCACAGGATAGGGGCCGATGGCGAGCTTATGTGATTGCGGCAAAGAACCTCCGGGTTCCTTAAAAGCTATTTGTAAGTATTATACAAATGTATATGCAGGCTAAGATACGGGTTCTGTAAATATATTTCATAATGTTAAATGTCCAAAATTGAGTTAATGGTAATGATTGTACGCCTTAAGTAATCAATTATATGGAACTACATCCATAGGAATTTTGCAAACATGTTTCTTATCTTTTGTAAAAATCTTTCCTGTTCCCTTAAATCAAATCTGGCAGCCCTACGTGTTCGTCTTGATGACGACTGTTTTATCTGTCATGTCAAATAGAAAATTTGTCCCGGTTTCTTTTATCCTTACGTTTAGGTTAGTCAAGAATAGATAACCTGAGATAGATCATGATGATGAAGCCTATGTGTGGATTTGAATCGTCAAAAAAAAAAAAAAAAAAAACTCCCAAAATCGTATCCCTATATTTAAATCCAATATCTAAGGATTGGTGAATTGTGTCGAAGTATCATAATTTTGCTCTTAAAATTGACAAATTATTCTAAAATTTGTCGTAGAACTTCATTTCCCCAAGTAGAACGATTTTAATTTGCAGATAGGTAAGTTTCTTTGTTTTACTTCCCTATAGAAAGATAAGAAAATATAGAACAAATTTTCATCTGAATAGGTTCGTTTAACTTAACATTACAGATAAAGCTGTTGCAACATAAAATTCAGTTGTGCTGTTACCTGCTAAACAGATTTGGTTGTACGGATTTTTACATATAATTAAAACACACAGTGATATACAGTTGGGTAAGGAAAGAGCTAAAACCTGCAGCAAGTCAGCAAATTAGGACTGGCTTCCTAATTGCAAGTACTTGACTCATTCATCCAAACACATGCGAAATGAGATGGTGTATTTACTAAGTCAACATCCATCCTCGCTCGGCCCACGTGCATCTTTATAGTTCTCTATATCTATAGCTACAGTAGCTACCTTCTCGGGTTTCCTTATCTAGACGCAGCTTCTCCTCCGTAACCAAGCTTCTCATCTCCTCTCACAACCCCTTGTCGTCTGCAGAACGCCGAGCTAACATCAGATAAAGGTGTCTTATACTTTTGAACGAGTCTTGAAAATCCGTCTCCTTTGGAAATAGAATACCCTTTATACAAACATCCCTAGAAATCTAAATGAAACACGCTTCTGAATATAGATAAATCAAGGAACTTGTCGTTATTCTGGATTATTTAAAAACATGTGAAATGTCTTCCACGTAACATGCTACTTTATTTAATTAATGAAGCTATTCAGCATTTATATCAGTATAAAACGCCACAAGCATGGCAGTCAAAGTCTTAAGATTCAAGCTTAAATGCTTTGTTTAATTCTGCTTTTGAACTACATTCGTCAGAGATATGAAATAATGATAACTTGTAAACTTGTATTCGAAGGAAACTTCCCTCCATCACTTTTATTCACTACAAATTTCATATAATCAACTAAAATTGGATATGTATATCTGCACTAAGAGACAGTGATCTTATTTACTCTATTATAGTTAAATGTTTCGAAGGAATAACAATTCAAAGTTAATTAACGTAGCAGATTTCATTACATTACATTATTACACTGTAAAGAAGAGCCACGTTACTAAATTCTTCTATTATTCGGTCATTTAGTAAAGCTCTATAAAATACTAGGTTATTTAGTCCTGATAGAATGGTGATAACTGGATTTACTCCCTTAAATCAAAGAAGAGCATAGACATCCGGATGAAACAAAATAATAATAATAATAATAATAATAATAATAATAATAATAATAATAATAATAATAATAATAATAATACTTTATTGCAAACCAACATTCTGAATTTACAGGTTGCCAAAATGACAAGGTATAACAATATACAATATTAATGGTAATTAAATTACTAACAATTTAAAGTTAATACACCGTGTTTCATAAAGATCTGAGCGTTTATAAAACTTCATTGCAAGTAAACTATTGAACTTACGTGAATGAAACCAGTCCAGAACGAACGAGGAACTCAAACAGTTTTTTTACACTAATGTTCCATGTGTCTACCATGGCTGACATATATCCACACGATGCTCTATTTCTTGCCACACTTGCATCAACACAAACTTGTCGATAGCGTTAATCTCTGCGACGATACGCTCCCGTAGGCCTGCGATATCACGCGGTATCGGTGGGACGAATTCCCTTTCTTTGATTACAACCCCACAAGAAAGGAGTCACACGGTGTGAAGTCTGGTTATCTTGGTGGTCACAGCATTAGTTACTAATCATTTTCAAATGCTCGTCTTATCTAACGCGTTAGTAGCACTGTATGGGTCCTTTTCGAACTTTATACGAAATTCACATTGGATAGTAATCACTGACTTAGTAGTGTGATATTCCAAAACGCACAACGATTTCTTTACACGCGTAGCAATGTGAGTGACTGCCTAGCATCAGCGGAATACGACCTTCAACTGCAGATGAACAAAACAATGACAGTGACAACCTAGCGGCAGCGGAATACGAGCTTCAGCTGAACAAAACGAAACGGCCTAGCGGCAGAAATGTGAACTCTCGTCTTAACGAAACATATTCGCACTAACTGTTTGAGCTTTCAGTTCGTTCTAGACTAGTTTCATTAACATAAATTCCGTAGTTTACTTGCAATAAAGGTTTGTAATCCCTAAAATGTTTATGAAATATGGTGTATAAAGCAATATAAATTATATACAGTGTACCCGTTTTAACCTAGCGCTACCATAAAATGCTAACGCACTTCAATAAGCAATATAACTTGCTTCACACGTGTCATTAATTAATAAAAGTGGAATTTTTCTCTGAGAATCTTATTAAGCTACGTGATTTCTTATTATACTGTGAAATCACAAATTATTGTATCAGCTGGGCATGAGCAAATGTGCAATTTAGATTTTGTTTTCTCAGCAGCAATTTTGGAGAGCAACTAGAAATAAGATAACTGGGGGCCTCAGTGAAAAAGAGACCCATGCTACAAAAACTAAATGTTGTAGAAGCAATTATTCCACTGAGATTCTCTCTCTTCAAGTGAAGAAGAGGCATTTATAAATGCTTACCATGTCCGGTAGACATATGCCACAAGACTGGAAGTTCATAAAAGGGGTCCCAGATCTGTCGGATTATCGAAGAAATTAAAAATTAACAGGAATGTGGCATGAGTCCCTTTTCCATTGGGCCCCTCAATTATTAGTTACTTTGATTAATTTGATTGTAATGTTTGTTGTAATATTTTACTTATTGTTGATTGTATATTCGTGTACATCAAGCACAAGAGTTTCCTAACCATAACATTTTTGTGGATATAAAACATTGTTTCTTACGTTATCATATGGTAACGTTTGGCTAATAATATTATGTTGTCACTCATTTTTTGTTCTTTTGCTACTAACAGTAAAATGGAGACATTTAAAAGAGAGTACATGCAACAAAATGAATGTGCATGACCGTATATGAAATACTTTTGGAATTAAGAAATTAAAAATTGGAGCATTCTTCATAAAGCATATTGTATGTGACGAGGATTCTGCAGATAAAAAGGGCGGAATGTTCGACAACCTAAGTGAAAGGAAATTGAGTGCTGAAGTTGAGGTTTTTTTGCTAACAGTGACAGAATAGGCGGTCCAGACGATATTTATTTTATAGAAGAGGAGGAAGTCGAAGAATCATTTGTGATAGGAAGGGAAATATATTGTCAATATTGCAATACGTGGAAATGGTGCCATCAGAGAAATGTAAGTGGATAAAACAGTATGTTACATCAGTTCCATCGATTTTTCCAGAGATTGACTTTTAAAAGTAGAGATGTGACAAATTTCGTTCCCTTTATCAAATAATCGCTTCATCTACGTAAAAAAGTTGTTGTAACCCATTCTTCTTGAGGCATCTTATTATCCTTATATTATTCATTTTCATTTCGTAAAAGGAAATACAGTAAGTTTATTGGTAAATTAAGTATTTACGTAATAACCAAAATTAGTATTGTTGAAAAGTACAAAAAAGAACTACAAGCAGAAGTGAAATTTCAGATATTTGAAACAAAGATCTCATACATACTAGTCTGCTACAGTATGTTTTATATTCTCATTCACTAAGCTTGATGACGGAATACAAGCTGCTAACGGTTGCATCGTAGAGAAACCTAACAATAAGTTTTTAAAGTTTATTTAAAAGAAATGGCTCGCTATTAAATGCTTTGTTGGAATCCACTCTTAAAACCACTCAAATTGTTACGGATTTTATTAAAAATGTCGCGACACCCTTTGTTAGTTTCGCAAAGTAGCTGCTTCAAATGAGAGTTTCTAATTCACTTGATGTATACCTAACAGTTTCATCTACCTTTAATCATCTACAGCAAGAGAGAGCAACATCTTACCTATTGCCCAATTTCCCTCGAAATTATTCAGATCAACTTTGCAGGGAGTTAGTTATACTGAAAGATTGATTTGCCTAATATGCGTCACTGTTCGTTAACAGAAAACCACAATTTAAGTCACAAAGAGTTAGTGTGCACTCAATGTTGATTGCTTGACGGTTGTCAGCCCACTTTGAGGTCTGTGGATATAGAGGGAAAATTGGATCCGTGTGTGGTAGAGTTCCCGGATAGCTCAGTTGGTACGTTTAACCAATGGTTCCGGGTTCGATATCCGGTCCCGGAACAATTTTTCCCTCGAAATTATTCAAATCAACTTTATCTGAAAGATTGATTTGCATAATATGCGTCACTGTACGTTCACAGAAAACCACAATTTAAGTCACACAGCGTTAGTGTGCACTCAATGTTGATTAATTGACGGTTGGCAGCCCACTTTGAGGTCTGTGGATATAGAGGGAAAAATTGGACCGGTATCTGGTAGAGTTCCCGGCTAGCTCAGTTGGTAGAGCGTTGGTACGTTTAATCAAAGGTCCCAGGTTCGATACCCGGCCCCGGAGCAATTTTTCCCTCGAAATTATTTATCTTATCTATTTTTAGTATATACCTGCCACTTCACTACACAGTATACCTATTATAGTTAGCGACTGTGTAACATTTTAGGTGTTTCATTTTCAGGTAGAAAAATTCGTAGACATCTCTTACATAATAGTTACATAAGAAATTACGGGACTTGAAACCTTCGGCAGTTCTTCAGGACTCTTTCTCCGGTATCTAAGAGTTTTGCTGACAGATGTTTGACTAGGAAGCTCATTTACACAAAAGTAGATCCGAATTCAAATACTGGCGATGGAAAAGTTCTTATCGTGATTGACAAAGCCAAGGTTGCGAGGATTTTTTCTAGGGATTTTCCCGTTTTTCCTCGTCATCCCACCAATACTCTCCACAATCCTTCTTTCATTATTATCTCCGTTTGAAAAACAGAGCACACCTTGGCACTTGTCCCTTGTAGTTTGTTCAAAGGTTGGTAGATGGCAGTGAACTCAGAAATCAATATAGATAAGATGTCCGAATCCTTATCGGGGAACTAAATAACTCAGGTAAACCTGAAGATATTACAGCAGATCATCACCAGAGGTTTTGGATTTGCTAGCTTGCTAAGGAATAGGCCTACGTAGTGTAGCGGATGGTGAAACCGGCTTGTTCGAGTAGCACATTTGGGATGTATGTAATTCATTCCATAACGCGTACAAGAAAAAATCTAGGGCAGAAATTGTATACGCCTATTCCTAGAACCCAGGAATCAATTTTTGGTCCTTACTATGTTAGCCATTTAATTACTCTGAGTCTCTTCATGTTCCAACTCCTACATGAGCTTCATTAATTAATAGGCTACTAACAATTACTTTAAAAACAATTTTATTAAAAAACAAATGCCTTACTGTTTGTGCCTCTCAGGTGGAATTCATTATGCGGAGCTTGAGACATATGTAGGCCTACATGTTAGGTGAAAGATGGATATTTCGAATTCACTGGAGTTTTAAGTAGCCTATGTATAGAGTTTTCAGCTCGGCCCCCGACCAGGAACAAAACATCAAGACACTCTTGCATGGCTCGCGTAGATTGTGTATGTATTTATGAACTATAAGAAAACTTACGAAAAGATAGTTAAAAATAATAACAGTATAACAATATGTAATGGATTAACAGTATCTGTGTTGATATATAAGTTCACAACTTTCTGCAATGCCGAGAAAGATATAAGTCCTTAGAATCGTGACTGCGAGTATAATATCCTAAAGATTATGTCCTTCTCAGTTATTGTTACATTATTAGTTTTTTTTTTTTTTTTTTACAAATTCTATAAAATGGAATTGCAAGATATGAATAAAATAACATTTTTAATAAATGTGTATGGAATTTATTTTAGAAGGCGTTATAGTGTAAGTGTTATTACATGTACTATCATCACTAGTCAACCCTGCGACGGCCGCGTTTGTAGCTACAGTGCTAGCGTGCTAGTCTTCCATCCAGGCGGCCCGGGGCTCGGTTTCCGGTTAGGTTTGGATGGAGATTTTGGTAAGCAAACTAAACGTTGCAGGGAGGTTTTCTCGGTGTACTTCCGTTTTCCTCTTTAATTCCACAAAAACTCTCCATTTTCCCCTCATTACATCTATCGTCTGCAATAATAAAAATAGGCTGGGGTGATGTGTGAGGGAAGTACGAGTTCAATATTCTAAGAGCGTGTGCTCAGTAGATGATGGGATCTTGTCCCGCCTGTCAGCGTTGGATTCACAAATGTCACCCTGGCGATCCGTCGAAGTTAAACAATTATCTCATAATTATAGGGCGTACAATAGGCCTAAATGACTTAAGTGCACGGATTCATCCATGATCCAACCCTCGTGAAATCAATTAATTAATCAATCGATACCCTTTCGGTAACTGAGAGGTCGAGAGGTCAGACTTTCAGCTTGTCATGTCGACGCGACGACCCGGGATTTTTCGATGAAAAATCCAGAATGACACTTGTGGGGAACAAGTTGGGGTTTTTCTCGGGGTTTTCCCGTTTCCCAATATTAGGCATCTACAACATTCCTTCATTTCACCATTCCTCGAACGTATGCTGGCGACACACGGTGGGAGCTGACAAGAACGAGTGGGGTTACCTGCTTGAACCTTAATGTAGTCAGCCGGTGTGGGTCTGGGATTGCGCCTAACTTTGAAGGTAACGCAAGAGGTTTTCAAAGGTCGTAGTTCTGGGTCATAGTCTCCCTCCCGAAATTCAATGCAATTCAGTCATCACTAGTTGATATGAATTATAGCCATGGAAATAAGATTCCTTATAGAAATTACAAATTGTATTACTGAACAGAAAACATCAACTAAAAGGTGATAATGATAGATATGTATAGCATAGATTCAAAATATCACATCGAACACATTACATTCGTAAAAGGCAGTCAGACGGCAATGTATTACAAACGATGGCAAAGATTAGAATAATCAAATAAGAGATCGCGGGAAGAGTTCTAAACTATGAGTCAGATGAAAAATTACTCCAAACAATATAAAAAAATGTCAATACCGACGAATATGTTAATAATGATGATGATGATGACGATAATGATGATGATTATGATGATGATAACGATGACGACGAGGATGACGACAACAACGACGATTCTCTTTGTGAAATAAACTGACAAACAAATGTATTATGAGAATAGATATTTTGACAGAGATGATGGCCGAAATTCGAGACACTCTGTATCTGTCCGGAGTTTGCAATTATTTCACGTATCCGTGCTAAAACTCAAATTTCACCCCGTCATCAAAGCTCTCATCTTGGGATAGTTTGCTTTTAATTTGAGCTGATGTTGGTTTTGTCCGAGGTTCTTTTCTGTAACGCCCGCTGTTTACATTACAGCGACAAAAGAACTTTGAGTTGAGAGAGGGAACGGGAGGAAATGAAAAATAAGCCTTTTTCCTAACCTTCTCGATATAAAATTGATGAGTTTCTTTTCTTGTATGTTTCAACTACTTACACCGTTGCTTTTTCATCTAGCTAAAGCAAAGAATGAATATCTTAGCGTACCTATCCCAAACCTCGACTGCTCGATGTCTATTCATGAAGGAAATATTTTTATATGAACTATACCATTCCCTCCCCTCGTGCGTGCCATTCATTAAGATTTGCCCTCTCTAAGGGTGCACACAAGTTGAAGTAGGTAAGGGTGCTGAATACTATGAGGGAAAAATAAATACATGGTATGTGCAAGAGAAGGCAAAGAAGGTTTTTTATTTAGAACTACAGTTTGAAAAGAGAAGGCTTATGTTTCAATGCATATTCTTCTCATCCGGTAGGGGTTTTTCAATGAATTTCAAGCTCCGGGGAGAAACATGTTTATTTACAGCAGCGGATCTCCACTTACCCAGCCAGCCCGTATCAATACAAGCTGCCCACCGAGCGAGGAATGGTAACAACTGAGCGTCAAGCCCTCGACCTGCAGGCCCCAGCTGTAATTAATTGCTTTAGAAACTCCTTCCACCCAAGGCACTCATCGATGTGATTCCAGAGGGATACCATTTGCCTACCTAAAGACATTTACGCTTTACAAAATAATTTCAAATTAAATTCACAACTTCATGTTACACCGTTAACATAAAACAAGACTTCACTAATTGTGAAAACATATTCTAAATAAAATATTTATTTCTTATTCTTATATACAATACCTAAAAATCACCTGAACGAATAACTTTATTGACAACAGAAGTTCAGAATATAAGAAATGAGTTATACCGATCTATCAAACATGGTAGCCTATTATTTGCCTTTCTCGTAGACTGTCATTTGTTTCTAATTATTTATTAAGTCGTCTTAAATAATGCCAGTTTTTTTTTTAATTTGGTATTTTGTATTTTTTTATTTTTATTATTTTCTTTAGCAATACAATACAATTTACAGGACATTACGGTTATCATTTACATATTGTGAGCATGTGACAGACGTCAATGAGTTAATATACAATATATAAAATGGAGGTGATACAGTTTGAGATTACAGTCCTTCTAAAACACTACTACAAACATGATTATAAATCTGCTGTCACGTCTCGAATAAAATATGAAATCGAAGTTGAAAGTGTCGTTCATGAGCGTGTAACACAAAGATGGTTGCAGCGTTTCAATAAGGAGGAGGAGACATTAAAGATTTACAACGTCCTAAAAAAAACCTACGGTAGGCCTATAGAATGTTGAGAATACATGCAGAGTTTTAAAGAAAACCACAAGAAAGTACTCCTAGGTAGTTACAACAGATAGGTCTACAATATATTGCCACATTAAGACGCTTAGAAAATCATACAGAAGTAGATCTGAATTGACACCTGAACAGCTCAACGCAAAGAGGATATCTATTGTCAGCTTATCGCCAATCCCATGAATGATATATTTATCACGATAATTGTCGCATGTGATGAAAAATTATTATATTACTGCAAACCTAACAACTCGAAAAATTGACTGTATCCTGCAAAAGCCGTCTTTAAAGAAAGTCGGTTCGACTTCAAAGTAATGTTATATTATGTCTGGTGAAATTTTGAAGGTGTAATTCACTGGGAGTTTGTTACAAAACGGATGTGCAGTTGATGTGGATCTTTAATCTTAACATCTGGAAGGAGTCATCTGTTTTAAAAGTGAGGCACCCGGCATTAGTTCATCGAAATAGAATTCTCTTGCAACAAGACAATGTGAGATTCCATATAGCTCGGACAACCATGAAAAGAATCCAGAAATTGTAAAGACTCGAACTACTACTACACACGGCATATTATAGCCCAGCAATTGTGTCTTCAGATTACCACATTTCGATCCATGGTTCACTTCCTACGGGGAAGAAATTTCGAAAAATTGGAAACCGTTGAAATGAGTATTACTGAATTCTTCGCATCAAAAACCACAAACTGGTACCTTCGCTGGACAACAAATCTCGCTGAAAGAGGAATCTTTAGAATTAGAATCAGCCACGAAATCCCATGAAGGGCAAGGGCCTCCTGACTATGCAGGGTGGCTTGTCAAACAGTTCCCGATTAAAGAGGAATCAGGGCCATATAATTTATTGGCCCTTACTTTGAAGAATAGATTACTTTCTTATCACAACACACTCCTAAAATGTTGCTCCAAAATCAAAGTTACTTACGAAATAGTATCTGCAGCATATAGTAGTATTTGATGATGTCTTTGTTATTTTAATACGTTCTTTCTTTTTTGTCGTTCTTTCATATCACTTTCAATTTTGTCCTTCCCCTTTTCTTTCCCTTAGTTTTGTTTCTTCAGAACCTGTGTTTCTCAATTTGAAAATTGAAGAAAAGTGAATGTAGTTTTTCATATCACTTCGTTTCGTAGAGCGACATGTAACGGACTTGAAGATCGAGTGTTCGATATCTTCTCGAGGTAGAGATAATCTCTTCAGCACAAGTTCCATAACGGTTTTAGAGCTCACTCAGGCTCGCATCAAATGAATCCTGAGCGACCACTCCCTCTGGGAAAGCACTCAAAAGCTAATGTTGACCGCATACTTTTTCATAATGTCAAATTTATGAAAGCATCGCAGACTTTTACTACTTGCACACGCTTGCGATTTCATGGTGTGCATGTCAAACATATTTAACCTTTTGCTCGTTTGATATTCCTGCAACCAACAGTGATTAAATATTCAGAAGAATCCTGCTCTTGATAATTCTGGTAAAATTAATTAATGACATTTTCAGTGTATACGCACGCCCAAGTGGTACAACTTCATATGGAATGTTTAACCGCTGTATGTCTTGTAGTTCTGAGTGCAAAATATTACCAATGTTGCCGGCCCTTGTATGTCATTTGAAAGAGTTTAATTGGCACATGTAACAGATATACATTTTAGGCCTAAATATTCGCTGCTTCTGCGGCAGAACTCTTGTTAGTCAATACCAGACAGTATTTACGAATGAAAACTAAGTAATTAAATACAGATTTTACCGATGAATATCAACGTTAGAGTCAATCCTGTTCCACGTATCCATGTGCACGATTTCTAGGGTCTCTGTGCTGCTGTAGCTGCATTTCAAAAGAATCTGAAGTGGAGTAAAAATAGTCTCTGAGTATGTGAATGTGGATGTGGGTACACATGCGTAGTTGATGGGGCTGCACTTGAAATGCGAATTTACTACAGACCGTGATCGAGCGTAGGGATCTGGAGAGATTTGTAGAGCTTGCAATTATCCTGCAGTACGATTCAATGTGTGAGAGATGCGACATTCCATAGAGAGGAGTGAAAGAATCTATAGATTACATGTTGCCAACAACTTTTAAGAAACAGCATAGACCTACAATAATATTTTTTTGTTATTGTGAGCTTGGAATGTAACTCAATGATTAGAAAACTATAACTCTTGACTCATTAGACTTTGCAGAACTATGTTTGAGCAAATAATTTCAATATATGCCTAGTAGATTCTTTCATTTTACCTTGGTTTTGTTTTAAATAACAAAATTTCATATTATTGGTCTTAAAAATACGAATGTGTGTACATTAATGTTTATTAAGTATTTGAAAGCTGAAACAAAACGTGAATTATTACATGCCAAACATTGTAGTTATAATATTATACCGTTCAACCATATGTTTGAGAATTTAATGTTACTGCAATTTATAAGGCGTTCCTGCCACCAACACAATCGTAAAACATTATTATAACAAAAATTTTAAAGCAATGAATAATTTATTTTATCAGCTTTGTTTATGTAATGTGAACTTTACATCACTAATAAAATGTTGCTGTTCTTCTGTTGTAAACACATTCATTACGCAGCTAGTTAGGTAATGATACTTCTGTCATGCAACGAGTTCGGTAATGATACTACTATTACCTAACTTGTTGCTTAATGTGAACCACACATTAAATATAATAAACTGGGATTGATTTTGTTTAACAACAATGTGTTCACAATTGGTATATTAATTACTGCAGTAATTATACTTCATACCTTACGTGGGATTTCGATGGTACTAAACATTCAGTTGCAGAATTTGCAGATTTCCAATATCTGAATCCTCGTTTGAACATATTTTAACAACGCTTGTTTATTTCTCCTAGTACTGCTGTTCTTCTGTTATAAACAAAAACCTGTCGTGTTAAAAATTTATAAAACAATCATAAACGAATCGACTCTCGCAGAAAGAAACTAATAGTAATGCAATTGCCTCTCCACAAAAGACATATTAAAAACTAATAAAAATGATACAATTATTTTTATTTACAAAATTAATTGTTATCAGAGTGGATGAAAGGTTGTACGATATACTTTTTGTAACTTCATATTACAATATTCGACTAGTTATCATCATCAAACTCGTGTTGTAATAAGAAACATTACGATACTCGTATCATAAATAACTATAACTTTGTAATTCTACGAACTACAAAGAGGAACTACTATGATACGTCAAAAGCCAATAACAGTACTTTATTTCTACGAAACTATACTTTCTCAGCCTCCTTCATATCGAGCAAGTGGTTTCTGACATACTAGTTGCCTGAAGGGTGAAATGATTTCTCGTAACTCTTCAATGAGTTTTGTACATATTTTATATTTAAGAGTCAGTTCGTTTGAAAAATAAAATATCATTAATTTTACATAATATTAATGAATCTGCATATGTAATAACACAAAACGACGAATTACCGAAAAGATAAAGATAAAGTGAAAAATGAAAAATATCCTTATGTCGAAGAAATGAATTGGTATCTGCATAAGATACAGAGTAAGTAGTGGCAAAAAACAAGTTTAGATTTTTGCCTCCCTTGCAGTGTTTTCTACCTTGTAAAGCAGTTTCCATATCTGTCACCTTAACACCTGAGAATATAACACCTTAAGTAATTATGTTAAGAAAAAGAGAAATTATCAGAAAAAGTATGGCACACGATTTCTACTGAAATATATATATTTTTATACTTGGTTATTTAACAACGCTGTTTCAACTCTTGGAATATGAATTGGTGATAGCGGGAAGGTATTTAGCGAGATGAGGTCGAGGAATGACTATAGATTACCTGATATTCGCCTTATAGTTGGGGAAAACCTCGGAAAACCTAACCAGGTAATCAACCCAACTGGATGTCGAACCTGCGCCCGAGCGCAAATCCGGATCAGCATGCAAATGTGCTATCGCATGAGCTACGCCGGTAGTTACTGAAATATTAAACTCGTACATATTATTATCCATAATGTCAAAATTTTCTTGTAGAAATTTTATGGTGTTGGGGTGAAGGGAGATAGAAATGAGCTGTGAGATAGGCTAAATGGAAATTAAACGTCGGACCCTTGTTGTAACTAAGTTTGTATACAATTAAGACACATAAAATGTTATTTTTCTTTTTTGCACACCCATTTGTGGGAAATAAACTCAAATTGCACAAAAAATGATTTAAGCCCCTTTACTCAAACACCATAATATATGAAGATTGTTCAAGTCCGACAGGTGGGTCATCCTACCTCTGCCCCTGATGGGGCCAGGTCCCATTTCGTGGGCGAATAATCTGATAAATCCCAGGAGCCCGGAGCCATAAGCCCTATATCAGCATCGGAAACTCTTACTACTCCAATACTTCACACCAGCCTATTTTTACTATTGCAGATGATAGCTGAAATTAGGGGGAGATGGAGAGTTTTGGTGAAATGATAGAGAAAGACAAGAGTCTCTACAACAACTGTTTTGTCCACCAAAATTTCATTTCGACCTGGCCGAAGATCGAATCCCTGAATGAAAGACCATCGAACTAGGATTTGAACCTCAGATGCAGCCTCTTGCCCATCACGCACAGCGTTGATACAGTTCTTAAAAGTATATTGTCGTTTTGAACTTGAGAAGGAACATGAATCATTAATATAAAAAAGTTACTCTACTGTGACGTAATAATTAATTAGTTCGCAAATGGTGTAGGCCCCTACGTTCCAACGAGATGTTCAAAATGTTTTCACAATTTTTTAGGCTAATATAAATAAAATGTGTTATGAGTTTATTGAAAATATTAGATCTGGTCTTGTTTTCTTACATCACTGTTCGTGCTTCGTAGTAAAGATTCAGAACCACTCCTTACCTCTATTTTCTGGCTGCCTCCCCTTTTGTTTTTCCTTGTAAGTTACACGACATTCTATCCGTGCGAAGTTAATTATAGCCTAAGGAAGCGAAATGCGAATAATGAAAATAAAAAGAGAATAATAGAGACAAAGAGAATTTAGTTGATCAAAAATGCTGAAAAGTACAAAAGAAACTATTGCTATAAATGAGAAAGTTAACAAAGTACCCAAAGCCCAAGCAACGTGTAAAAGAATTGCACGAGTGTAGGTCGTACATTGTGGAAGGGTGAGGAGTTTCGTATTATACTAATTTTCAAAGTAAGGATTTAATGCAAAAATCAAATGTTGTTGTCGAAAGTAGAGAATTTATAATGTGTAAAAGACGGCGGCGATGACATCTCCGACGACTACGATATTTTATAATTTCACATAAAACGCTTCCTCCGCCGTAAGCAGCTTTCAACTAGCGTGAAATATGACACGACAGCTCTTGCGCGCTGTAATTCTTTCTTCACATTATATTGATTAAAATATCTCGTACATTGCACGGCGGTGAAGTCTTTGGTTCTGACATGAGAAGCCAAGCAAACCACCCCTGCACACGAAACCGGGAAGAAAAAAGAAGTGTTTCTTATACCACACAACTTCAGCATCAAAATCAAATTACCATGCTAGCATAGCAGAACTCTTTAAAGGGAAGAAAAAGTGGTGTCAACAAGCAGCAGATATTTTTTGCAGTTTTGAACTGGAAATTAATAACGAGGCTGAAGGGTGCTATAAAATTCATAACACTTAGAAAAACCACTTCATATTATACAAGAATTACATTATAAGAATCTTAAGCATTCGCTTTTTTTTTAAAGAAACCAAAGTCTGGTGTTAGCTAAACATGTCAGCTATAATGTTACATTTCACCGTACAATGTGCAACGGTCTGAATAAACTTCGGTTAAATTCTAGATACATTTATTCATGAAAATAGATTTTGTTTCTCTCAGTATATCAAGTTATCTTTCCTTTTTGATTAATTCTTCCCTGCATACTGGAATATTCAGGCGCCAGAGTCAACCCTAGAGATTGTCATGGTTACTAGCTTCATATAACTTATTTATATAGAGTGTTTCAAAAGTGACGGTAAAAATTTTGGGATGAGAAGTAAAAACGAAAAGAAGCAAAAAAGTTCCAGTAAACATGAATCTGCAAATTAATAGTTTACGAGAAAATGTCATGTTTTGCTGGTTGAGGCCGTCAGTGAAGAAGTGCTTGGACACGATGAAACTTTTCGTTATAAATGTGAGACGATATCTAAACGGGCGATATGGTGAACGGTGGATAGGTAGAGAAGAATCTGTATCTAGATCACCAGATTTGAATTCTTTGGATTTTTGTGTATGGGGTTATGCAAAAAGTCTAGTTTACATAACAGGCATCAACACACCTGAAGAATTGCAGCATCGCGCTGTGGATGCCTTCCAGCAAATGAAGAATTATCCAGAATTGCTTTTGCGCATTCTTGGTCTTTGTATAGAAGATTAGAGAGATGTCTTCAAATTTATGGTCAGTATTTTGAACACTTGCTGTAAAGGTCTTCAGTTAACATGTTAATACTGTACTGGATCTTGTTTATCCAAAAACGTTACTGCTGCTCAAACAAAACAGTTTATTTTGTGTACATTTAATCACATTTCTGCTATGTTAAAGCCAAAATTATGAACTTTACTGTCTCGTGGTTGATAAATCAAATAAAATTGTCGCTGTTTTTTTTCTTTTTTGGAATTAGTACCTACAATTCAGCGAGCCCCAACGAGCACAAAATGGCATTATCTCGTAATCGGTTAATTTGCGGACCCATGTTTACTGGACCTTTTTCGCTCCTCTTCGTTTTTACTTTTAATCCTTAACTTTTTGACCATCAGTTTTGAAACATTCTGTAGAGAATGGAAGAATTGTTTTTTTATTAACATCGTGGGACACAACATGTAGTTAATCGTCAATGGAAGCGATTATTTAGGAAGAATGATGGACCTGTGGCAGAACAAATTAGAGTACTGCTACTTCAATAAAATGTCTTGGTTCACCAGAATTCTCTTTAGTTTTACTAGACTATGAACATGAATTCTCTACTGTCAGACTAACGGTGTAAATTATGCGAATTTATACACTGTGCATACAACAAAACATTGATTACCATACTGTCAAATTTGTATACCCACTTTGGTTCAAGTGGTAGCGTTTCTGGCCACAAGTTCAGCGGATCAGGGTTTCATTTCTACAATAAAAGTGAACGTGTCTATTCTGCCATATATTCTATTGATAATGATTTAGATAACTGTTATGTTACAGATATTTAACCTTCCTTATTAACATATGGAGTACATTTTATGATTAATATTTTTTCTGTAGCTAACTACTCTCTAATCATATTTAGTTTTGCTGTAATTCACTTTTGATTCCTTTCTCTGAAACCAAATTTTCAAAGTCGTAAAATCAACTTGGAAGTTACAGATTTTTTCTCCTTATGGTCTGCCAAATTTTCTTCATGTATTTGAAGTTAGACATTTATATTTTTGTCCAATACCTTTCAAATATTATGCTCAAAAGAACTTGAAAATTTACAGTAGGCATATTTCGAGAATTTCATTATGATATGCAATTTTTTACCTTATTATATTTTTCTTAGAGTCCGCCGAGTTAGCTCTGTGGTAGCGTGTCTGCCTCCAGACTAGCCGGCCCGGGTTCGATTCCCGGCGGGGTCAGAAATTGTCTTGTAAAATTTCTACCTCGGGACTAGGAGTGATGGTGGTGCACAACTTCTAATCACTAAATTGTGCACCAATATGCCTGGGTTAAATCTCAAATCTCTCCGCAGTACATATGAAGGGAAGACTTATGTTACTGTTGATAGTGATTCGTTCGTCGGATGAGGATGTTAAGCCTGGCGGCCCCATTGGTGCTATTTCACAGGAGTAGGCTAGTGCCGGCATCGGGTTTCCCCTTTTCCCTTCCTCACCATCATCATCCTCACCCATTCCCTACATTACACTTACATGAACACTTAACATACACTCACCCTAGTACACGACATAACTCTTCACAGATACACATCATGCATAACGTGGCCCGCCGAAGTGGTATGCAATTTGAAAATGGATCACAGTCCTGCCATCTATACGCAGCATGCGGAACCCAAATCACGTAAAGTGAAGTGGGTAGACATTAGACACATATTTTTCTTCAATTTTCTCGTGATAACATTATACTATATGCTTCAGAAATGGAGGAAATCTTAACAAGCCTCGTCGAGTATTTTCTCTTCCCCTCTACCAGGGGATTACAACTACAATATTAAGAATACAATTACAATTATAATTACAATTAATATTAAATTTACAGATGCAATAAAAATCAAAGTTCTAAAAGATTAACTGATTAATAAAAGCTATACAGTTTATTGTGAAAGTTAAGAAGAGAGAAGCATTTCTTTTATTGATTAAGTACAAATTAAACCTACTCTACGCAGTAAGAAAATGCTTTAAAAGCTTGCTTTTGAACGCTACTAAATTCCGACAGTCTCTGATGTCACTGGGTAGGGCATTCCACAAGCGCGAGAGCGAGATTGTGTATGATGATGAATACGATGATATCTTAATGTTGGTATGGCTAGTATGCGGCTATTTTGCGTGCGTGTGAAGACATTATGATATGATGACAGGTAACTAAAACGGGAGGCAAGGTAGGTAGGTGTAGAAGTGTGAAGGACTTGGAAAAGGAGAACAAGAGAATGAAAATTTCTACGTTCGTTAAGCCGTAGCCAGTTTACAGTTTAGAAGGATGGAGTAATGCGATCAGCTCGACGGACATCGCAGACGTAAGTTAATGAAAATAATGTGTATTATTATTATTATTATTATTATTATTATTATTATTATTATTATTATTATTATTATTATTAATTTAGTATTAATGTAATATTTATATTAGCACAATTCTAATATGCGCTTGTGTGGGAAAATATGACACAGGAATAGATATTGTATTGTATTGCATTTATTTACATGTCATGGTATTCGTACATTGCTTCACAGCTAGAATATGGAACATGTCAAACGAAAAAAAAAAATCTTAATAGTACTATAAAGTCTTAAATGTAGTCACAGTCTAGTTGAAATATATACAGAAGAGTTTGACAATATAATCTAATAGTACAACACAAAGATTTAGTATCAATACTTATTACAAGACAAAAATATTCATGAAATGTTGCTGAATGTCATGAATTCATCTACAAATTGAAGCCGTGAGCAAAAATTAGGTACTTCTTTAATTTGACCCTTAATAATCTATGTTCTGAGTTTCATTTTTTATATCCATAGGGAGGCCATTAAAATTTGTACTGCCATATAACGCACTCCTTTTCATAGCACGATAGACTTGCCGATGGAGTATGAAACAGTCTTAAAGAAACAAGAACAGAAGAAATATAAACTGCTTCCTATGCAGTGTAATTTCTTGTTTGTATATTTGAGCACCCTGTGGAGTAGTGCTGCATCTTCATACTGCCATTATTTTTATGGCACAGTATCAAGAGATTCTGTTGTTTGTTATAAATTGCCCTGCGTGAGTTTTGTCACTGCTCCCCTACCAATTGAAAATGTCGTCTCTTTGCGTGATAGAAATCTTTGGCAACAATCGTCCCCAGAAATATAGCTGGACGCATCTTAAGACAGAGATTGCAGAGACAGGACATAAAAGATGAAATTGATACAGAGGAAAAAACAAAGCTAACATGCTATATGACCCAAATAATGAACTCTTATCTTTGTCTGCTTCTGGAGAATGGAAGGCTTTAAACAATGTCAGTTACATTTCCTCTCACTAACTTCAAATGTACTGTAGATAAATAATTTACTCTTAATCTCTTTTTGCTAATTGTAGTCGCGCAATTTATTCAATGTTGATGACTAAAATATTACACGATTTGATTTACAGAGGAATTAATCATTATTCCTGGACATCAAATACGCATAAATGCTCAAGCCACCCTGAAAAATGTTCTTATTTTAAGTTGTACCCATGTGTAAATTATTTCGTTAAATAGTTACCCGAAATGTAGATTAATAAATTCAAATGAAGTGGAAGTAGGAAAGCCATGGAGAAGTACAACTGTGTAGCAATCGATCTCTACATCAAAACTGTCACCTATAATGTTGTTATTTTTACTGAATCCGAAAAATCGAGTGCTGTTAGTTGAGCAGCGATGCTAAATAATCACTATACATTTAGACCTCATGGTAAAAGACGGAGCTAGATAGTGTCTCATGAGTAAGTGTATGAATAATAATTATTTTTGTGTAACATTGAGAGCATTGTATTCTATATTGCTAATACAGGGTGTTAAATGAAGTAGACTATTCAATATTTTGAGCAGTTGCAGTATTCATCAAAACATGAAGAAAAAAGTATAATAAATTTGGGTCCTAAAATTAATGTCTACAGAGATATTAGTAGGTACTCATTCATCAACAGCACATGAGAATGATGTTCAATGTGATTTTCATTAAAAAGAGAGCATTCTGTATTCTAAGAAGATATAGTATACGCTAAAACAAATACAGTAAAAATGTCTAATAAACATGGTTTCCAAAATTAATATTTTCTGAGATATGTCTACTTGTTAATCAACATTATAGAACACGTTCAATGTGATTTTCATTAATTGTAACGCATCCTTCTGCCCTACGCCTTAGGGAATGGCACCTTGTTACTCTTTGTTGGCTATCTTTCCGATAAGATACTGTACACTGTACACTCAATAATAAATAAGCAAGGTGCTCACATTAGAAGATTTTATGTTCTTACAATACCAGTTTCAATGCCCTTCTTTCATAGAAAATTTAATTTTAGGACCCACGTCTATTAGAAACTGTTGTTTTTTATGAATACTACCAATTCCCATAATATTAAATGTTAGTTTTAATGTAAGTAACAATTAGCATCTCCTTTGATGTTGATGAACAAGTAGGCCTACTCATATCCCGGAAGATATTAATTTTAGAACTCTTATTTATTACTTTTTTGTCTTGTTTTGAGAATGCTATCTATCACCTCTCAATTTTAACACTATATTTCTTTGATTTTTTACCCAGAAGAAGTGTCATAAAATAATATGACATCTAGAGAAGCTAGAATAAATCACAATGTTATAACTTTACTTTATTACACGAAGTATAAGTACAGCCTATGAAGAAAGCATTGCAAATATAGATGTCGAGATTTTGACGGAAGTACCTACATATCTTCAGAATCCTCATAGAGGAAGAAAGATGAAGATGAATATATCATTTTTTTTCTTTTATCCTCGTAGTTTTGACCTAATGTCTTCATTGTTTGTGTAGAGTACTCGTTATGGTTTACCTTCCAACTACCTACTGATTTCCTAGTTTTCATAAGTTTAAAAGTTACCATGGTTTTTCAGTTTATTTTTTAATATTTATATCAAATTCATCATCCTGTGGTCACATGCGGATAAGATAAATGGTTGAAGTGGCGAGGGACAATACAACTGAATAAGTAGAATCAATAACTTTATTCTAAACAGAGAAGTCGCATACTGTACATAGACTACGCGTTTCTCTTGAGCCAGAGGAAGACCACTAAAAGCGACATAGACCACTTCCGACTTCGAGAACGAGCGTATCAAGTGTCATTTTTGTCACACTAATTGCAGATCACATGGAGATCTTGCTCCAAGTAGGTGATTTATGTCAAGAAATCCGAGAGTCCCTCAGAAACCATTTCTTGAACACATTTTTTATTTATCTCCCTTTATCTTATTTCTCTTCTTTCTTTTTCTGTTTTCAGATTCTTTATTTTGATTTTCTTCTTTTCTCTGCTTTTTATCATCCTTCTCAGTTTGCTTATCTTCTAAAGCTCTTTTCACAGAACTGCTTGTGAATTGCATTGAAGGTAATGATTATCTCAATTATCTTTTTAATATAGCAGCATGACGTACGAAAGAGAAAAAGTATGGTTTTGCATGAGATGTTCCAGCTCCTTCGTTTAATTGCCATTAACTTTTAGAGGCATTACATGGTCTTCCTATCGTAGTCGAACGTTCAACGTCAAACTCAATGAATATTTTAGAATTTAACTGAATTAATCCTGTTGCTTTTAAACATTGCATTGCTTTATTTATTTTAGTAACTTTACTGCAAGTCATATTTTACAGTTACGTGTGATAAATGGTTAACCATTAATAAAAAAATAGGTTCTTCGCTAGGTGTTACAATTTTTATAAAATATTATGAATGACTGTACGAAATCTTCTGCATTCATACACCGTAATTTATATGCAACTGAAGGAGCAGATAATGCATTGTTTAAAAATGCTGATTATACAGTAAAAGTTTGCAATAGACATACATGTTAATGTACAGAGTGATGCATATAAAACGGGTTGTTTTTAAATCCTCCTATTTCGGTTTTATAGAAACAACGAATGTGCAACTGCTTTCTATAGATAAAGTATCTCTGTGGAAATTGCTTAGCTTCACAGTAGATCTTGAAAATATCTCATCCTTCTTGTACACATCCATATTCGTTGCTTCATGTTTCTCGCAGTTTGTTGCAACATTTCCTCGTCAATTTAATTTATTTCGAGGATTACATTGTTCTTTAAATCAATTGCCAGTGAACAATTTTTATAAACTTAGTTTTTAAGATAATCCCACGAGGAATAATTCGGTGACGTTAGGACAGGTGATATGTGTGGCCACAAATTTTTTAGAATTTCCTCTAACATCAAAGTAACTCGTGAGCAAGTTTAGAGAGAAATCTCACGTGTGTGATGTTGCTATCGTCTTCAGTTAATAGGGATATCCTGAACTAGCACCAACAGATAGCGCACGTGTACTTTGAGAGATGCGCCTTACGTATGCATTTGTTTTTCAGTATATAAACAATGAGGATATACGTAGTGTATTAGTATATTACATACTCATAAAAACAACTCAAAATGCCACAATTTTGTTATACAATAACTTCTCTCTTATCCGGAGAGTAGGGTAAGTAATTATTATTGGCTACTCACAGTACAATACGTACCTTCTTCCTCCCCGCCATGTACTTTCTTCCTCACCCTACTTGCAACCCCGTCATGCTTTCAGTCAAGTACATGGCGTGTGTGGAAGAAGTTCACCATGCTTTCTAAGACATTTACTGATAAACGCTCGAAGTTTAGTTATTCTTTAAAAGACAAACTGGATATTTTGAAGCGGCTGGATGAAGGGGAAACTATTTCTGGTATCCCAAGAAGTATAATTCATGACTGGAAGCGTAATCGGGCTGCATTGGAAAAATATTGTGCATCCACGAGCTCTAATGACAAGCGCCGTACATTGAAGCAGCAGCAAATACGATAAGCAACTGTTTCTATGGTTTCAAGAACAAAGAAGGAAAGGTACTCCAATATCTGGCCCGATTGTGAAAGAGAAAGCGCTTGATATGCATTAGAATAATTTCTCTGCTAGTGATGGGTGGTTGTCAATGCGGAGGAAAAAGTATGGTGTTCGTCCGCTTGCAATTTGTGGAGAAAGGATGTCATCTGACACCGTTGCAGCTTAAGAATATAAAACTACATTCCAAGATTTGGTGAGTAAACTAGAATTATCTTCCCAGCAGATATACAATTGTGACGAAACCGGTTTAAATATCAAATGTCTACCGAAAAGAACTTTAGAATTTACATCATACAAAACTGCACTTGGTTTCAAAATCCAAAAAGAACGTGTGACTGTATTAGCTTGCTCCAATGCATCAGGGGCAAATAAACTTCCCTTGATTTAACTGGGAAATCTGCTAAGCCTTGAACATTGAAAAATCTGATGCATGATCTACCTGTCTATTATAGGAGCCAGAAAAAAGGCTGGATGATCTCTGGGCTCTTTAAAGAGTGGTTCCATCACAGTTTGTTCCCTCCCTAGTTAAACATTCCTCAACAAATGGATTGTCCCCCAAAGCGATCTTGCTAATTGAGAATGCTCCATCACATGCATCGAAACAGAACTAATCTCAGGAGAAATTAGAGCTATTGTTCTACCCCCAAATTGCACTGCTGTGATACAGCCAATGGATCAGGGAGTTTTATATAATTTCAAATGTCTTTAGAAACAAAAGTTAACCAAACATCTTGTTGAAGCTGATGAAAACTCCATACCCGTTCAGCTCAAAAAGATAACGATGAAAGATGTAATTTACTGGGCAACAGAGTGCTGGAATTTATTATCATCCGCTCTGATTATACAATCATGGAAGTGTCTTTTACCGAACTACAATGATATGAATGCATAAGAGAATGATGGCAACTTGAAAGAAATTTCACATGCCGAAGGTTACTCAGCACTACAGACGGCTCTAGCTTATTTGCAACAGCACAGTGCTTCAGCCGAAGAAATGCAAACAGTAAAGAATTGGCGGGATCACGCTGTTCCTCATTGTTAAACGTGGGACTCTAGTCATTACGTTACACATTTCGTTTAAATATCACTACGGAATAATTATTTTATTTTATACACAATGTTACTTCAGTGAGTTGTGAAAGTGTATTTTCATTCCGTTTTATTTACTGACGACCGAAGAATATTGTTATTCTCTGGCACAGAGAACATTTATTTTGTGATCGAAGTTTTCTTTCTTTAGTTCTGTAAAGAACATCCTGTTTATGTTTTATGGGGCTCAAGCACAGCAATCTATCCTGCAGGATAATCTCATTTGCCAGTTTAGTTATCATAAAGAACAACAGATGTTGTATATTGTATGCAAGGATTCTTTATATTATAATTTTTAACATGTAATGAAGTTCATTTTGCTTTGTAGAAATGCGTAATTTTCTCGGAATTTATTTCCAGAAAATTCATGTTTTTTATTTTCTTTTTCAGATGGAAAGCTTTAAGTTTATTCTGATTGTGTATATACAATGTTTAAGAATATACTGATTGTAACTACTGCAATCGGTGATTTAATTAAACTGTATTAATTCAAATGTTCACAAATATTTTCTTATCACATTTACTCATATCAATAAATTATGCAGACGATGGAGGGATAGTTGACTAAGTTCCGCACCGCCTTGCAGTAAGGCGTGGCCTGTGATATCACGTGAATGCCGGACGACATAGTAACGGATCACAGAGAATTTACTGTATTTCAATATGTAAAAACCAGGGAAAGCTTTTATCTTCATTTAGGTCCCGAAATATTCTGAATATATACTTTAAACCTTAAAAAAATAGAACTAATTAAATTGCGCCTCGAAAGTGCTAGCTATTAAACAAAAATAACTGCTTCAAGTAAGGAATTACTGCTACAGTTTCATTTTGGAAGAGGCAAAAGAAAAATTAATAAAAACATATGCAACCTCGACAGCGAGCTATGTTAGCTTAGATGCCTAAGATCAGGTATGCTTATTCTCTGACTCGCGATTACGTTCTGTAATCACAACCTTCGAATGTAGCGCGTGCTGTCCCCCGTTCGAAGCTCGACGGATGGCTGCAGAAGGCAGTTCAAGCACTTAGTAAACGCACGAACAGTGCGGGACAATGACACAGTCAAAACCTTCTGTAGGCAAACGATCATTCCGTACAGTGTGGGAGGAAGACTATTTTTGTTGTACGTTCGGTGAAAACGGAAAGTGATTACTATATTGTAAGGTACTGTCAGGAATACTACTGAGCAACATAAAACAACATTATAGGCTCTGCTACCCAGAACATGCCGAAGTGACAGAGAAGCTGTTTTCTGTAATATAGCCTATTTTCATATACCAACGTTATTATTATTATTATTATTAGACCTATTATTATTATTATTATTACAGCTATTATTATTAGTATTATTATTGTTATTGTGGTGATTTTATTCCAGCAGAAATAGATATTTTGATTAAATACTTTTTCAGGGGTGCAACGTGAAAGGCCAAACATTGAAGAGAGTCGAACAATTCAGAGTCTATGTTTTGGAGCAAGTTAGCCTATGTAGTATGTTGGGAATTAACTAAGTCACTAAAACCCTTCACGGATGGTGAACTTGTAAAGAGATGTATGGTTCCTGAACAAAATATATTTAATTATGTCTCTGTACTGCAACAGTTCAAATGTGAATTCACAGAACATAGATTTAGTGATTTTAGACGTATGGAGAGTGATATTAGTATTTTTGTTAATCTTTTCATAAATTTAGTACAATCCGTGAGAGTGCAGTTCCAGGACGAGTTAATTGATTTACTAAGTAACGTAGAATTCAGAACTAAATGCAGAGAATATGACTTGACAAGCATAGAATTATTTAAAAAATGAACAAAACTAAATATTACAAGATGAGCTTATTCGTTTCCACTATGTTAGCTACCTTCGCCTCGACATATATGTGCGAACAATTATTTTCGAGAATGAAGGTTGGTAAATCCAAACATAGGTCCCGATTAACAGATGAGCATCTTTAGCGCATTGCAGTAAATTCGTTGGAAATAGATTCCCGATTACTTGCAGAAAAGAATGCAGATGTTGAAAAGACCGCAAAGTAGACTGTATGGTGGAATATGAAAATGATATTATTTATGATATTATATCATAACTATATTAAATATAAAAAATAACGTAATAACTGAATATTGCAGTGTATACTCTTTCCTTTTTCAAATTCAGTTTATTATCCGTATTTGTAAGAGTGTAAGAACTATGCTACAGGCGGTGCTGCGATGTAGTTGCGGAGCCCAGTCCGTACACAGTGTGTGTTATGCAGTGCAGCATCATCCGTGTAATCGGGGCTTTTACAATTTTGAGCATACCTGGCTTAGATTATATGCAGTAATTGCAGGAGTCTTGAAGGTTACGCCAGCAGTAAACTCTCGATAAGCTGTAATTTTTATTATCCAGGACGATCCGTAGTGATATCCATTTCGTGAGTAATGTATTTAATGTACTCTAGACTAATTATTAAAACCATGTTCTAACTTCAAATTTTCAAAATAATACTACATAATATTCAAAACTTCATGTCCTTAACCTACAAAACGCATGAATAATAATCGTCATACTACTGCGATCATATTAACTTATATCAACCTATCAAACATTGCACTTGATCTCTCTGCAACTATAGAAAAAATAAGAGGAATTTATTCTCGATAGTCCCTTCCCTATAAAAAACACATTGGTGGCTACGTATTTTGTTTTTAGCGTACGGTACTTAAACTCTTTAGATTAAAGAGGCAACATTCACCTTCGGCAAAGTTCCTATTTTTTTATGCGTGCACCTCGTTCTCAAAGTTCTCGTTTAGGTTCATGAACATTCAATTTAGTCGTATCTACAGTATATTGTGCATACTGCAGATTTCCCCACCCATCTCTTAAGGGGAATCGCTCAGTAGGCCTATTATACAGATTTACGCTATTATTTATTGTAAATTAAATTAAATTATGAGGTAAGAAAATACTGAATTATTTAAATTATACTAGTTCATACAAAATAATTATAAATATAATTTTGACACGCACAGAAAACCAACAAGCGGAAAAACGTAATCAACTGTAGCATATCAGCGTATTCCGAATCTCACCGGTCCGGTGGCATCAATGACGTCACGTTGCACCGAAATAAGGAACAAAACTGCTGGAAAGATCGATGGCTGTCATGGCGACTGTATAAGTTGTTGTCTGTGGTACGCTAGCAAAATTTTGCGAAATTTTCATACTGCCATCTCGTTCAAAGAATAGATAGCATAAACAATTTATTTCTTGAACCGGTAGTAATAACGGGTCCGTTGACATGTTCGCTCATACGCCATTAACATATTGTTTTTACGTTGTGCTCATTATAAACAATACAGCAGAACTAAAGCAGAACACACCGCCATGACACAACAGTGCACGATGTCATTCGTCTGCTAATTCCCGCCCTATACAAGAACCAATCAGTTTCACTGATGGCGGCTGATGGAGACTGCCACCACCTCTGCAAGCTGATGGCACCGGTGCGACACAGGTGGAGCATCATTGACGTCATCGGTGGAATTCGGAACATCGTGATGCCATCGGATTGCTCACCGGTGAGATTCGGAATACGCTCTATGACATAATATAGCCCTACAACATGTTGTGCCGCATTGAACGCTTCTGCCATCTAACGGTAAAACGTCACATAAGGCATTCCTATTTGTTGTTTGTGATCAAAATTTCCTCAGCATATTTTTCTAATGGAAGAATACTAGTGAACAAATATAATCGCTGCCATGCAGAGTGCGTATTCCTCCGAAGAGAGATACAATACTGACCATAGTCAGAAAATTGTCTGGCCATCTTCAAGGAAGATGTTGGAAACACACGCTGAGGCAATGTATATGGAATTTTGATCGCAAACAACAAAATGGACAACAATAAGTGAAACAAGATGGTAGCGACATCACGGACTTCAGATGAATATCTCAACCTGATCAGAAGTTACTTTGATAGCAGAGTAATTTTTGAAAATTTGTGGCATCCAGATCACCTGGCCTAACCTCACCGAATTATTTATTTTGTGTTTATTTTAAGAACTGAGTTTATAAGAATCATCCATAAACAATAGACGATTTGAATAACAATATAATAACCTAAATCAATGGAATTAACGACGAAATTTTGCAACAAACTGCGAGAAACATGGAGCAACGAATACGGACATGTACAGGAAGGAGGAGGTTATTTTCAACATCTACTGTGAAGGTAAGGAATTCTCCCAGAGATATTTTACATTTAGAAAGAAGTTGTATCTTCGTAGCTTATACCAAACAGAAATATAAAGATTAAAAAGAAACACCAGTTTTATGAGTCATTGTGTATAACATAATATGAAATAATTAAAAAATGGCATCTCTCGTTAGTTTCTATCTGCCCAAGCGGTAGCGATTTATCTAAGTTATGTACGTGGTGCTATCTCTTGGAAGTCTCGTGGTTCCCCGTAAACTATAGGTCAGAATTTTTATTCGGTATCTACGAGTCTATTCATCTGAGAATTATGCCCATGAAATATATCTTTAGTAACTGTTAGCTGTTTACTAAAAATGAAAAGAACACAATGGCGAGAAATTGTGAGAAACATCCTAAGTTTCTCTTCGTGACTCTTTTGTTACTTGGAATATATTGACAAATGAAATGGTGTAGTTCGTAGCAAGTATGTGATCGTAGGCGTATCAAGACACAGGAGAGGGGAAGGGGAATGACGTCAAGGAGGGGAAGTAAACCCTAGAGATTGGGGTGATGGCGCTTGCACTACAATCAAATGGAGAAATAACCTCCTGCGCACTCGTATGAAAAAATTAACGTCACGAAAGTGACACATGCTTTCTCATTATGCGTTTCGCAGTCATTCAGTTCCTTTACGATGTTACTTTCAATTACTTACGAATAATTATATCTGGAGAGTGGCGACTTTTCCCAAGAGCGATAAAAGGCGAAATTGCTGTAAAAGCTTCTCCTTTTGTATTCATTTTTCATGACCTCTTTAGTCCTTTTTAATGAATTTTGAATGTGTGATGAATTACCATAAACGCGAAATTTATACTAAAATACGATATACATGGGAAATTAACAATTTTTCGATAAAAATTTGTCTTATATAAAGTTAAATTTATATTTATATCATAGAGCATGATTCTGATCGCCATCTCAAGGTGGATGAATCCTATCGCGCTTCATTTTCCCAGATAAGGCGCGCAATTTTTGTGTTGACAAGTGACAAGTTCCTGGTGGTCAATGAGAGAAGCTGTCTGTTGAGAGGCATTGTAGCAGTTTGACGTTTGGTTGCTGTAATGAATGTTTATACCGCTAAGAAATAATTTCAAACTTAAATCTACCAAAGAAACGTCTGTTTTTCTTGTTTTCTTTATCTTCTAATTCTGTGTGTTCGGGTAAAGGGGGGATGTCTTTTTTTTTTTTTTTTTTTTTTTTTTTGCAAATGGAATTTTGTTCCCCAAATGAACACAAGTTAAATTATACAAGTGAGCGTGCAAATCTCTAAAGTATACTAGCAGTTGATGTGTTTTATTTGTGTAGAAAATTAATCGCAATAAGGGTTGCAAGTTTAATTTTCATTTATCTCCAAACTCATTTTTATGACTTATCTCCCTGTCCCCAAACAACACAGATTTAAGGATTTTAGTACAACAATGTCGATATATATTTTAATGAATATAAAACTAATGAACGTTGTGAACATAACCTGTAATGGACTCTTGTATTCGTTGCTTACGAGATTACACAAGCTGGCGCATAGCACGATCGAGAGTAGGTCTCTGTGAGTCATGACAATTTCTGCCGCTAGGTTCGCCTCCCTGCCCTATGAAATGATGACTAGTACCATTGCAAAGCATTGTGCATCGTGAAAATAGTTCGATTAATTGTGCATTACTCATTGAGTACGAATATTACAAATATGCCAAGCATATTACAGTGTTATTTGAAGTTTGTTCAGCTAAGTTATATTCGAAAATTGTCTGTGTTTTGCTATGTGAAGAACTCTGTACCAACAGGTCGTATCTTTATAGGTTAAGGTAAATGTCAAAGTTCTCTCATATAACAAGCAATGCTATGTTAAAAGTGGCGAATTGCATTTTCCGACTCTCGATTGATGTGACCCGAAATGTAAAATAATTTCATGCATTGTTTCACTTACCAATGAATAGGCCTAATGAAAATGTGAACGACGTGATGTAAACATTGAAGATAATGTTGTTACTGTTTTCCCTTTCTCTTTTGGAAAATACCGACAAAAGTAATGAATTATCTTCATGCTGTACTTATTAGGTAATTAATGTGTATTTGTCTGTATTTTAGACCTGTGTATTGTTACGTAATTATCAGTGAATTAGGTTAGAGAACTTAACAAGGTTAGTATGAGATTAGGTAATGCACCTCAAACTGGTAACTAATAATGGCTGCTGCGAAATAGGCTGAGGTGGTTATCGTGTGAATCAAATTATATCTAGAATATCTAGTTTTATTATATACGGATACGTAAAGTTTTTTTTTTTTTTTAGCATGTGTTTGTAATTTTGTGAGGTTATGTCTAGCCTAATTTATTTTTAGTCTTGTATCATTACCAATACATTAATTTATTTTATATTCATTTCAGGTGTTACGGAGGTGTTACATCTATGGTGGCAACTCTACTTATGTTAGGATATGAAGTAACAGTATATATTCAACTTCATCATTTGCTAAAAATTAAAGAAAACTGTATGTCTTCGACTCATTCCATCGTCATTTCTTCTTATGTATGTGACCCAAGTTCATTCTAAAAGTGCTTCATTAAATGAACACTATAGACAACGTGATGGAACAATTTACAAGTTACTGTTAAAGTGCTCAACATTTTCAAGTGGTGCCATACCCATTGTTTCAAAATGTACATACATATTTTTACATTTCTATAAGAGGTGTCATAAATTATTTCAGCATATTTGTAAATTCTTCAAAATTAATTCTTCTAATTAATACCATAAAGTAATGAAATAATATAGCCTAGGCCTATATGTGATTTTATACTACCGGTATTGATGTTGATCTTGGTAAATTAATCCAATTTCACAGTGTTGTCTTTTGTATTGTGGTTCATAACAATTATAAAGGGAATGTACGTGGAAATGTTTTTAAAATAATAAATTCTAGCTCATGATTTTAAGTGGTCGTTTCAATGGGAGGTTATATTGGAAAGATGATCACAAATGGATAATTTACTGCAAGATACAAGAACTGAATATAAGTGAGTGTTCCGTTGAAAGTGAAAGTGAAAATTTCGTTTTACAAGAGCTAAGTAGGCGTAATATTTATTTTAGAAATTATATGAAAGCTACAGAATATGAAGAATAGACCTGTAACCATAGAAATCAACTGCGAATGGAGAGTGGCCAGGTTTCATTAATAATTGAAAGGAAGTAAAAATTATTTTCTTCTTATCATCCTGTTTTCAATATTTAAATTTAAGCACCTTTCTCTTCCTTGTTATTTCGTGAGAGATTACTTCATACTATCACATAAGCTAAATTTTTTCTGTACAGATAATAAAAATTACATACATAAGTAGGCTACTTGAATACTGACGATACAAACTTCATATACATACCTCATCAGGTATATTCAAGAAGACATCTAATGTA
Organism: Periplaneta americana; assembly: GCF_040183065.1. Taxonomy (NCBI): domain Eukaryota; kingdom Metazoa; phylum Arthropoda; class Insecta; order Blattodea; family Blattidae; genus Periplaneta; species Periplaneta americana. Next base: position 23,043,664 of record NC_091125.1, read on the forward strand.
ATAATAATAATAATAATAATAATAATAATAATAATAATAATAATAATAATAATAATAATAATAATTTATTTTAGCTGGCAGAGTTAAGGCCGTAAGGCCTTCTCTTCCACACAACCAGCAAAAAGTGTATATACATATGCATGAACTTCTGTAACCAGCACATGATTAAAATACTGATCAGATGTCCAACAGTTTCTTACTGCACTCTTCACTTCAAAAGTTTGGCACATAGTTAATGAAAATCTTGATCAGGAAATCAATCATAAAAAAGTTAAATGTAGACGTTTAAAACTTTCCTATAACATAGGGCATCCTCATTGTTACTTTTAAGTTTTAGGAATGTACGCTTATAACTGTATCACAATCTGAAATAATCATAATATTTATAACACGAGGGTCCTTGTAGATAGTCAGTTCCAGTGTTCTATATATAATTAAGAAATGGCCCAGTCTATTGCACTTTTCTATTTAGGGGCTTCTGATTAAGTTTCCTAATCACTTCGTATTTACTGGAAATATCTTTGGCAATATTGTCCAGTAGTGGCTTCACAAGTTTTCCCAAAAGAAAGAGGGACATTTCCTCATCTTTACATGTGTCGCACTTCAGTTCTTGCGAAAATCTTGGCTTCAGAAAAGAATACTACAGCGTTTACTATTACTATGCTCAATAGATTAATCAGTAGGCCTATAGAAATGTTTTCACCACTGCAAGAAAAAATCGCGTAATAATTATACTTCTCAATTATTGTGACTTTCGTATTTTTTTAAAAGATAGGGAAATGTTACGCCTTCTTGCAAATGCTTAATTATGAATTCAAGGAAATTAAAGATAATGCAGTATCTTAATTAGTTGCAATATCTTATTTAATAACAATATTAATAATATTAGGTGAAAAGGGTAGGCAATAGTGCGTATATGTAAGATGTCAAATTAATTTATTTCCGGAAATGTTTGGTGTATGAACTGAAGTACAGAGCAGACAGTCCCTCAGTTTATATGTAATATGTTTTAATATCAAGAATGACAGCCTTTTATTGTAATATAATTGAGGAGTAGAAGTTTGTAAATTACGTCTATTGTCCATAAAATATTGTACGAAGCATTTAATAAGCAATGGTGAGTCCTTTAAATGTCTCAAATGCCAATGTCTTTTAAGTGTTCTGCTATGAATATATAGGGCAGAACAGCGCTCCGAGCGGCGGAATTGGCATTACGAGGGAACCACTTCAGACTCGTTTTTCAAGCTCTACGCGCCAGCTTGTGTAATCTCGTAAGCAACGCTTGTATTAGTAAGTTATCAGCGTTGCCAACCTCCTGTTGAAAAATAAACTACATAGGCGGGTTATCCCGATCCTTTTCCCCGGGTGATTTCGATTACTTGTTCACGTTTATTTGACGACGTAGTTGCTATATTTTTTTTATTTTCCTGTTGCAGATGGGGAAAATATAAAAGTAAAAAAGAGAAAACGTGGACAGAAAAGGGTATGGCAGAGGCTCTCGTTGCAGAAAGACGTTTCATATCTATCTATATCTATTCTAGGCGGTTTCTCCACAAATATTACTAAACATGCAATAACGCGAATGAGTTGGTTAACACAGTCTGTACAACCTGAATTGATTACAAATGCTTGCACGATGAAGTAGACATTCGGCACATAGGCTATATTCTAACAATTTGTGATTCTACTGTTACGTAAGGCAATTATTTTGAAAACGTTTGTCCCCCATTGGTTCTACTAATAAGTTGTATAATTATGTCATAGTATAATGACTTATATCAAATAATAAAGATAAGTAATAAACGGAAATAAACAAAGATATATATTTTGCTATTATCATACTTGCTTATCGGATCATTATGTTTAGGAAATAGAGAAATTATGTTTAATCGGATTTTATCTCTTTCTTCTGATTCTAGGATTTTATAAATTGTGTGTCCAAATTTTTGTGACACTGTAATATCCCTTTTAATTTGACTATTACAGTTTCACTACTCATACTACTTTTGACCAATAAAACGGTATGAAAGGACGTCTTTCAACCAATCATGGCTGTTTATCGCTATAATTGTATCACTTCCCTACCATTTGTTTATTTTGTCACATCCCTAGCATTTGTTTAATTGTTATCCAACATTTCAAACTGAAAATTCTTTACGGTACTATAAAACATGCTTTGTGATCGTCATTTGTTTTCCATATAATATATAGTCGACTAAAAATGGCGGCTCCGTTCAAACGTTTTAGTGAAGGTAACATTAGTGAAATAGAATTTAGCAAATCAATTAATGTCTATTTCATTGTATTTATTTACTTATTTATTCGAATGACAGGTACATAGATATCTTATCTTTGACCTAAACACAACATCAAGATTAAAACAATTTAACGTGATACAACTTAAAATTAAATCTAATAAGATAACTGAACAAAAACCTTAAAGAACTAAGAACTAAACATAGGCATGAGGCTTCTTGCTTCCCAGTATCTGGCACATTCTGTCAGTGATGTTAGATCTCGGCAGCGTCGGAGATGATCTCTATTCATCGCTTCTTGAAGGTCACAAAGGGTACAGGTTGGATTTTGGTGAATACCGAAACGGTGGAGATGCTGCGCCAAGCAGTCATGTCCAGTTGCAAGGCGGAAATGAGCGACTGCCAATCTTCTTGGTCTGTTAGTTATTGATAGAAGGTTCCTTCTCCAGTGTTTGCCATATGTTTTTTCTGCAATCTCATTGGAGTAGATGTTGACGGCAACTTCTTTGATGTACAATTGTATTGTCTGGAAGGGTACTGGTTTAGGAGATGTTTGTAAAATTTTAGCACCTTTTTATGCCAAAACATCGGCCTGCTCATTGCCAAATAAGTTTCAGTGCCCGGGGATCCACGGCAGTACCACGATTTTGTGTTTTGCTTGTAATAGTTGTATGGAATTTTGACAGTCTTGAATTGATGAAGACTCGGGGTCTGAGGAACCTACAGATTCTATGGCTGCTTTGGAGTCGCACAGGATAACATTCTTGAATTTACGTAGTTTGATGACATATCGTCGCCTGAATGCAAGAACTAGGTAACTTGATTTTTCATATTTTGTGATATTGAATTTTTATTTATTTATTGCACTCAGGAGTATGTCTAATTTTCTTTTACCTATTTGTTATATTGGAAAATAGACGTCGCTGGTATCGTTCGATCAGTTACCTAGTTCTTACATTACATTTTGTGCGATTTTTGCTATGCTATAAAAGAGGTAACTAAAACACGCAAATTTCGAGTTACCTAGTTCTTGCATTCACGTGACGATATCAGTTGAGTTAAGGCTACTCTGATAGCTTCAATTTCACCGTCATAAGCTGACCTATGGGTGCCTACCGTTGTATAGAAAGCAAAGATATCGCTGTAAACACCTGCACCAACATTAATATCATCCTCCATTTTGGATCTGTCAGCATAAACACGAAGCCAATCAATTTCTGGATAATTAAGGTTAATAGTTTCAATTATTTCTTAATATATCTACTGGTGTTTCTTTTTACAAACAGGATCTTCCAAGTCTACGGAGAATAAAATGGAATTAGAAAGTATTGGACATAAAAATTGAGGAACAGACTCTGGAGTATTAAAAGTCTGATATATTTTCTTCAATTCCATGATTTTTTTGTATAAATCCATGCTGTGTTCTCAACCTTCTTTCATTGTATTAGAGTAGGCCTACTTTATTTCTACTAATCTTTATATACTTTATTTTTGTTTTTATCATCTCCCTACCATGTGTTTCTTTGTTTGCCAACATTTCAAACTGCAAATTCTTTACGGTACTATAAAACATGATTTGTGATAATCATTTATTTACCGCATAGATAGTCAACTGAAAATGGCGGCTCCGTTCAAATGTTTTGGTGAAGCTAACATTAGTGAAATAGAATTTTAGTAAGTCAATTGATATTTTATTGTATTAGAGTACTTTGTTTTCTTCTAATCTTTATATAGGCCTACCTTCTTCTAATCGTAAAATATTCAATTAAATCCCACTCGAATTTGGTTTTCTTAGATAAATCAAAACCTCTAGTGAGATTATTGTTGACAAAAATCTATAAAGTAAAATGAAACATTTTAAATTACTAATTTAATAAAATTAGTTTCACCATTGATTGCTATTGTATTACCCTACATTGATTTCAACATGTTATGCGACCTCATAAATCATCTTCGTCCCTTGTCAGGACTATCTTGACATAACCGCCCCAACACAGTGGGTTATTATTCCCAGGTGACTATCGTCGATTGAATTATACACTACAAGCTCTGTTAATCTACTTTCTTGAACCAGGGAGTAGCCTTTGAACTTCGGAAACCTTCCCTTTCAGCACAACGTTGAAATCCCCAAAACAAAGCAACACAAGAAGGCTGAAAGTTCATAAATATCTTAGTTAATTTGTGATCCGAACTGAGCTACGGTCGTCTGCTCTTCCCAAAACTTGTTATTGTAACATAAGCTTTAATTCATTAGAGAAGGACTCCTGCATCTCATTTTAATGATTTTTCTTCCTTTAGGTAAACCGCTTGTTCTAGTTCCACTAGGTTTTCTTTTAAAGAGCATAATTATTTGGATATTATACAGGGTGAAAGTGATATAACTGTTCAGATTGAAGAGGGCAATAAAATACATTAAAATAAATAAAAAACGTTTATGCGTTTTGTAAATTAAGTGCCTGGTTAGGCTAAAAGTCTCCGTAGTTTGACAATAACTCGTCGCCGGCTCACGTACGAAAACATACACGCACTCGGTCTGAACAGCTGAGTTCCGTCCCTTAATCACTACAGTAGGTTTCCAGGCTTCCTAATGGCAGGAAACAACGATACCTCTAACATTTTTATTTAATTTACAAGACAACTGTCCATTTTATTGAAAAACTGCAAATGGAGAAATAACTTATCAGTTTCTCTTATAATAAGAATCATACCGATAGTAGTTAATTAGATATTAGATAGAACTTTATTGTCGAAGGCATAGTATATGCATAGACTTGGTCAAATATATTCAATTACATTAAAAATAAGTCTAATATAAAATACATTATTCATTTCAAGGGCCCATGTGTGCATCCTCAAGATTGTAGGGACATAATTTTATTAATTTCGTTTTTATATAATTCCTAAATTTGAGAGAATTTTTTGTATATTTGATGTCATCAGGCAAACTATTGTAGATTTTGATACCAAAGACCATATAGGTTCTACTAGTGTTTGTAAGATGGTGTGCTGGAATAGTTAAACTATTTTTGTTACGAGTATCGTACGTATGGGAGTCACAATTTTGGTGAAAATCAGACAGATTTTTATAAATTAGTTATAAAACATTAAACATATATAAACCATAAACAGTAAGAATATTGTATTGTAAAAAATGTTCCCTACAAGAGGTCCTACTGTCAACGCCTGCTATGCATCTGACAATACGCTTTTGAGCAATAAATATATCGTTCAGCATGGTTCCAGATCCCCAAAAACAAATACCATATGAAAGCCTTGACTCGACATGTACGAAATAATAAGACATTAATACATCGTAATTTATTATCGTCCTCAAAATTCTGATTTGATAACAAATGCTATTGAGTTTGGAAATTAAACTTGTGCAATGGGGTTTCCAAGACAAACAATCATCAAAAGTAACGCCCAAGAATTTAGTAGTTTCCCATTTACATAAGTATTGATCTTGAATAGAAATATTAATGTCCTTCAAATTTTTCTTATAAGAATTGTGAAAGTGAATATATCCGGTCTTATTAACATTTAAGTGAAGCAGATTGCTATCAAACCATGTTTTGAGATCATTTAACAGGTCACAACAGGTTGTCTCTAAATCCAGTTTATTTCCATCTTTTGCAATAACAGAAGTATCATCAGCATACATACACATAAAATAATTTCTTACATACATGGGTAAATCATTTACATATATAAGAAACAATACGGGGCCTAGAACAGAGCCCTGGGGAACACCCGCATCAATATGTCCATTCTTGGATCTATATTTGTGAGTATAATTATTTATTTTATGATCCTTGTGTAGTATTTCCACATATTGATATCTGTTTTGAAGATAGGAGGCAAACCATTTTAATACTATACCACGAATACCGTATCTTTCAACCTTAGCTAGAAGAAGGTTATGATTCACACAGTCAAAAGCTGTGCTAAGATCGCAAAAAATTCCAACAGGAGGCTTACCATTTTCAAGAGCAGACAGAATTTCATTTAATACGCTATAGATGAATACGCTATAGATAATCGAGTAAAATATTGTTAACATACAAAGGAAATTATTTTTTTTCTAAAAAATTATTAATTTGAGACTAATATGATAGAGAAAAAAACCATTTTGTTTTTTAACCTACATGTTTGAATACTGAATGTAAAGTATCATTCTGTTTATTATTGAATGTCCCTGCGAATGGTGCACAGGACTTAGAAATTCGTAAGATGTTATAACATATTTGAAAAAAAAATCTTCAAAGCTAATATATTTACTTCATTAAAATGGAGATACAAATATGAAATACTGCTAATAAGTTACAAGATTAACAAAATTTCAAAGTAAAAATTATCTCTGCTGAGAAAGCACAGAATAAGCATTCATTAGAAGGAGTTTTCCCAACCATAATACTGAATCCAGGTGACTCGTCTCTCACGTCTTTTCTCGAACTTGTTTTATGACTCCTTGCATTGCTTTTCCATTCAATTGTTTTCCAAGTTTCTTGGAAGCTGAGGATTCCCCTCCTCCTACAGAAAACCAATGTAAAATGATGAAATACTAAAAATACTAGTATTTTGTGACACACTGATGTTGTAAGTCATAACTTTAAAACATATCATAATTTAAAAACGAAATCAATTAAACATACATTGCTGTAAACGTAGATTATTTCTCTTTAAGAAAATATGTCATTAATATTACTAACACTGAGGAATAACAATGCATATTCAAGAAAATAACTTAATGCCAAATTTGTTACTTTCCTCGAAAACGTAATGATGATAAACGTTTAAACAGAGCAGCTTCTAACTGTAAACTAACACATTCCCGCTAAAGAAAGTAATAGTGCGTAGTAATTTGGAATGCTTCCGTTAAAATGCAACTCGTCTCAGGTCGTATATCAAACTATTTCATATTTGTAACACTTCCTCTGTTAGAATTCCTTTGTACTCTCTCCAAGGAATAAAATCCCCACAGTTATATTACTTCCAAAATTTTTTTCTGACAACATATACAGTATTTATACTGTTTTTGTCTTTCGTTTCAGCAGGTTATTTCTCGTTATTTCTGACTATATCTTTATCTAACTCCTAAGATTGGACAGTTCACCAATTCGGTCGTCACTCTTGTGAGAAATTTGAACCAATATTAGCCATTTACAAGTAGCAAGACTCTGTGGTCAGCACGACGCGGCGCAGGGACACACTATGTTCTCCTCGGTGGTTCCCAGCTAACCGTTGGATCCGATGACAATGACGATTGGATTAAGAATTAAGCTGACTATTTCGTTTATATGACGTCATTCCATTTTCGACCAATGAAGTGTAATGAAATTTTGAATTCCAACCAATCACAGTCAGACTTTGCGATAATTTCTGCAGCTAGATTTATCGCTATCAATTTATCGCATGGTCGTTCTTTTGTTTAGTCGTTGTCGCCAACTGTTTCCCCGTAAATTGATGATCATGAATACATTAAGATGCAATTACACGGTTAAACTTTTCTTTCAACTTTAAAGCAATGAATACAACATTGATATTAATATTAATTAATATATTTACGCAGTGAAGACGACGTTCAAAACGGCACACCATGTAGACACAAAATCTTTATGCATCTTAATTGAACGCAACTTTTAAATTTGATTCTTTCAATATTCTTCCCAGATTGCACGCATACGCGATTGGAATATTGAACTGTGTAGATGCAGCTTTAGTTCCGTTACACACTATAGCGAGAATGCGTTTGTCGAGCTATAAAAAATGCTTTCGTGTAGCACTCATTGTAAGTAACGGTCGAAACAAGGCACAGCTGACATTGGTCCTGCTTCCACAGGTAGGCCTAACGTAACCTATAAAATTGTAGCCTATAACATTTGTATTGAAATTAAACAATTAATAGACGTTCAAATTTATGTAACATCATGTCATATCAAACTCAAAGAACTTGCATAGTAATAATGTCTTTGATCAAACTGCCTTCCGTATGGCGTAATAAAATTCGTGTTTTAATTAGGCCTGTCTATACAGAGATGGCTTTACTGTGTAGCAACATGTCTCACTGTGAATACATAAGCATTGGTATATAGCTGTCCCCACTGTTACTGTTAAATTAAATTATGATTTCAGCAGATAATGAAAATGTATTTGTTATAATAATAAGAGAAAAGTGCAGTACATGTAATTGACAATGTTAAACCTGTATTTCGCTTTTCGCAATTGGCATTACTGAATAATAACATCGAATTTCTTTATTGCAATAATCGATATTCATCTACGAGTATTTCAACTTCACGATGTCTGAATAGATTAAGTATTCGTTAATATACAATTATTAACATTTTGTGATCGAATTTTAGGGATATATTATTTAAATTTTTATTTTATTCACGAAATAGTCCTAATAAATGTCACTCGAGGTCTGAGATTTCCCAGGCAGATCTCAGACCTCTCGTGACATTACTACAGATAATAATGTTGATAATGGTAAAGTTTCTCCATCGCTTCATCTTCTATTTCTCTTCCAGTCACCGATGCATAAACCATTACATTTTTATGAATCTTCTGTAATTTCGTTTATTCGTTAGGTTGTAGAGGTAAAGCTTTCATCTGAATGATGTGTCAGTTTCTTGCGATATTGAGTTTGACAACAGTATTTCTTACTCTTAAATTAATGTTAGTGCGGCACTAATGAAAAAATGAAGTTAATACCTATTACAAGCCATGGCGACCAAAAGGATAGCGAGAGGTTAAGGCTCCCATCTTTGCAGACAATCGGCTATAGTAGTAGAATGGGTGTCAGATGGCGCGCTTGCCATTTTTGTACTCATGGAAATATCCCTGGCACTCATTTTCGTTAACAGGACATGGTACCGCAATGATGAAAATGACACCATAGAATAGAATAATATAGAATGTTTTATTTTCGCTAGCAGAGTTAAGGCCATAAGGCCTTCTCCCCACTTAACCAGCCTTAATTAATACAATAGTAACACACATATTTAAATTATGGATATATTTACAATACACTAAAGATTCTTCAGCTATATTATTCAGTTACATTTTAACGACTAGTAGGCTACATGTTTATTTAATTTGAGGTAAAGCCTATACGAAAAAGTAATAACTTAATTTATGAGCTCATTCATTCATTCATTCATTCATTCATTCATTCATACAGTCATTCATTCATTTATTCATACATTCATTCATTCATTCACTTAGTGTTCTGCCCAAGGGCAGGTTTATCACTGCAAACCCAGCTTTCTCCAATCTTTCCTATTTTCTGCATTCCCTCTTTGCTTCCTCATATGATCCATATATCTTAATGTCTTCTATCATCTGAAACATTCTTCTACCTCGAACTCTACTCTCGTTCATCATTCCTTCCAGTGCATCCTTCAATAGGCAGTCTCTTCTCATGCAAACCAATTCCTTTTCCTGATCAGTTTCAGCGTCATTCTTTCTTCACTCACTCTTTCCAACACAGCTTCATTTCTTATTATGTCTGTCCACTTCATACGTTTCATTCTTCTTCATATCCACATTTCAAATGCTTTTATTCGCTTCTCTTCACTTCGTCGTGATGTCCATGTTTCTGTCCCATACAATGCTACACTCCACACAAATCACTTCACTAGTCTCTTCCTTAGTTCTTTTTCTAGAGGTCCGCATAAGATGCTCCTTTTTCTATTAAAATCTTCCTTGCCCATTGCTATCCTCTTTTTTTGGGGTTACTTTACGACGCTGTATCAACATCATAGGTTATTTAGCGTCTGAATGAAATGAAGGTGATAATGCCGGTGAAATGAGTCCGGGGTTCAGTACCGAAAGTTACCCAGCATTTGCTCGTATTGGGTTGAGGAAAACCCCGGAAAAAAACCTCAACCAGGTAACTTGCCCCGGCTGGGCTATCCTCCTTTTGACTTCTTGGCAGCAGATCATGTTACTTATAGTACATCCCAAGTATTTGAAGCTGTCCACTTGCTCTACCGCCTCATGTAGAATTCGCAAGTTTATCATCTTTATTTTTTTCTGTGACCATGCTATTCGTCTTATTTGCATTTATCTCCATTCCATCTGCTGGCACCTATCATTTAGCTACAGTAGAATATCCCTTAGTATCATCTCCTCTTCTGCTAACAACGCCATATCATAAGCAAATCTTATACATTTTATTCTTCTTCCTCCTATTATTACTCCTTTCATGTTCTGAAAACAGTTCTTCACCAAATCCTCAAAGTAGATGTTGAACACGGTAGGTAATAAAGAACATTCTTGACGTACTCCTCTCCCAATTTCACTTCCTTCTGACATTTTATTCTCTATCCTGACTTTGACTCGTTGCTTCATATAAATATTACTGAACAGTCCTCTCTCTTTCCAATCCATATCCATTTTTCTTTAGGATTACCATCACTTTATTCAAATCCACTCTGTCAAATGCCTTTTCTAGGTCCATAAATACTACTGTACATAAACTTCTTTATTCTTCTTTAGGTATCTTTCACCGATTGTTCGTAGCAGTCAAATTGCATCTGTCGTACCTTTTCTCTTCCTGAAGCCAAACTGCTCTTCTTCCAACTGTTCTTCCATCTTAGAATATAAACGTCGATTAATATTCACAAGGGAATGTTCGCCGAGTGCGATATTTGACTGATAGTTTTGAACTCCTTACATTTCTCGGCATTATTTTTCTTCGGTATTGGAATCAACACTGTCTTCGTAAAATATTCAGGTCATTCGCCTTTCTCATATATTTCGTTGCATAATCATAGAATTTCCTTCTTGTCTTCACCCAAGCATTTCACTAATTGAATGGGGATTCCATCAACTCCGGTTGCTTTCCCATTCTTCATTTTTTTTTAGCGCTAGTTCAACTTCTTCACTTAAAATAGAAAATCCTTTTTCGTCTTTTGATACGGGTCCTTAGTCTTCTATATCTAAGTCATCTGGACGATTTCTTGTCTCATATAACTCTTCTACATATTTCCTCCATCTGTTTAGTACTATTACTTATTTATCTGTTATTTCATTTCCAATGTCGTCCTCTATCAATCACATGAATTTCTTGTTCTCATTTGTGAATTCATAAGGTAATGTAATTCAATTCAGTCTACGTGGAATATGTAAAGAATGTTAATTAAATTGATATAGCTAGTTGGTGAAATGATGAGAGTTAATTTAATAGTGTTTACAAGAATTACATTATAGGGAGCAAAATATAAATCTAAAATATATTGATACAATGAGAATAATATTAATGTAATGAGATTTTACCATTGGAGGTTTTATATTCTATTTAGGGAAATTAATGGTGATAATAAGAATGGACACATATTAGTTTCATTATAAGTAACAAATATTAATCAGTAATTAATCTGGTAAGTAAGAGTTTATGCAATTTTGACCTAAATGAAGTCATTGTCCAACAACCCCTTAAATCCCTCGGAAGCGAGTTCCAATTTCTAGCAACTGAAACAGTATAGGATGAAGAATATAAAGATATCCTGTGGTAGGGTATAATGAGTAAATTGTTGTGATAAGACCTGGTACTTAGTTGATGATATGCGAATAAATTTTGAAAACAAGAAGCCAAGTAGATTGGGTTATCAGTGTGTAGAATTTGATATAAAGGAATAAGAGAATGCACGGCTCGTCGATCGTTTAGCCGTAACCAAGACGAAGTTTGGAAACACGAGAAACATGATCATACTTACGAATATTGCAAATGTAAGGATGCACACGTAGTAGCCTGCTCAAATTTTCAAATTGTAATATAACATCGCAGTTGTCGAAGTGTGGCATCACGAGTGTTTGTACAAGGATTAATTTTACTTTATCAGGGAGAAAGTGTTTTAGTCGCTTTAATGAGTGAATAATGGAAAATATTTTTTGGAAATTTGATTCACTTGTTCATTCTATTCCAGATGATAATCCATATATATTCCAAGGGAATTCCAAAGGAATCGAACCCACGATCTTCCGGTTTACAACATAGCGGCTTGAACGCAACTCTACCGCTCGTCCCGCAGTGAGGAAAACCTTGATAAAATTTAAAAGAAAGAGCCTATTTGTAGTATAAATAATAAATACAGTTTCATAAATTCGTTTTCATAATTTGGAAATTCACACTATTCTTGCACATACGTCAAGCAGATTCGGTGAGACTTTAAAATCTTCGGTGAGAATTGATGTATTTGCTTAGGCATTTTGATGCCTGCAGGATGAAAGGCAGCCACCTCGAAGAGATGTGGATCGTAACTAATGGCAGCTTCTCTTACAATTATCCTCGTTATTATCGGAGTGGGAGGAGTAGGTAATTCAGAGCGGCGGGGGGTGCGTGTAATTCCTTCCAGGTACAATGTACACACGGACAAGGAAGAGAACCCAATTTCACGCTGTTCGCCTGCAAGAATTCCTATGTGGATTGACATTATGTACAGCAGCACAAAAAAGTCCAGTTTTGTAGGGGAAATTGGTTAGTTCATGTTCAGCCTTCCCCATGTTCACGGAAACTCATTGGATATTGAGGTGTGCTAGCTATTGTTAAAGATGTGGGTTGGATTGCAAAGAAATACAATTATTGTAACCTAGCAGTTGTGAAAAGGTGATCCCGCTATAGGTGTGGTTCTTTGTAATTACACAAATGTTCATTGCTCTTAACGGGACAGTTTTAACAAAGAGTTGGTAGTCGTGAGTTCGTAGTGGTAAAGAGATGATAGAGACAGGAATAAGGCTTTATTTTCTGTTTCCCTTTTATCTTCGGCAATGTGAGTGGTATACGAAGGCTCAAATTATAACATTCAGAAAGCTTAAAGTTAGATAATTAAGTAATATAAAAATAAAATTTAATTTCATGTATGTTAACGCTGCGGATGACATGAATGTGTCAGGAGAAAATTCACAAAACACGGGAATTTTACTTGAAGCAAGTAAAGCGATAGGTTTGGAACTAAATCCCGAAAAGACAAATTGTATGAGTATGTCTCGTGACCAGAATATTGTACGAAATGTGAATATAAAAAATTGGAAATTTATCCTTTAAAGAGGTGGAAATTTTCAAATATCTTGAGCAACAGTAACAAATATAATTATACTCGAGAGGAAATTAAACTCAGAATAAATACTGGAAATGCTTGTTATTATTCGGTTGAGAAGCTCTTGTCATCCATCGAGTCTTCTCTCAAAAATGCTAAAAGTTAGAATTTATAAAACAGTTATATTACTGGTTGTTCTGTATGGTTGTGAAACTTGAACACACACTTCGAGAGAGGAACAGAGGTTAAGGGTGTTTGAGAATAAGATACTTATGAAAATATTTGGGGCTAAGAGGGATGAAGTTACAAGAAAATGGAGAAAGTTACACAACGCAGAACTGCACGCATTGCATTCTTCATCTGACATAATAAGGTACATTAAATCCAGACGTTTCAGATGGGCAGGGCATGTAGCACGTATAGGCGAATCTAGAAATGCATATAGAGTATTAGTTGGGAGATAGGAGGGAAAGAGATCTTTGTGGAGGCCGAGACGTAGATGGAAGAATAATATTAAAATGGATTTGAGGGAGGTGGGTTATGATTGTATAGACTAGTTTAATCTTGCACAGGATAGGACCGATGGCGGGCTTATGTGAGAGCGGGAATGAACCTCCGGGTTTCTTAAAAGCCAGAAGTAAGTAAGTAAGTAAGTAGATAACGCGTAATCATTTTTAGAGAGAAGGCTTAAAGCATTCGTTCCCAACATTTTAAGTGTCACGGACGCCTTATTTTTGCGAACCCTCTAAAATTTTTTCCATAACTTAGATCCACAAACATATTCATTTCTTTTTTTTTAATTTTAGCTTTTGAATATAATCTCAAATTACATAAGCAAATATTTTTCATTGCTTAAGGAAATGAAATCTGTTTTTAGATCTACCATAAGATTATTATTGGTATGATTGATATTACCTTGCAGCTATCAGTTTTTAGAAGTCTGATTCAATTATTGTAATTTAGTTACTGTTAGTCGCAAACTTAAATAGTATTAAATGAATTATTTATACTTCTGTATTTGTTCCAGAAGGCCAAAGTACACGTTTAAGTTTGTACTGAAATTCAGAAAACATCAGGGTTATATGATCGGCATGCAACCGAGATTAGAATAGGGTCATTTTAAGAAACACGATTTTTAATTTCAAATCATAAGATAACATATTTTGACAGCTTCTGTTCTTCTTTGAAGGAAAAACTTTTTTTTGTCACCAGGGCATGGTTGTCACCCAAATGTTTTTACAATAGGAGGAAGGAAAAAATTCCCTTAATTGTGATGTTATCCACACCTGTGGAGTAACGGTGAGCGCGTCTGGCTGCGAAACCAGGTGGCTCGGGTTCGATTCCCGGTCGGGACAAGTTACATGGTTGAGGTTTTCTCCGGGGTTTTCCCTCAACCCAATTCGAGCAAATGCTGGGTAACTTTCGGTGCTGGACCCCGGACTCATTTCACCGGCATTATCACCTTCATCTCATTCAGACTTTAAATAACCGAAGATGTTGATAAAGCGTCGTAAAATAACCTACTAAAAAATTGTAATGTTAATGAATCAAGATGTCCATATTTTCAACGATATTGGACGATATTTCTATCACTTGTTGCTTGAAAGGCACTTAGAATGGGAAATTAACGAAATATCGATTGACAACTCAGTGAAGCCAAAAAATTAAACTTGTGAAATTTGAACCCTGATAATTAAAATTAGAGAATTTAAAAAACTAGAAATATCAGATAGTTTGAAAAAACTTGCAAGGCAAGAAAAGCCCGTCAGATGATTTCATTCCTGATGTTTCAAAAGTCTCAGAAAATAAAAATAAATAAAGTCAAGTTTCATTAAAATATCATTTCAAAACATATCTCGTTTCGTCAGATACCCTTCAAATCACTCGTGGACTCGCAAGGATCAGCAGATCACAGGTTGGGGACGGATGAATATAGCTGCTGTATCATGATGACTGGAATAACAAACAAGCAAAAATTTAGCCGAAAGTGCGAATTAATAAAACGATAGGCTACGTACTACAGAGGGAGCAGCGAAAAGTTACCGCACTATGCAGGGGACGTCTAGGAACAGATTGCCCGCAATCTATTGCTCGACTAACCGGTAAGCTGTAGCAGAGCTGGCGGGCGTTCAGTTTCATTATGGTAGGCCTAAAATTCCCGAGTGGTGGGGATGGAGTGCGCGTATAGTGGGAAGCGTACGGAGTGTTTTGTTGGCGAGGAGACACAAATAACACAAATAATATTCAGTAACAAGTGTAGTAATGCAACATTACATAATAACGTGCTTACAACAAACACGTTCCCTGCATAGTGCGGTAACTTTTCCATTCCTCTTTCTGTATATAACTGTTACTTCATTGTGGCTCAATCAGCAGCTTTTCTATTTGCAAGTTCAGTAGACCAGGGATTGATGCCTCCATAGGGATTAGGTGTGTGCCACTTGCTCGCCTTTTTAGCATCTTTTATAATCTGTGTTGCGGCCGCAACCGCAGTTCTCTCCGAGAATTCGAGCGTCGGTACTTCGGTAAACCAAAAGAATAACAACTCTGTAGTACATTTGACGTTCCTTTCAAATGCAGTGGTTATTCGTCATCAAAATTCGACGTGGGCGAGAAATGGGTGGCAAATTTTTCCTGAAGCCCTCTACGAAGGATTGTCCCTTTATGTGCTTCATGTACGATACGGGACTAACAGTTTTACTTTCCTTCTGGAGGAAGTCATGCTAAAGATTTCATTGCCCTATCAAGTTCGTCTTCTGCCGGATGTGAACAACGGATTCAATTAACTATCGAGAACGACACGATGAGAAATGCGTAGCTCCTATATTCGTAACATTGCTTTTTAACACCACAGTCTTCAAATAGTCATAGCATTGATAGACACAATGTCGTAACGCGGACCTCTAAAAATATCGAATCGCCAACTTACCCATCGTACTAGTGTGGTTTCCAATCAGCACAATACTGCTGCTGAGCCATTGTGTACATCATTTCTGGCGACTTCGTAAGACACAGGTAAAGGAGAAATAGTAACTAGTTTATGGGGTCGTAGTATGCACTAGTCATTTAAATGTGTCCAATTTTAATTTTTGTGCGGAGATGCAGATGTCTGATTGTTATACATAATAAGCCTTACATTCGGTAAGAACTTACGAAGAAATGACAATTACTACGTTCTGACTACGTACAAAGGAATATTACGTGTCGCTCTTCTGACATCGTCTGAGAGCAGTATTGTTCATAAATGAGTATAGACAAACAGTTGTTTGTAGTTCCCTTGACAACAAGAATGGGCATTTGTTTTCAACATTTTAGCCGTTAAATGACATTTCATCTACAATCTCATATTTCCAGAATGATGGATCAACCGCAGGGGTCATGTACATTGGCCACCAAGGTCACCAGATCTTACTCCTATCGCTTTTTGTCTGTGGGTGTGAATGGAAAGCGAAGTGTACAAAAACAAAGTAAAAACAGAAGACGAATTGGTCACTCGCATTATGAATATTGCTTCCCTCATAAAATAATTAGACGACCTCAGAAAAACGACACTTACCGTTATCAACATAGCGCTAAAGGGGTATTGAACTGTTGAAAATGTAGGCCTATTAATATTGTAAATAAGCAGTAAATATAATCATGAAGTCATTTTTCTTCACTTCTTTCCACTTGTAACACTTGTTACGGGTAACATTTAAAAAGCTGTATCTCCAAATCTATTGAAAAATGAATACATGTTTAAGGAATTTTTATACTCAAAATAGTCCATACCACTGCCCGTAAAACAGCCTATTTACTATTCCTCCTGAATTATCTTGTATAGACATATTATGTTAATTGTAGGTATAAATATATCTGCTTCGTGGTCCAGTATAATGAATCATCCTTCTATGGTGAAAAAAGGAAAAGCACACACATTTAACTCTTCTTTCAAGTAGCTGTAGCCTATCAAAGATAAGATTTGCTATTTCAATTCGGTTTCCGATAACGGAGTTACTTTAGTACATAGGACGAATTTAGAGATTTTCTTTATGAACAACCTCACGTGTTTATCCCACTGTTGATATTACACAGAGAATCAAGTTATTTCTAGTTTCGGTTTCTCCACTTGGCTTTATTGGCTCGTAAACCTCTAGAATTTAACGCTGGAGTTTACATACTTTTTGTAGACCAATTGGAAATTCGCGTTGCCAATAAAATGTCGGATTTCAGTTGTGCTGCTCACCTCACAATAGTTATTTAATATAGAATCTCGCTTATCTTATAAGCAATTCGCTCCAGAACATGTACTTTATGTCCTGCATTGGTTTCATTTCTTTTAAGCTTAAAGGTTATGAAAACTTTTAGTTTTATTTTCTGAATAACTCGAGGTATAAAGTGGGATTTTTGTTTGGGATATGTGATTCTCATATTAAAGTTTGCAGTAGGATTAAGTTTATCTTTCAAGCAAGTTCAAGTGTTCACCATTATGAATCGGAGCCTGCCTTTATAGTAGCACATCACAAGTTTCATTCGCTGCCTTCAGCGTAATATCACTTCATCCTATGTTTATTATTGTTACATAACTTTTTATGCTATAACCGAAATAAGAATTTATTAATGAAAGAGGATATCTACTTAAATAATTTTCATTTAGAATGTCTCAAATAAGAAACATAGAGATCAAAACGCAACTTCTCTAAAATGTTTTCACGATCATCTGCATATATACAGTGTCAGTTAAAAATTTAAAACCACAGTGAAATACCATGTAATTATACTTAGAACTTAAGCTTTTGTCGCAATAACGCTATAATTTTTATAAAAACTTACATCTATTAGTATAGCCTATACTTTGCCAATTTTCATTGTTTTAGGCCATGTATTGTAGATACAATGATTTTTTAAATATTGGAAGAATACACTAAAATATCATCACTTTTAGATGCATAATGCGCTGAGTATTCCCAATCTTTCGAAACATTACCATCAAAATTGTATGGTAGATGTAGTATTAGATGGGTATTACTGTGGTATAACAACAAAAGTTCCGAAAAAATTATGAAGAGTTTTCTTTAGCATTCATATATTTTTTTATACCGGTACCAAGAATGGGCAATTTTCCCTTGTTCTTCTCACATTAACCAGAGATTGCTGAGAGCGCCATCGGAACCGGCCTTAAGCAAACGTTGGCCTCGATTTGTAGTAAAATCCTCTCTCCAAGGCCGGTTCTAATGGAGTGCTCAGAAATCTCGGTGTTTTTTTTCTCTCTCGCTCTTTATGAGGGCGGGAACGGAACATCCCATGTTCTGCGACCTGAGGTCTATTGTGCGCCCCATGGGATGAGGTTTATGCCCATCGACCCCACCTACGCCGCACTGACCTAATAGCTAACACCCTGACGACCAGTTCCCGCCATCCTTCTAAACCCGTGTATCATTCTACGCCAACAGCCCCCCGCACATGTTTCCCCCTCAACGATCTGAGATGTAAGCCCCCGTCGGAGGAGAGTGGGTTCCGCTGCTGGCCACCAACTGTCACTCTTTGTCATATCCATGGAGGCCGGCCGAGACAATCAGCGGCTTCGGAGGGCCAAGTAGAACAACCAGAAATGAAGATTAAATGATGATAAGGGAGAAAAGGAAATGACGATAATGAATAGGGTTTCAATCTAATCGCCTAATATTCATCCGTAGGAGTGAGGGAGAAACCCAGGCAACTTGTCCTAAGCGGGGAATCGAAGCCCGGCCCGCTGCGTTCGGAAGCGAAGGCGCTACCATGAGATCACAGCGGTGGACAATCTCGGTGTTAATGTGTGAAGAACAAGGGAAATTTTCTCATTTTTAGTAAAGGTATAAAAATATGTACAATTCCCCAAAAAAGAACGAGACGATGGAATATTCTTAACACTCGAGAGGAGAGGGGGGGGGGCTTATCGTGGCCCTTGTATTTGTCTATGTCGTATCTCTTATATTGGTCCTTGTTTTCCTTGTCATGGTCCTTAACGTAATTCTTATTGTTTTTGTCGTGGTTCTTGTTGTCTTTGCTTGTCCATTATCGTAATCTTTGTTGTCTTTATCGCGGTCCTTGTTGGCATTTAATTAGTCCTTATCGTCTTCCTTGTTGCTTTTATCATGATCCTTATTAGGTAATTGTTGTCCTTGTCATTGCCCTATTGTATTAGTCCGTATCATGTTTCTTGTCGTGATCCATATCGTGGCCCATGTCGTGCTCCCTATCATGATCATTCTCGTAGTACTTGTCGTGGTTCATATTGGGATCTTTATTGTGGTCCCTGTCTTTATTATTGTTGTGGTTCTATAGTTGTCCTTGTCAATCTCATAGTAATTATCGGAATCCTGCTCCTTGTGATCCTTATCGTGGTCTAATATCGTGGTCCCTTTCATGATCATTCCCGTGGTGCTCGTCGTGGCCCATGTCATGATCCTCATCGTTATCCTTGTCTTTGTTCTTATCGTTGTCCTTGTCTTTGTCCTTAGGCCCTACTAATGTTTGACTTGTACAATGTATAGAAGCCTACGCTAAGCGCGTTCATGTACGGAGTAAAAGTATGTTTCAAATCAACTAATTATGTAAGACAAAATTGACTCTAAGTATGAGAGAAAATATTATACAATAGGCCTAATTGCACAAATGAGTTTATTTTACCGATGCTATTATTAAATCTTTATATCAGCCCTGATCACTTGTATATAATATTATCCATTCTCATGTTATAAAATGGCAAATATAAAGGAGAACAACTACTAGGATCTCCACTGTCGAAAGTGATATTTTTGGTAACGACTGCTAGATGGAAATACAGCTTCAAGCTATTACTCCATGCAATTCCATCAGGGTTATAATGTGATTTCTTTTCCATTCCCCAGATGACAGTATAGTGAAATTGATAAAAGTTGCCTTGAAAGTGCATTAGGTTGATCAATCTGTTATATGTGATCAGAGATATCAGTTTATATTTACAGAATTTTATTGTATTCCTACTAGTAAACTGTTTCACGCCGGGTGTGCATAATACTGCAACGCATCTGTAACATCGAATCGTATCTGTACGTGTAACGGTTCCATAACAATCGCATCGAGAGTCCGGCGTCACTTGGGCGCTGCTGCTGTTGGAAGGAAGAAATTATTGGTCAAAAGCAAATGATAAGAGTCGTATTGGCAACATGCTTCGTAGGTCAATGGTAATGAATTCAGCAGTCTTTACCATCTTTATGTGGATGCATGAAATAAAACTCGCCGCATCCTGTAGAAATGCTGTTATGAGTTCCGTACTTGTTTCGTTCAACATTAAAATTGACTTCGGACTTCCCGGAGATGATGTAGGTATATCATTGTGAGCTTTCGTCCGTGCAACAACATAATCCAACAGTAAGATTTGTTCCTGCTGCTTCTCCTGTGTTTCATTTAACATTTCCTTTAGATTCTATAATAGCATTAGTAAGATATACCACGTTAAGTAAATGTAGAAAACTATTCCGCCCTATTCTCACGTATACATTAGGTTTACAGAGACTACACTGTGTAAATTTATGTGACATTTATAGACTATAAATGAAATAAAACTAGTGTACATTTTTAATTACAGTGCAAACCCGGCTAATTCGTACATTACTAATTCGGATTTGCGACAACTCGGAGAGCTCTTTTTTTACACAATGCATTTGGAAATTAATGTTCCGCACACTGAAGTTAGAGGTGAATGCTAAGAGTGAAAAATATGGCGATAAATTCAAATTATCCAACATAAGATGCATTTAGACAGAGCTTTTTTTCTAGAAAGAAAGATTCAGGAACTCTAAAGTTTTCACTAAACACGTATAATCTGAATTATACAGAGTAAGCCTACTTATTTACCGACCTTTTTCTGTCGTACATAGGCCTAGCATTTCAAATTTATAAGTATCAATAAAACACATCTTCAACTTGCCCTATACTAACTTTATTTATGTATTTATTTGTTTATTTGTCTGTCTGTCTGTCTGTCTGTTTGTTTGTTTCTTTGTTTGAATGTTTGTTTATTTATTCATTTATTTATTTATTCTGTTGATATTTTTATACCCATACTTCTGTCAACAATAGCATTTCCGACACTTATGCATACAGAACAGCCAAATTTTCCTTTATTAAATACCAGCCATTCATGTTTCTTCTCGAACTCATTTTTTTTTTATCTAGTACTGTCCACACACTAGGTCACTCACAATCATTTCCCTATGCGATAGTTCAAATTCTCCCCTTGAAATAGAAGATCCTTTTTCATCTTCTGATACATCTGCTTCGTCTTCTATAGCCAAGTCATCTGGACGATTCTCTGTCTCACATGACTCTTCTACATATTTCGTCCATTTGTTTGTCTGTTATTTCATTTCCGATTTCGTCCTCCATTAACCACACGAATTTGCTATTCTTATTTGTGAAGTACAAACGTTTTACTTCGCGATAAATTAAACCATATCTTCCTTTTCTCTCTACATCCCTTATTTCTTTACATTTCTCTTTCAACCAGTCTTCCTTCGCCTTATCAGCTTGTCTTCTTACTTCGTTATTAAGTTTCCTGTAGTTTCTTTTACCTTCTTCTGTGTTCATGTTTTTCTATTTTCTCCTTTCCTCCATCTTCTCCAACCTTTTCCCTGTGACCCAAGTTAGGCCAACTAACGACATTAAATCGAGAGTGGAGAACGACGAAAATAGCATCGATCAAACGTATTGAACTTATCGGAAGCTAGGAATCGATATAGGACTTAGTTCTTAGTTCTGCCAAGTAATGCGCTGACAACCGTACATCGAAATTCAAATATTGAAAATTTTAATGAAATTGTGTTCCTAAATAACACATACTTCCAGTGAAATGGTACCGGAATACTACATTTAGATAATGCAAGTGAACCGCAAGTAACGTCATTAATTCTGGTGGATGATTCCCTTAGTAAAGAACAACAAAAACGGCAAATACATTTTGCTATATTTTGAATAGTTTTCCAGAAAAACTTTAAGGGGAGTTGATCATAATCGCATGCAAAATAATGGTAAAAATAGCCTATCTTCAAGCAGTTCATAAATATAATACTATTTATCAGAGATCTTTCATTTTTGTTAGCTATGTGTGTATACATATTACGCTATAAAATGAAAAAGAATGGTTACTCTAGAGTAAATCTCTATCCTTAAATTATTTTTTTTAATTAAGCACATTTCTTTTTATAAATTCACTACATGTCTGTGATTAGGTACACTCTATTCACTTATTATAGGACATATTGAATTGAAAATTTGACCACTTACTGCTAATAGATACTAAAACATATCCTACTAAAATTATTCATGTATCTGTAATATTATGGGCATAGGGCTTATAGCAATCATCACCGTCAGTAAAATAAAAAAAAATGACGAAGATTAGTATAAGCCCCATGCCCATAATATTACAGATATTTTAATAATTTTAGTAGGGTATGTTTTAGTATCTACTAGCAGTAAGTGGCCAAAAATTTTAATTCAATGTGTGCTATGATAAGTGAATAGAGTGTACCTAATCACAGGTATGTAGTGAATTTATATTAAAAATATGTTTAAATTAAAAAAATAATTTAAGGGTAAGATTTACACTAGATTAACCATTCCTCTTTCATTTTAAAGCTTAATGTGTATACATATATTATTAAAAAAATGAAAGAGCTGTGATAAATAGTATTACATTTATGACTGCTTCAAGATAGGCTATTTTTGCCATTACTTTGCATGCGATAACGTCCAATTCCCCTTAATTTAAAATACATAAATGATGAGATTATGCAACGCTGTACTCAGAAGAGAGTCCACATAGGTTATGTTTCTCTGAGCAAGCTCTTCACTTGGCTTGTTCTGAATAGAGAAGTGGAAGGTCAATGTCATGTACATTGTTTTTGAACTCGTAAGAAAAAATACCGATGATGTACCATTCAATTTTTGTGTTTGAACTGTGTTAGAGAACGGAGAATGAACACTGCTCATTTCACGTCAAACAAAATCTTGGAAAATTGAAAACAAATTCTACAACCGAATTTTAAGTAAATGTTCAGAGAACAAAGGTAATAAGATACGCTTATTTCAAAATAAATTTAAAATATTAAGAAATATTTCTACACTCTCATTTCAATTGACTATTCTAGACAACGTAACAATAATTATGTTTATTTCACATTATAAGAACAAAATTTTAAATATTTAAAACCCTGAAGGAAAAAATAAAATTACGATATGCTAATTTTACGTTAAACGAACAAAATTAAAAATATTGGTTTTAAACTCTTCGATTCAATTTTAATTGAAAATTCGGTCAATAGGGAATAAGAAAAGCTTATTTTACGTTATACATATCTAATTAATTATTCAAAATATCTCTGTTTGTCGTACTACAAGTATTTTCTTCAGCCAATTAGAAATAGTTCCTTCCCATTTTAATTTTGAAAAGTAGTCGGTGAAATTATATACAAGAAATCAAATTTTTCGAGCCGTCTTTAAAAACAGTTGTGTTTGTGTTAAGTTTACATATCTCGTTGTTTCACCCATTCTTCGCATTCCGAGCTGTTTCTTTTCAGACAGCGTTGTCAGAGTGCATTACGTTTTGAAATTCCTTTGCAGAACGAAAACTTACATTTATTCGGATCAAATTTCAGCACATTTAAGGAAAAAACTAAAATTCTTTCATAATATACTGATATCTTAAATTGACTGAACATATTGGAAATTAATTCAATAACTATCTCAAAATACGCTATGAAATGCTTCATATAAACTTTTTTTTTTGTTTTTTTGTTTTTTGTTGTTTTTTTTTTTTTTTTTTTTTGAAAAGGAAACAAAAACGAGCAAAACTGTATGGAAATTTTTTGTTTAAAATATCTCGAAGAATAACTTCCTGAAATTAATGATATTACTTACGGCTCAGCTTGTATATTAACTGAACTTCTGGTCTGTTATCCGAAGTCCCAGAAATATCATCTTGCTTTAAAATAAATATGCCATGATGTATAAGAGCAGCGTATACAGATGCATAAAATATCTCTTTCTTTAAATCGCAGTCTGAACACCTCAAAGCAAGTAGGCCTACTTCCTATGCAGTAATTCATTTAGATTTAATAATTTAAAACTCATATTTTAATTAATGTTTTGCGATCTATATGTTTGTAAAATATAATTGTTAAATACTAAGTTAGTAATTAAACAACCATACAATATAATTAATTTTTGAATAAATAATCCTAATCAGTAAACTTTCTGTAATTCGGACTTTTATTAATTCTGACTGGATTTCCCCCATTTTAGTCCTTATTAGTGAGGTACTGTAGTTGGTTACACAAATATTATTTGAATTTATTTCAATATTAAAATCAGTATGACTTTAGGATTAAAAATTAGCAATCAATGAAAATCTTTACCCCAAAGTGTCAGTCAATTCGCCTAGCCAGCTCAGATGGCAGACCACTGGTTTACGATGACTATGAACCTACGTTCGTATCCTGGCAACGGCGGAGTCTTATTTGTGGTAGATAAAGCCGAAGTTTCTGAGGGGTTTCTTCGGAATGTTCCAATATTCTACTGTCACTCTACATTTCAATATTAGTTATCAATTTCATTCAGTATTATTCACCCAAAATTGTGGCGGAGTGATGTATTGTAAATGGTGTATAGAGGTGCATCAGTCTCAGAAGACATATCGCGCTTTCGGGGAAGTATGTGAAAGGACATACTACATAGTGGTACTCAATCGGAAACTTAAGACGTGCAGACTGTGTCAACATATTACATCACACAGCTGAGTCGCGATATCTACAGAAGCAAGACTGCTTGAACTTAATTCATTTCCAATATATAAGACATAAGGCACAATAAACTCATTAAAGGCTGCTATCTTTTGGGCTCCTCTTCAAAATCCAGGAAAGGAAAAATGTGTATATCAAAGGTTCCCTTTTTCAATTCATCTCTATAATTTATACAGTAACGCTTATAGTGGCTATGGCACTGGTTTAAAGTTGACTGGAGTTTCGTCTTTGCATGTCTCAGATCTAGATTCATATTCTGTTAAATTAAAATTAAATATTTGTTGAACAGGACAGTTTTGGTACAAATATGTATTAATTATAATCCTCCAAGCTCCATTCCTTTGGAGTGTGTAGGCCTAATATCAAGATTTTCTGGGTCGGGTATGTTTATCGAATACGTAAGGATTTATCTGATCATTTAGCTTCAGATAAGTGATAGGAAGATTTATGTCATTGATAACTGCTATCCCTTTCAGAAACATTTATTGAACAAGTAGTGGAATCGAATAGATATTTGACGTTTCCGAAACCGGCCATTAGAGTAATATTATATACCTCCGTACAAGCTTGGTATACTCTTCCCAGCATACACTGTTTTTCATATGTTTCTGAATACTACGCATTGGTACTATGTTCCTGCGCGGGTACTGTATACATCACCTCTTCATTTCTCCCTCCACAAATATTCTACTTGTCTGCTTATTCACTTAACGGCAAAAAGAATGGGCCGTCAACAATTTCTAAGTTCCAGAGACATAACACTGTGCATGCTTGTCTCGTTAAAGCCGTAGTTCACCAGGTAATACACAATTAAACCATTTAAATTTGCTGTATTTTGTATCAAATATGAATGAGGTCTCGCCCACCTCATTATATTTTGCTCGACTAGTATGACTTGTCAGTTTGTTTTTATGCCATTAAGTACGAGAAAAATTCGTACAACTGTTGAATATGGCCATAAAGTCATGTAATATGCGCTCCTGTATATATATATATATATATATATATATATATATATATATATATATATATATATATGACGTGTATCGTCTCAAGTGCAGGCAGTAAGGCCGTAACACGATACTACGAGAGGAGTTCGGCCGGCGTCGTGAATCGGGTCCCGGCATAGCTCAGTTGGTTAGAGAGCATTCAGCGCGCACAGCTGAGAGGTCCTGGGTTCGATTCCCGGTGTCGGTACGAATTTTTCTCGTACTTAATTGCTGTATTTTGTTTAGGAGTTTAAAATATGTTATAAAATCGAATGGAGGATTGATTCTAGATACATTAGGGCCTCTGAAGAATGAAATAATAATAAAATTGATAAATACAAAATCAACTGAAGCGAATATGAAAAGGAAAATCTAGTATTACGCCAAAATGATATTAACAGTCTCAGTAGCGTAAGTCGTTACGGCATTGGTCTATTGAGCGATATAATAGTAGTAGCTCAAGGTTCGAATCTCCCACAATCTCTTTTTTTAATTACAAATTTTCCATTATATACGTTTCGCAAAGCTATATTTATGTGGCGACATCTCTTAGAATACGCCCAAGCTCTAATAAATAATAAACCACCCTCTCTCTTCCAAGCAATTACTCCTGTCTGTTAATAAAATGTTCTGTCACGTCATTACGCTTGAAGATGCCAGAGAGGCAATAGAGAACGTGGCATACGGTGTCATCGAGCTGTGAGGAGAGAACATTTGACGATGGACCATGCCGTAGACCGTCTAGCGTATGCTGCTCTCCGACAGGACTTCGATTGGAAAAATGTAATTTTCTCCGACGAGGTAATTTTCTCCAGTATCAATGATGGTCCTGCCCTAGTTTGTCGTATGGATGGCTTCGTGGGACGACTTAACAGGTCGGGTGGCGTGAGCGTCGCGTGTTGGAGGGTGGATGTCATACGATGAGGTATGACTTCTATAACGCATCCACAGCCGGTTTACGGGAGAAGTCTACGAACACATTTTGGCAAATGTAGTCATCCCTTCCGCCCAAGAACGATATCCAGAAGGAACACTTTTCTTCTAGAACGATAATCACTCAGTACACACCGCCAACTGGATTCAAAGATGGTTTACGAGGAGGCTTGATGTCGACCTGGTCGACTGGCCTCCAAAATCACCAGGTATGAATCCGATTGAAAATCTGTGGGCTACAGTCAAACGGATCCTACGCTCTAATTGGACAGAACAACCACCCGTTCGGACAGCTGACGAATTGTGGAACAGAGTCTAGATGCGTGGGAAGAAGTGGCCATGAATTTAGACCTGTTCCATAATCTTGTGGACTCCATGCCGCGCAGAATGAGGGCAGTTGTTCACGCAGGTAGTTTGTGGACGAGATACTAGTCCCCACCACAAGCCTTTTTTTTAATATATTAACAAATTGTTTTTTTGTTTATTTAATTATGTTTGATATGCGTCCGATTGTTTTTAAGAAGTTAAACAAGTTTTTTTTGTTTATATAGACCAGGTCTCGCCTATTAATAGCCCACAGGTGATGGGCAAACATATTTTTACAAGGCAGGCATAACGAAGTTTATGAACAAATGCCATTTCATATTTAAACTAATAAATTAATTAAAAACTAAAACAAAAATAATAATAATTGTACCCTATCGGGAGGCGAATTCACAGCCTCTGGTACGGAAATCAGACATCTTACCACCGGGCCACACACAGCTCGTAATATTGACTATATTGTAGAAGGATGACTTTCAATGAATAGATCCCACAGCAATGCCTTGCATTGCGTTGCGTTTACACGAGTGAACCGCGCGATAGAACTTAGCATTTCTATCGACCAAAAGTAGGTCAATTCTTTTTGCCGTTAAGTGTACGTACAGTAAGCAGAGGTTGTACTCAGTACCAAAGCGTTCTAATTAGGGGTGTGTAAAGTAATGGAATATGGCGAATAAATTATATGTTTCCTTTTAATTTTCAAGAAGCATGGTAGAAAGAATATTTTGTTATTATGAATAATGTCTCAACCTGTTTAGTTGAGATTTATATAAAACATTATGATATCAGATGGCACTTCGATTTTGATCATACGAAGAATGTTTACAAACGTAAACAAAGGTAAGGGTTCAAATAGGATTGTTAAAAATGGTTCATATTATTGAAATAGTTCTTACATGCGACAAAGCAATGTGTTGTTTTAATTTAATTTTTTTTGGATGTTGAAATAGTGAGAAAAATTCCATGAATCTACAACAATAATTTGTTATTGTAAAAACCAACCCGCAATCACTAATAGTTGAAAATGTAGTCGGAACATTTGACGTATTTCAAACATGCAGGTGAGTCATAAAGAGCAGTACCCTTTTTCAAATAACAAATAAAACCTGCAAGAAATTGTATTAATTATTACCTAATGACAAAATCTCCTTAATTAACTCATTTCGCAGCTACGATGCTGGCAATCTTTGAATCCATGTATGTCTGCGAACAATGTTCTCACAAAATGAACTTGGTGAAAAATATTGCATGTACACGTCTAACAGCCTATCATCTCGTAACTGGTTTATGTTCGTGTAATAATAGATTTATCCTAATATTGACAGACTCGCCCCGACGAAACAGTATAGCCTATCTAGAGCTTATAAGTGATTATTTATTAGTGCTAAACCAAAGTGACCCTATGACACTTACATTATGTACCGATATTGGTTTTGATTTGAAATTTTTAATGTAATGACATGCCGTATTAGTTTTGTACATCCGTAAGTGGGAAAGAAGACAAGTTCATATACTGTAGTTATTCGTAGATGTAAACACAGTAACTACGTCCGAAATATTGTGGAAGGAGTGAATTAGAACATTTTTACCTCCCCTTCCTTATACTCATGCTTGACCTATACCGTTGACAAATTTACTAGATACGGAGATGAACATTTTTGTGTGGATAGGCAATCTTCGTACGTCCGTATGTATGTATATGGTTCATTTAATTGTCTACATCTTCAAAAAATTATTCTACAATATGGGCATAAGGTCCCGTTACCCCCTATAAATACCTCAAATATACACACTATTTAAGTAAATTTGGTCATAATGCTGATATACATCCAATTTACTCTAACTGTGTGTCCAAAGTGTCCAAAGAATCAGTATGTGTTCCATCATTCTCTTCACACTAAATAATGCGTCGCACGTCATCCTTAAACTCATCAATGGTGTCAAGAATGATTGCTGGTTGCAGTGTGATGGGGCATCTGCCCATTAAGTCATTTCCGTTCGTGAGCACCTCGATGAGATGTTTCTACAATGCTGGATTGGCCGTGGGTCACCTGTCATATCATTTCCTCTGGACTGTCTTCACAACCGGTAACAAAGCGCTGTGGAGTTTCATCAAGAAAATTGTTGTACAGGAACGGTATGATACCTTGATGAATTGAAGAACGCAGTGCGACGCATTATTTTGTGTGAAAAATTAATGCGTAACATACTGACTCTTTGGACACTTAGGACACACAATTACTGTGAAATGGATGTATGTCTACATTATGATCGGAATTACATAAATAGTATGTATATTCAAAGTATTTATAGAGAGTAATGGACTTTGTGTTCATTCTGTACAATATCTGTCATCCTACTATACTTTCTACATCACATTATTTTATTGAATACTGTCTTTCAATGATATGTTTCCTCCTACTCTCCTTCCGTATGAGTGTCGTTCAGTGGTTTATTCCGTCAGTTTATTGTCACCCACGTATGTTCGCACCATGTCGGTTATTTTACAACAGCGCTGTTATTTTAATTTTTTCGACTACTTAATTTATTACTTATTTTCCTTTATAATATTTGACTATTGTTCTCCAAAATTTCACTCCTACCAATACTGTATTTATTTTAGCCATCATCATCAAATGCTCTTCGGATTAGGCCGTTGGGCCTGTTCCGTCTCCTGGATTCAGCTGGTCCCTCCAACGCTTCTTCGGTCTGCCGATGTTTCTCCTTGCTCTTGGTGTGTAGTTTAGGATATTTTGTGGTATTCTTTCTGGGGGCATTCTGATCACATGGTCGTACCAAATTCTTCTGTATGTATCTAAAATTGTATTTATGTTTTGTATTTTAAATATGTTGTGAATGTCCTCTTTAGTGATCAGGAAGTGTATTTTATTTTAGTTCTGGTTTCAATTTGTCACATTCCACATTCGTAATGGTTCTCTTCCAATTTCACGAATTCCATGAAAAATGAAGTACGGAAAATATTTGTAACTATCTACTGCACTTCAAAAAACAACCCCTCAGACACAGAAAATAAGATATGAATGAACTGCAGACATACAGCGAATGTACGTTATTCACTGTACAAGGGCATAAATACGTAAGGAAGGACTGCAGTACAAAGACCGGTGTGTGGTCTGCAAGTAGGGCTGATACACACACACACACTCCTCAGACCGCAACACGACTGGAATACACGATGTATGAAGCTACCGAGAGTCCCCTCTCTTTACTGCAGTTTCCGCGTCTGATTACCGCTTCAGAATGTAATAGCCGGGACTGGGGAAATGAGTTTTATGTTACACGTACACTCGCAGTCAAATTGAGCAAATTTTGCCTGTACTGACGTAGAATACATGTAATGTCTTGTATAGAGAACTCCAGTCTCCTTCACTTGAAGTGATGTTATGGAAGCATTACTGAGAATGTCCGAGATAGCGTTAATACAGTGACTTCCTCTGTCCGACTGTCTAACGTATAAGAACTACTTCTCAGACGAACAGTGTTTTCTCTGGCAATCTTAACAACCAACATCTTCAGAATAGTCAGTCTGCAGGTTATAAGAGAAAAGCTAAGCTGGTTCGTATTTTGACAAGCCCAAGAGCAATTTCTGATGTAGGGGGCGGATGTCGATGACCTAAAAGTCTACTTAAAATGATTACAAAATGTCCTTGAAATAATGGAAAAATGACAAAATATTAAACAAAAATGATATTTAAATATTATTCGCCGTAGTTGCACCACAACTTCTTAAAAATTAATCACCTTGTTTCAATGACTGTCCTGCAAAAGTCGGAGAGAGGAGGCAACTTCCTGGAATTTGACTAAGATGAAGGAAAAGAGTATGCAACAAAATGAAAGTTTTAAGGGAAAACTATAGATTTTAATGAGGGTTTATAACGTTTTTCAATCAGGGCTGGTCCATGTCAATGCCTTCATTCTCGGTCTCCTCCTCCTTCCGCTCTTCACTTTTGTTATCAGACCTTTCAGATGAGGAGTATAAATGGCAAAACAAATTGTGGGCGCAGCGTACATTCTTGCAATCTTTATCTTAAAGATTTAACCATAAAGGGGACACAACGTCCTGTTGTCCAGGAAACTGTGAAAATTTCCCTCCCCCCTTCCAAATATGAATTCTAACAAAAGAGCAGTAGCACAGTAGCAGTCAAAGCTCTCACTTAAACTAAGCTGTTATCAAACATTTTATATTATTTCTGTTGTGCGAGGTGAAGCCTTCAGTGAAATGAGGGACGGACTTTAGAGTTTGTTCCAAACTATAAAACTCAAAATTCACTATTTTTCTCTTATTCAGTAGGTAATTGCTAGTAGGGCCTACTACCGCTCTGTTTCCTTGGAAAAAGATTTAATAGACCTATATGTAAAGAAGGAAGTGTGATGCATCCAAAATGATCAAAAGGTTCTTCAAAATATTAAAAAGACCAAAAATTCCGAAAAATGTAAAAATGACCTATTAGTTCAAAAACGTCAAAATATGCAAAAAAAAAAGGAATATAAGAAATTAATTTTGTACGTTGATATTAACATAGAAAGGATTTCTATATTAATAGGCATCATCCTAATGTGAAAAATAAGATGACTTTTCATCAACATCCGCCCCCTAGACATAAGTAATGTATCAGGTTTTTCTCAGGATATGCTGTCATCTATCCTGTTGTCATCATATCATTACTTTACCTATTAATAGTAACACTGGTGTAGTTAACTACGGAAAACTACCAGGATAATTCCACGCTATCGTTTTTAAGTCAATCATTAAACTTATTTATACTCAAGTCACCAATGTCAATCGAACTGCAATAACAGTTTTATTTTTTCGAGTTCAATTGTTTTATTTCAACACGCTGGAAAGTGTAAGAGGAAATGCTAGCAAACACAAAAGGTCAGCATGGAACTGTTATTAATTATAAAAATTGTACTATTAATTAATATTAAAGTAATTTCGCAACAAAAGATTTAAAATAAGGAAATAACAACTTTTAAATTTCACAACAAAGCGTTGTCATATATTAATCTCAAATGTTCACCTGTTTTATTGCAAGAAGGCCAAGGTCTTTACTTTATCAAATATTTCTCAATAAATTTCGTAATCTAGAAGGGTTAGGTACTGTAGGTATCTGTAACTTCTGCTTTCACAGAAGAATAATAGAATGCACTCATGTAATACAATTAATTTTTCGCGTGGGAATTTTCTAGCCGAATACCACTCTTGGTAATAATTTTCTGTAATAATTTCATTTCGATTTAAACTCATGTTTCTTATCATATCAAGAAATATTCGTTAAGCTCAATAAAATTATCAGAAAATTTTCAGTGCTTGTAGTGTTGCTGTTGAGAATTCACCAAAGTATTCATGGATTTAACCAAAAAAAAATAAATAAATAAAATATGATGGAGAATTAATAACGAATTAAAAAAATGGCACTGACGCCTTAGAGTTAGTTATGCTGCAGTGATAAAAGGCTGGAGAAAGAAAGCCAAAGAGAGAGAAACTGATATATAGACAGACAGGTAGAAACAGACAACGTTTGTGAGTGTGTGTGTGTATGTGCGTGTGTGTGTTAGAATCTACATTAATACACTGTAAGTATCTGCAACCCTGAGTAAAGACACATTGTTTCCTGTGTACTAGAGTGTAGCGACATCACAATTATAGATGAAACCACTAAGAAGAACTAGAAAGTAGAACTTTCATGTTCGACAGAAACAAAATATCTCAATCTTAGTAATGAACCATAAAACGGCGCTGAGACAAGTTACTAGTAAGAAGACTATCAGAAAAATTATTGCTACTGGTCAGTGACTTTTTACTCAGTGACAAGTCTTTTGCGTCTGAAAAGTTATAGCTGGTCACTAGTACATATTAATTATTTATTTTTGTTCCGACTAAAATATTGATCAGTGATTGTGATCACATTTATTTTTCGCGAAAGAAAGTGGGCTGTATTTAAATTATAGTGCAATAGGGTTTTCATTCATTCATACATAGTTTTCTGCAGAAAGGTAGGTCTTTCACGTAAACCCAGCATTCTTCAATCTTTCCTATTTTCTGCCTTTCTCTTAGTCCCCAAATATGATCCACATATCTTAATCTCATCTATGATCTGATATCTTATTCTGCCGCAAAATCTTCTCCCGTTCACAATTCCTTCAAATGCATCCTTTAGTATGCAGTTTCTTTTCAGTCAGTGGCCCAACCAATTCCTTTTTCTCTTCCTGATCAGTTTCGTTATTATTCTTTCTTCACCTGCTTTTCCCAATACATCTTCACTTCTTAGTCTGTCTGTCCACTTCATACGTTCCATTCTTCCATATCCACAATTCAAATGCTTCCATTCACTTTTCTTCACTTCGTTGTAGTGACCAATTATCTGCTCCATAGAATACCACACTCTACACGAAGCAATTCACTAGTCTCTTCCATAGTTCTTTTTCTAGAGGTCCGCAGAAGATGCTCCGTTTTCTATTAAAAGCTTCCTTTGCCATAGCTATCCTTCTTTTGACTTCCTGACAACAGCTCATGACACTACTTATAATATATCCAAAGTATTTGAAGCTGTTCATTTTAGATTATATTAGATTAGATTAGATTAGATTAGATTAGATTAGATTAGATTAGATTTATTTATTTAACCTGGTAGAGATAAGGCCGTCAGGCCTTCTCTGCCCCTCTACCAGGGGCTCATTTCGAATTCGCACGTTAAACTTCTTTATTTTCCTTCTAATGACATTGGTCTTCGTCTTGTTTGAATTTATCTTCATCCCTACTGCTCACAGCTGTCATTTAGCTCCAGTAGCATATCCCTTTGTAACTCTGCCAGGTTAAATAAACCATTATTATTATTATTATTATTATTATTATTATTATTATTATTATTATTATTATTATTATTATTATTATCTCCTCGTCTGCTAACAATGCCATATCATCAGTAAATCTTATGAACTTTATTCTTCTTCCTCCTACTGACACCCACCCTGTGTTCTGAAAACAGTTCTTCATTAAATCCTCTACTGTAAGTATATGTTGAACAGGGCAGGAGATACAGGGTATCCTTGGCGTACTCCTCTTCCTATTTCACTTCCTTCCGACATATCATTTTCTATCCTGACTATAACTCGTTGTTTCATATGAAGGTTACAGAACAGTCTTCTCTCTTTCCAACCTACACCAATTTTTTTCAGGATCCCTATCAGTTTATTCCAATCCACTCTGCCAAATGCCTTTTCTAAGACCACAAATAGCATACACACTTGAGTCGTCTAGTTTCAAAGCCAGCTACATCACATTTTTTTTGTAATTGATTTAATGCTGTATTTGCGATGTCTGTAAGTTTTTCTGTAGATCTGTGAAGAGTTAAGTTGGAAAATGGGTATTATTTCGTTTAAATTAAAGTTTGAAATTCGCAGTTAGGTTTAGAGTTAGCTACATCCACTTATGCATATTTTATATGAAATAGTATTAATTTGCTGTATTGTTGTCCACTTGGTGTCTCCTCTATTTTTAACTATCAATCATTATTATAGCTTTTCATTCTGTGTAGTTAACAAATTAATTAACACATTAAGGAATTAATTAATTCCAAGTCTATGCAAAATATTGTTAATAATAATTCAATTTCATTTTTGTGTAGGTTTTAAAGAAGTAAATTTGTAATTTTTTTTTCTTAAATTTAATTACTTGTATTGAAAAAGTTTGTATTGTCAATAATGTTGTTTCACTTGAAATAATTTAGCAGTTAATCAATGATAATAGTTTGACATTGTGTGCATAATTGCATTCTAACATAGCAAAAACAGCTAAAGCCACAATGATGGGTTCAAATAAAAAATGTGTTTCCCGCTAAAAATCAGAAAACTAGCAAATTCAAATTTCCGGTATATATATATATATATATATATATATGTTTGTCTCTGTCGTAACTTTATGGTGCAAATATAACGAAACTGTCTATAGAAAATCCGTTGTTAAATTTATTTATTTGTTTCCCCTGTAAAAGATTACAAAATGGTTGTATTATTGTGATGTACCGAAGTACGCATGATTTTTCAGTGCAAGAATTCTGCGTTACAGTGCAGAGGTGCACTCAACACATGGCTATCCTGTTTTTATCTGTGAAGTCCAAACATTTTACTTCGCGGTACATTAAATCATATCTTCCTTTCCTCTCTAGATCTTCAATATTTTTACATTTCTCTTTCATCCAGTCTTCCTTCGCCTAATCAGATTCTCTTCTTAGTTCGCTGTTTAGTTTCCTGTAGTTTCTTCTACCTTGTTCTGTGTTGATTTTTTTACAATTTCTCCTTTCCTTCATCTTCTCCAACATTTTCCCTGTGACCCAATGTTTCTTAATTCTGACACTTTCTCTGAATCCTATTGTTTCTTCTGTTATCTATATACGGCTTTTTAGAGGAGTAATAGTGTTTTATTGAGGCCAATTTATTATTTATTTACTTCTTTCTTATTATAATACAATGTTTTATAGAAAACTGTTAAAACATACTGTCTTCCAGTTCCTTTTCTTTTACTTTTGAAGAATTATTAGGATTCACTTGTTTATTAATCACATTCCCTCATCACGTCCAATTATTTTCTATTTGGAGATCTGCAGATTACTTTAAGATTTGGGTTTACTTTAAATGATGTTATTGTTAATGAATATATCTGATGACTTTTTTAATTCTCGAATTGATATGCCTATAAAGTGATTCGGAACCCTACCAACAGATTTTAAAATGTTTCGAAGAAGATTCTTCGTCTTTTGAGATAAAAAAAACAACTGTCGTCGAAGTCTCGATTCATAAATATATCCGTATCTGAGATCAGGAAAATCCACATACCGTACAGTACTGCTTCGTTCCCTTCAGTACACAGTTTCTGTTATATTTGTTATTGTATTTCATTATATGGTAGAATCTTATATCCCGAATTCTTTTGAAAGAAGCCCTTCTCAAGCTACTTCAGTTAGAATCTTCGGTGATCCGAAATTATATGGAGAACTTATGTCTTTACTGGGTGTCAACACATTTTGCTGCCTAAGCTATCTCAACCACAAGTGGATCGGTTGTGGCCGTCCTATCACAAGGCCAGCAGGATCACCTCACCTCTCAAACTGGACCTTTCATTGTCGGAACATATCAAGAGCTTCATATATGATATTTCTGTTCAGACTGCAGAGACACATTTTGCTCGTATTATTGCACCTGAAAGGCGGTGTAATCGTTAGGATATTATTTTTCACCGAACTCAAGAGTGAAACCTGATATCAACAAATGCGCGTGTTGTGATATCTCATGACTGGCCAACTACCATAGTATAATCTCTCGACATAAAGCATATAGTTGGATACCATATTTTATATTTTACCATATATCGTTTACTGTCAAATAAATGATATTATTATAAAATAACAGAAGCCATGTTAAATAGATGATTATATTTTAATGTAAAATATATATTTTATCGCAAGATTACAAAATCCATAGGCTACCTCCCTTTAAGCGATACATTCAACTGCCGCCTCTAGAATGACGCATTCAGAAGAGAAACACATCTGTAAGGTATCACAGCTGGCCACATCTGTGGCTATAGCAGTAGTGTGCTGACCTTCCATCCAGGTGGTCCAGGTTCGATCTCCGGTCAGGTCTGGGTGGAATTTATGGTGGACAACACGTTGTTCTTTCTCGGAGCACTTTGGTTTCCCTCTTTCATTCCAGCAACAATCTTCACTTCCCCCTCATTCCGTCTATCATCAATAATAGTAAAATAGGCTGAGGTGATGTTTAGAGGGTAGTACGGGTTTCCGATGCTGATCTAGGTTCTGAGAACTTGGGGCTCCGGACTCTGAAATCGGGCTCGTCAATAGATAATGGCACCAAGGCAGGGTATCAACGTCGAATTCACAAATGTCAACCGATCCAGCCGTTGGACTTCAACGATCATCGGGTATAAGGCGTACTATGGGTCTAAAAACGGTCTAAGTGTAAGGACCCATCCTGGATTCAGCCCTCAAGATTCAATCAAGTATCACAGCCAGTCCACAGTGTAATTAATGCTCTAATCGTATGATAAATATATTTTAAATTGAAATATAAATTAAACATAGATATTATTGTTTTATAATATTTGTTTGAAAATAAACAAGTTAAAGGTAAAGTATAAAATATATCGGACTATATTTTTAAGCCGAGAGGTGTACTGCGACAGACTGCTGATTGTGAGACATTATAGGTTACACGCGCGTTTGTTGACATTCAGGTTTCACTTTTGAGTTGAATGGATTATCAAGTGTTTACGTCCATTTCCTGCACTGCACATTCTGTCGCGTTGTGTCTTGTTGTCTTTGGAAAAAATTACTGCAAATGTCTCTTATGATGAAATATACCACAATGTAATTCCGGTACTTTGTATTTTTCACCTTCACAAGATACACTTCATTCTCTTCTTTCTTCCCTATATATATAAGGAATTCGTACGCCTATAATGCCATACCCCAAAACATTCTGATTCGTATTTCCAAAAATATTCATGTGAAGTGTTCCGACAGAGTTCGTAAATAGTCCGTACAGGCATATAATTATTTTGTTTTTACTTTGCACTATACACAACTGTTTTTTATTTATTTATCTGTTGTGTAATGGCGGCCTACTCCACACACACACACACACACACACACACTATTTCGTCTTGTTTTACTACGTTAACAGAACCTGATACTTTGTTTTATGCTAATGAACTTGTCAAGAAATGGCGAACAGTGACAAGACTGTCACATAAAAAACATAGGAAAACATAAATGTTTATCTTTCTAGCAACTAGTCATTAGCAATGCTAATCATTTGTCACTCCTCAAATTTGTGACTTTGACAAATATACATCTGATAAAAATAACCGAGACACCTTAGCTATCCTATTGCTTCTCTTTTTGTCTTCAGCGTTTCATTATACAGGGACATCATTTTATTTTTACTTCAATTTTTATTGTACCTGAGTTTCTGAATGTACTTCACTCCCACTCCTTCTACTAATGAAGTTCAACCGTCCTCCACACAGATCCAAGACCGCATATACAGTCATAGTAGCCTTACGGTCATAGTAAACAGTACGTTCCAAAAATATGTTCGCTTTTTCCAGTGACGAAAGAGCTTTCAATATTGAATCGTTTTCGCACAGGTACTGTCGTCCATTTGCCTACATCGTATCCCGATTTCCCCCACCAGTTTTTATTCGCCAGCTAGTGGCTGGGTTGTCTTAGCTCTTTTCTGAGAAAATTAATTTCTGTTAGGAATTGGACGTCTACGTAATATTATACAACTGTTTAAAATAACTTAAATAAAAGGGCCTCGTTAAGTAATTAACTGTTACATGATTTCCTCCCTTTCTACGACCCTACGACATAACCACTTGGATGGACAGTAGATAATATGTCTGAGTAATGTTATCTTTTCGGATCGGGCAGAAGTGAAAATTGAATTTACAATACGTAAGGTACTCTTTTATAGAGTAGGTACAGAAGTATTTAAACATGAGTTACTAGTACGATGAACGAAAATGGTAATTGGGATTAGATGCAATAACATATAGTGCGATAATATGCACATTAGAACTGAAGCCTGTATCAAAATGTGTTTAAATGCCCATATTATGATTATTTTTCAATTTAACTTCATTCTCTATATTGTACGCTAATGTGCTGTAGACAGTATAATATCCACTGCATAATGAATACGTCCACATGGACAGTTCGTGAGTAAAAATACTCAGTGTTAATAATGTACTCTATTTTAATTAAACAAAAACCTAATGAAAATGATCAAACTCAAAAACGCAATATTTCCCAGTTTACGTAAATGGATGAGTTACTTTTCTTCCCTCCTATACCTAGTAAAGTGATTTCTTTGTATATTACGCCAGTATCATCGAACTCCAGTCGTGGAAGGGGATAGCAAACGGCGTTGATTCAGAAGTATAGGCAAGTTAATATTAAAAATGTTAGTAGGATAAAAATAAAATGATGTCCGTGTATAAAGAAAGTTATAAAACTATTGTGATGCTGAAAAATATATATTTACAGAATATTAAAGATATTTTGATTAATTTGTCCTACAGAATAATATCTGTAATATTGACAATTGATATTTTAGGAGAAAAATTAACTCCGGCGCCGGGGATCGAACCCGGGTCCTTGGTTCTACATACCAAGCGCTCTGACCACTGAGCTACGCCGAATTTAATCCACAGATTTTCATGGAAATGTATATTTTTAGTGTCTTTCAAACAAACGAAAAAATAATCAGTTTTGATATGCTTTCCATTCGTCCGTCTGTCATGTGTAGATTTTTTAATGAATCCTAGTGTTTTCATAAGAATTCATATGAATTCTATATCCATTTTCGTGCGAATTACTTTATCAAGACCGCTGCTTTTAAACTCCCAGAACAACGTGAGTCATTCGCGCTTAAACAACGTTGCATACTTGTAATATTAAGACTTAGTCGCTGTTAGTTATGGTAAGTTAGAAATTACATGCACCCAGACAAAATATTGTAGTGAAGAAGAAGGTGAAACTTATGGATTAAGTTGCGTGAAAAGCATTATAGTTCATTTAGTGTATCATTTACATTATTTCGACCTGGTTGGCGAGTTGGCATAGCGCTGGCCTTCTATGCCCAAGATTGCGGGTTCGATCCTGGGCCAGGTCGATGGCATTTAATTGTGCTTAAGTGCGACAGGCTCATGTCAGTAGATTTACTGGCCTGTAAATGAACTCCTGAGGGACAAAATTCCGGCACATCCGGCACTCTGATATAACCTCTGCAATTACGAGCGTCGTTAAATAAAACATAAGATTTAAACATTTATATTATTAATTACCATCACAGAACGATGCTATTATCATTATTACTTTATTATTATTATTATTATTATTATTATTATTATTATTATTATTATTATTATTATTATTATTATTTCTAATGTACTCAACATCGTTTTCTGAATGTCTATAGTTTATTTGTTTCTGTCATGTGAAATGACCTCTATTTCTGTTTTTATACATTCAAGACAAGTGAGTTTATTTAAAATCCTTCTAGGATAGGTTCTTGTTAGAAGTAACCTGGTAATTATTAACTCATAAATACAGTATAATAATGTTGCTCAGCTCATTGCATAGTCTACCTTTTATTCTTTTGCTACTCTAGGGCGACCATGTAGTTGCGAAGTAGCCTATAGCAATATTACTCTGTTATCAAATACAGAGGAAGTACATGCTAATGTATACGTATAATCGAAGTCTTTTCAAATTTTAAAAGTAGTGCCTCTATTTCTAAACTTACTCCCACTTGGTCGGCATGCTGTTAAAATGAAATTTTCATGCTCTCTAAATTCAT
Organism: Periplaneta americana; assembly: GCF_040183065.1. Lineage (NCBI taxonomy): Eukaryota > Metazoa > Arthropoda > Insecta > Blattodea > Blattidae > Periplaneta > Periplaneta americana. The sequence continues at coordinate 23,084,412 of NC_091125.1, forward strand.
ATGATTAAAAATCGGATTGATCGTGACGTGCAATGCATTATTCATAAACAAAATAAAAACCTTTACAATAATATGTTAATGTCAAAGTTTCATAGTTAGGGCCTACGTGTTTTTCTAACTATTGCATCTGTTAGTAATCCTACTTTCGCCATATTTTACTTATAAGTAAATACGCTGTTCAGACGTCAGTGTGGTATTTTTATTTCGTTTTCTGCTGTTTATTCTTTGCCTAATCCATATCTTCTGTATTTTTTCTCTACCGCGGTATTTGGGCTACGTGAGATTACATAAAAGTGAATCTCTACATAAGACAGACAACAAGAGCATCACGTTGACTATGGGAACACATTTAAACTTAAATGAAATTCGAACCCCAACCGTGGCTTTCACAGCGCTTTAACTCTTATTAGGTGGTGGGAAGTATATTTCCCAGGAAATTAATTATTTTACTGTGTCCGCGGTACAATGTCTTACCACCTCTAGTAGCGTCTCACATCTAGCAGCGACTGTTAGAACTCGGTGAAAAATGGATAGACCGGTACAGATCACAGAATATCGATACTGTGAATTGAAAAGTCAGCTGAGAGTGTGATTATTAATTAGTGTATGGAAAGTGCGAAAATGTATTATACCTTATTTTTACAGTATTCTTTAGGTATTTATATTATAAAATCATTATATTTTTTGTATTACGCTTAGATGAATTATATAAAATTTCAACCCTCCATATAATTATTCTGGTAAGTAAAATTACACTTTGTTATAGCCAAATGATGAGGTTAAGGTTAATATTAATTTATTTCTGGACCATGTAATTCATTCACAAAATTCTAACAAATGTAAAATTTTTAGGTTTATTAATTTTGAATTACTTGCTCATAAGTGTTCTCATATGGGCGATGGTAAGAATATTTACCATAAAAAATTTGGGCTTAATATGTCAAAATAAAATTTCTTAAACAAAATCAGTGACTTTAAGAGAAAAATTTTGTTAATATACTAAACGTTTAATTCTTTTTATGGCTACAAAAAAATGGCCTGGTAAAGGGTTAAAGCTGCGTCATAGCTGTAGGATATATCACACTGGTATATATTTTATGCTCGACCATGCCGAAATGTACTAATTATACACCTGGTAGCAGTCCTTTAATGCATGTCATTAAAGTACACCTACTCATTAAAGTTCAGGTGTTTTCAGCCAATGACAACTCAGCTTACAGGTGTTCAGCCAATAACGAGTCAGCTTTGTACAATTATAAAACCGCAAGTATCGATTATTCTCGGATATGCAATCGAAAAAGAATTAGCGAAAAGTCACGGAGGCTGGAAATCCAATACTGTCGCAGAAGGTTATGTTCTGTTACTATAATAATTAGCGTTAATTGTAAATAATATTCAAATAAATTCAATTTGTCATCTCGTTTTTCAATGTCGAATTCAATAATCAAAGTTATACAAAGTTTAAAGGATTACACAAGGTCAATGACATTATTGTTCCTCGGAAAAAATCAATAACTTACTTTCGCGTCTGCGCACAACTCACAATTCACGACCTAGAACAAGGTCACTTCCGATCTTGTCAGATACAAATAAAATGTATACATCTGAATACTATAATTTCAAGTTAGAAATATGGTCGAGCATAAGAAGTCATATGAAACTCGCCTATAATGGTAATTAAGAAGCTCATATGAAAATTATGAAACTCGCTTGCGCTCGTTTCATAAACATCCATACTCGCTTCTTAATTACTATAATTATAGGCTCGTTGCATAATGTACACAATACACTTTGACAAACAACTTCCTCGTTAAACAACAAATGTTGCACCGTGCAGTAATATGTTGCCACGGAATGGAGAATGAATTCATAGGGATCACTACGGCTGAATGATCGTAATGGTTGAAAATAATAATCCTACGACCGGTTAACAAATAGGGAGTAAATTGGAAGCACTGTACTGTGTCTCGGAAACCGAAATCTTACATTGTCACATATTACAAAGCCTTACAGGCAGAGCAATTTCCCACCAAAAGCCAGATGTGCTACCATATTGTGACTGACAGGTGTGGGGGTGCGTTCCATAATAGGTGACATGCGAATCGGACGTGGAGTGTGCCTAATAAGAAATCCTTTTTATTATTTTGAGCAACGACCGGGAAGGTTTGTGGGTTCTTATTGAAAATGAACATCGGTGTGCATTACCAGCGGATGTTGGTCAATTCTACACTGCGCTACGCGTCTCAACGGATTAACGTCAAGGGACACAGGGTGAATACAACAACCCTTTCCGACCGCCATTGTCGAGTATTGTTATTTGCTACTGAAATACAACTGTGTCCGCACAGACTGTGTCCCACGCCTTGACCAGCCACGCATGATTTATCTAAAATGAGCTCCCCTTCCCACACCCCGTGTCCGCAATGAATGGCTTGGTACCCGTATTACAGCCGGTAGTCGTATGTGTTGCCTGTTATCACCACTACGAAGCAGCGCTGGGCGGATAATCACGCCAGGGAAGTGAGCAAGCGAATAATTAATTGATTAATTAATGGCCTTCTGCGTGAACTAAATTGCCTAGCCGGGCAGCGACGCGTTATTTAGAAAAGAGAGATGGTGCCGGAAGAAAAGACCGCTCTGACAATTTCGAGTTAATTTTCCTACAGCCTTGAGTCATTGTGTTACGCCAGAAAGATCAGTTTAAAGGAGCAAGTAGCTGTCAAATAGCTTCATCACGTCTTTGTTTCAAAGTAATATTGCTGCATTAATAATTGACAAAGTGCGAGCTCCACGATTGTTCTGCCATATCATTTTCCGAGGCAGCTGCAAATGGAAGTACTAAACGTCATGTAATGAAGTTCACGATGCACGACAAAAAAGTAAAAGAAATTAAACATTCAGCTTGGAAGGTGAGATATAAAGTCTGTAGGGATGTAATCAATCATACCAGAACTTGCAAAGCTCATCACCAACGCCTGCTACCCATTCGCGTGCAAACATCGACTGGTTGTTTTCGTTTGTTACAAACTTTATTTGCATGATTTCCCTCCCAGTGAGTCTTAGCAGAATATTTTAGACTGCACCAAGTTACTGGCAATGTACATTGGAACTCCACAAATAGACACAGCAATGGTCCATGTGCGAGACGAGGTACGAACGCTGTCTTTCTACGGAGTACTGCGGACAGTGGTAAACATAAGGGCTGTACAATGTCTTTTATGGCGTGCGGACCGAAACATAAATAATTAACGTATATAATTTTAAATAACGTATTGTAGTATATGCAAAATATATAACAAAACAAATCCGTGATTAAGTATAATATATACGTGATACATCTGAAACATAAAACAAACTTCTGGAGGAAAAACTCTCTAAATATACCTACATACGGGGCTTTCATTTCACAAATTCCCACTCTAAATAACTTACTTACTTACTGACTTTTAAGGAACCCGGAGGTTCATTGCCGCCCTCACATAAGCGCGCCATTGATCCCTATCCTGAGCAAGATTAATCCAGTCTCTACCATCATATCCCACCTCCCCCAAATCCATTTTAATATTATCTTCCCATCTACGTCTCGGCCTCCCCAAAGGTCTTTTTCCCGCCGGCCTCCCAAATAACTAGTTAATTAAATTGAATTGAATTTAAACAAAAAAAAAACACGTAAATTTAGATATTAAGGGGGAAGTCTTAAACAAGGCTTAATTGCATTTTATATTTCACCTCCCACCCCCAGCCACTCCCACTTTGAAATTTCAAATGGCACCCTTATATTTTTATACTTAAAAAAAATATATATATATATATATAATTTTTTTTTATCCAATGTCACCAGGTTGTCTTTTCGACATTTCTGGTCTTCTCTCCTGGCTGTGGCTTAATTGTAACCCACTTCTGAGGTTGGGACGCCTGGGAGGCGGAGTTACATTACCCCGATCCGATGATGTGATAGGATGATTATGATAATGTAGTAAGGATATACATAAATATACTTGGACTTCTCCAGATGGATTGACACACAACCAAATCGATCACATCTTGATAGATAAACGGAGACATACTAGTATAGTAGATATTCGAACTTTCAGGGGTGCAGACTGTAATTCTGACCATTATTTGGTGATTGGAGAATTAAGAGAAAGATTATCAGTAGCCAAGCGAGTAGAGCAACAAGTTAATATTACTAAATTCAATATTTTGAAATTAAAGGACGAGGAAGCTAAGCAAAATTATCAGGTCGAAATTTCGAATAGGTTTGCCACTTTAGAAAGTTCCGACGAAGTTGAGAAAGAATTAGATGTTAATAGCGTGTGGGAAAATATCAGAAATAGTATCAAAATTGCAGCTGAGCAGAGCATAGGTTATTATGAAACTAGGAAAAAGAAACCGTGGTTTGATGAAGATTGTTGCATGGTAGTAGAAAGAAGGAAACAGGCAAAATTGAAATTCTTACAGGATCCAGTTGAGGAGAAGAGAGATAATTATTTCAATGAAAGACGGGAAGCTAGCCGTACACTTAGGAATAAAAAGAGAGGTTACTTGAAGGAAAAACTGAATGAGGTAGAAACAAATAGTAAGAATAAAAACATTCGAGATTTATATAAGGGTATAAAGGAATTTAAGAACGGATATCAGCCAAGGGTA